>NC_134276.1:191748895-192053031 GCF_949628215.1 Phalacrocorax aristotelis
TCATGTTTGGACAAAAAGTAAACATTCAAATAAGCATAAGTCAACTTGCTCATTAGAGGAGAATATTTTGAAAAGTGTGCAACAAGTGCAAAAGCAGCAAAAGGAATAAGAACAACATTGAAGATGCCATAAAAATAGTAAAGAAGAGCAAAAGAAAATAAAATAATTCTGAAGTGGGTGATTCTCTGGTCTCTCAAGATCATCCCAGCTTCTCCTCTAACAGAGGCTTCAAAGGCTTTTACTGCAGCATATCAAAGGGACTCTCAGGACCTGTGTTTTGTGGATGCAAGCCAGAAACTGCAGAATTAATGCCCATAAGTGTTCCCTATATACTACTAATCTCTTGCTCAACATGCTGGGGTCCTCTTTTAAGACACTGGGCACAAGAAGAAAGGGATTCACACTACTCAAGAAAAACAAGCCCTACTAGAAGCAGACTGAGAACAGAGCAGTCTTTCTCCTCCCAAGTCCTTAACCCACATAACATTTTCTTTACATTTAC
The DNA here is from genome assembly GCF_949628215.1 of Phalacrocorax aristotelis. Lineage (NCBI taxonomy): Eukaryota > Metazoa > Chordata > Aves > Suliformes > Phalacrocoracidae > Phalacrocorax > Phalacrocorax aristotelis. The sequence goes on from NC_134276.1 coordinate 191,749,398, forward strand.
TATGCCTCTTCAAATGAGGATAAGAAATAAAGATGTCCCATAATACTGGGGACTTATATTAGTAGTATTATAATTTTCAAGGAATGGGGCAAATTATTTGTTTCAAGAACCCGTATTTCACTGAGGGTATGTCAGTTTTGGAATCACACAACAGTATTATTCTTCAAGCTACATACTTTAAAATAACCCTCGCCTGTCAGCCATTACAAGGTGGTAGCACAGAAATTATCTACGTGCACAGAAGGCAGTAACAGAGTGCTGTTTGGGTGAAAGCAACATTTTGTTGATTAAACTACCTGTACCAAGGCCTTTCCAAAAGAAGGAAAAAAAAATCTTCCTTCAATCTATAAAGAAACTTTAAAAATCTCTTAACTGGCTCAAAGCAACTGCTCCCAAGTCAAAGGAACAAAGTTTGTTTCTAAATTAAATTCCCATATCTGGGAGGTGTCAATGAGGAAAAATACTCCATGTTTTGCTCATATTTCTTGACACATTTAAAAAAGGAGTAATGAACTGTGTTTGAACACTGTCTGCTGCCCACAGTTTGCCACACAGTTCTGATACAACATGCTTAAAAAAACCAGAAAGAATAAAATCTCCTACTGTAGGGCCTGAGATAAAAAGGACAAGATAATTTTATTAATATTAAAATATCGATTTTCTAAGATTCCTCTAGGGCTGTGTGAACTCAAGCATATACTGGATTCTACAAACTTACTGAAGGAGTCAGTTTTTTGATCACAAGGCAATTTAATTGTTTTTCTAGATCACAAAGTAATATGGATTTTTTTTAAAGTTTATTTCATAAAATTACTGACAGTGGAAGAAAAGCATTATTTCTATTGTAAATCAAACTATGTCCAAGAAGATACAGTATACAAAGACACTGCATTGCTGTTGCTAACAAAGTTACTTTTCCAAGACAATTTTTCCTAAATATTTCTCTATAGCACCTACATGGAAACAATTGTAACTGATGCTGAGAAATAAGATGATTCACCAAAAGGAGCTTAGTCCAGGTGAAACTATTAAAACAAAGAGACACAAACTCAATGGAAATCAACAAGACATGTATCTTCCTGCTAACTTATCTGTTGCTTCCCAACTACAGAAAGATGAACAACATCTACTCAGGATGAACCTACTGCTTTTGCAATTGGATTTTCACAATCTGAATGGCCGTCTATAGGTAAAAGTACACACCTGAAAAACAAAAACACCCTGGTCTAGTTCTTCGCTGTCCCCCTTCTCTCTCATTCTGTAGGGAAACCTATACAGATGGGCAATCTGATGGGCAGAAGGCAACAACCATGTAAGTGGACACATAGCACACAAATCACAGCTGCCTTCACAGCCTGACAGAGCACCTCCAACTAGCAACAAATAAGCACATTCACAAAACTTCTTGTCTTACTCCATCTGATGCCTCTGCTAAAGTCAACGGCAAACACAATAAGCTTTACCAAAACAAACCACCTAAAAGAAAAAGGCTAGTGATTTTCCTCATGAGCTGCTCCATGGTTAAGAATCCTACCTCCTCTGTCCACAGCTGGTGCACCCAATGTAAAGCCAGCAGCTCCTGCCCGGTTAGGAGTGCTAAATACCGTGATGGTGCCTTGTGCACCATCTGCAGAAGCTTCTCCTGTGTTTTCCCAGTCTGCGTAGTCTGCCAGTTGTTTACTAAGACTATACAGAGAAAGAGAGGAAATATATTGGGTAAAAATAACCACATAGTTGCATATACCATTTAATAGAATAGTTAACAGCCACTTATTATCCATCCTACACATATTCATAGCCATATGAATTCATATACTTCTATGTATTTGCTAAGGATAATACACACAGCACTTACTGCATGACTGTTACACATTTCAATATACACTACAGTCATGTTCACTCTATAGATGCATATTCATACCCACAAGGTTATGAACTCCTGCTTGGTACATTTTTTTCAGCCTAGCTTTTAAGCACACATAACCACCTTAGAGAAAGAACACCCACAGGTACAAAGCTATGCATAAGAGGAGTAAAACTGCTTAAGATTTTAACCAAAGGGGTATCAGTTAGATCTGTGAAACAAAAGGCTGCTAGTTCCTGGTTGTTGTAGTGAAAGTCAGTAAGGGCAATGGTGTTGGTCTGGGGAGAGGGTTTACATGCATTTCAGCTTGCTAAGTTCCACCTCTGGATAACTGCAGGCTACAGACATTTTTTAGAGTTTATACTGGACAGATGTGAGCTTAGCAACAAAACTTGAGATATAAGAGCATTCTGGGTGGAAATTTTCCTCAACTTCCAAATTAACTCTAGACACAGGAATGCTGCATATCAGAAGACTTCATTGAGCACAGCTTCAAGACAGATCTCAACACACCACTAAACCTTGGTGCTGTTACCAAAAGTGTTCAAAAGCTACACTGATAACTGTCAACTTATTCTAACGATAAACTTTAAAATTTACCTAGAATATCCATGAATAACAGCATAATCCTCAGCTGTCCATCCATTAGCGTCTTTATGGGAAACATCAGCACCATAGCGAAGAAGAACCTTTATTAAGTTAAGCTCCCCACCAGAAGCAGCAGTCATAAGTGGGGTTCTGAAAAATCCAAAATACGATATGAAATAGATCATTTTACACAGACACTGCAGTTATTTTTAGTCCTGTTTGCTCTCTACTTTAAAATGAACAGAAGAAAAAGCGGTTTTCATTAAGTATTAAAAGCAACAATGAAATGGGACAGGGAGCCAAAACAATTAAATGTTCAATCTTTATATGTTTAGATAAAGCTTCTACATAGACAATGCTTACATACAAACTATGCTGCTATGCAGAAGGGGGTTTTCCAAATTGAGGCACTGAATGTGCTAAGCTAATGGCACTTTCCCTGCCAGGTGGGCCACCACAGACAATGCCTTCTTGCAATCCTCAATGCGAAAAGCATCCACTGAGGCACGACAGCAGCCAAGTGTAGACCTGCTTTCACAAGTCACACAGAAGTAGCTCCTTCTGTGTGGCTCCCTGTTTTTTTTTCAGAGCTCATTCCCATGCCTCTCATCAATCCAACCCAAGGAATACTAGAGACACCCATGCAGAGTTTTTACAAACCCCCACCTTTCACACTGATCTCGAGCATGCACGTCAGCTCCTTTCTTAAGAAGAAACTCCGCCATCTCTTCGTGATGTTCAGAGATAGCAAGAATAAGTGGGGTATATCCCTCCTGAAAGGACAGATGAATACATCAAGTTAAAAGTTAAAGTCAAAAACACCTTAAAGACAAGCGTTAATGCAACTTTTTGAAAAAAACTTCCTTAACATATATAAAAGTTTACCTTATTCTGGGCATCAATATTGGCATTATGCTCAACTAACAGCCCCGCTACAGATGTATTAGGAGATAGGACAGCAAGGTGAAGGGCAGTGTTGCCATCTACATCTGCCAGATTCGGGTCAGCACCATGCTCTAGCAGAATAGCCACACATTTTTCTTGCTGGCACTGTACTGCCTGGGAACAACACACAAAATGGAAAAAATTCCAGCATTCGCATTTCACTCTGCTACAACTGCCCCAGCTTCTGCATGCTGGAAAATAAAAGCACATTCAGAGATTAGCTAACATATGCCTATTGCACACTAATTACAATATGCATGTTTCTACACAGGTCTGTGTAAAGAATCCTGCAAGATACAGATCATTTAGTGCATAATCAATAAGCTCCACTTGCAAGAACATAACATATTCCACATACCTTCATCAGCGGTGACCTGTTATCATTGTCCAAAAGATTTAGCTTACACTTGTTTTCTACTAGATATGTAACAACATCCACATGGCCGTTCGCACAAGCGAGATGCAGAGGTGTCCTAAAAATTAAATATATTAAATTAACGGAGACAGACAATGAAAAAAATCATTACAGGCTGAGATAAATGGATATGGCCACAAGTTTCACTTTGCAAAATGCAAGCTTAAGAAAAGATTTCATATGCCATTACCAGTAACAGCAGTTGCACACCAAATGCCTGAGGCTGGCTAGCAAAAACCCTCCACAGCATCCGCTTAGTAAGGTGACATTTCCTTTACTGTAGAACTGAATCTGCAAAGATTCCTGTGCCCAGGCATTGGTCACTGCCTCCAACAGGACTACACACATGCCACAGCAACAGACTCCAAAGCTTGGCAATCTAAGGTCTATGGCAAGTAAACATCTAAGTTTCATGATCGTTCACATGCCAGAAGTGTATCAGAGATGTAGGAGATGGGTTTTATAGCAAGAATGTTACTGTTTCCCTGCACTTCGAGAATTTGCTTTTTCCTCTAGCTTGTTTACTACTGCAGCGAACACAAGAACACACTTACACCAAAGTACCTCTGATAACAACCAGACAAACCAGAGAGCAGCACACTGTAATCCTGACTACAGGAAAGTAATGTTTGACCTTCCTGACATGTATAACTATCATAATATAAAAAGCCTACTACAGAGGAAGTCCTTTCCAAGGAGGGAGTACTGTGTTTCCACAACACATGACTAGCATAAGAAAATTAAACTTTTTTCTTCAAGTTAAAGCCTTGCCAGGAAGAAAAGGGCTCCTTCAAACCACAGGACATATTAGGTCTGACGTCAGTTAACCAGTCTATTTGTACCCAAAGACACAATCACCCAGAAAGTCCTTTCATGTGCTTCCCCCTGAATCACAGGCACAAAGCAGCACAAGATTTGCTCTATGCAGCAAAGTGCCTGCTGCTCTGCAGGAGACCTGTCCCAACAGACAAGCTAGAAAACAGCCAGTACCTTCCTCCCTTGAAGGTGATGCAATAAAAATCCTGCAGTTCCTCAAGAACTGAGGGATATGCCAACACTAGTTCTGAGCCACATCACTGTGGGTAGGTCCTTCTCCTCAACCAAGCTTGCAATTGTTTTGGTACCTGGCTGACAGACAGGAGCACAGCAGCTCACTGGCTAGGTGGGGGTGGGGATAGAAAGGGAGTGGTACCCAAATGCAGTGACATGAGATGCAGACACACAGCAATTTGTAATGCAGATACTTCTAGTTACAGGGCAGCCTCCTCCATGGCAACAAGGATGAGGACAAGAAAAACACAAAACTTCAAAGAACTTGTAATTTCTTGCTACAGACAGAGAACAGACTGAAGCATCAACAGAAGGGTCCCTCAAGAGCAACTACAATCACTTTTTGAGAAATTTCCAATAAGTATGCAGGATCCTTCACCTCTGAAGAAATGACTGATATCTGAAAGCTAACCAGAACCGGTTATGAAAGAGTTCCTGACCATCTACAAGCTGCTACTACCAAGCACTAGGAAGTATGACAAATCTGAAGGTCACTATCAGCTTTCCAAACTGAAAAGCCTCTGCTTCTCCTTCTGCCACAGTCCTATTCTGGAAGAGAACTGCTGATGCCTGAGTAGCTGCAAAACAAGCCCACTGGGAGACCACAGGGAAACAGCAGGCTGGCTGCATGCACTTCCAAGAGCACTTGAGCTGATGACCCAGCAGCTACAACCTAAGTAATGAAAACCTCTAGAGTTCACTCTGACAGGCATCTGACAGGGTAAATCTCTCTTAGCGATTAGCTCTGACCCCGGATTCATGACTAGCTGGCACTGTGCCTACACTGCTTCCAACTCTCTGCTGAGTTTTGCCCATGCCTTTCAGCAAGGCTGAAGGCTTTGCTTAGATCACCTCTGAAAAACTGTCTGTTCCAAACTAATACCATCCCAAGTGCATTTTTTTGGAAGGTCCTGTAGGCTACAGGACCAACTCTATGGAAAGGGCCTGTAGATGTGGTACTTGCTACATCCCTGGTGCAGGACTTTACTTCTAGAAATCCTAAGGAGCAGAGCTGAGATATTCATATGAACAATGCACACACTTTAGCCATTACTACCCCCATTTCCTATTATTTATATCTATTTCCAACTATGTCAACTCTTCTGGTCCCTGGAAGACACAATGAAGCTCTGAAACACAATTGCATCTGGTGGTCATTTATGACATTTATCACACCCACAAGCACTAAGGGGGCATAGGTGGGCCTGCAACCCTCATGACTAGTATAATGTGCAGGGGCTACAGTAAGCAGGCAGACTGTCCACCAAATTCCTCTCAGGTAAGCTTTTCAGCACTGGGCGTTGTCATGCCAAAACCATCGAAGTGCTCTATTGTATGTACACTGCCTTGTCTCTTGGGTTTTTTAGTGTGTTACTTTATTTGTCCAGTTTTAACACTGATAACAGCATGACACACAGAGGTAAACCTTTCCAGAGGCTTCCAGAAACAAAGCTTTCTAGACAAGATGAACTTAAAATGCAAAAACTAGCCAAAATTCATACCAGGGTCTGCTAAGACCTGATGACTGACTGAATCAGCCACTGTGAAAGAGAAGGTAGTAACAAAAAAAGAGAAACATTCAGCAGCTCTTTCCATAAATGTCATCGGGGACCTTGACTCAGGCAGCTGGAGTATGCACAAAACCCACTCAATCCACCTTAAACTGTGTCCCCCATCTCCAGCAGCATAAACAAGTACTGACTGGCAACACTCTGGCACACAACCCACATTACTAAAGTACATGCTTACCGTGCTCTCCTTGTGCCTCCTACAAATCTAGGCAGTTTCAGGTGTTTTCAGGACAATTAGCTAGCTGGCTGCAAAGTCCAGTCTTCAGGCAGCCTAGGAAGCTGAGCTACTCTGATAAAACCAGCATATCTTCAGAGTATCATGAAAGTTTTGACTCAGAGTCTTTTCAGAAAAAGGCATTGAAGGGTTGACCCATACAAGACCCAAAAACTTCAGCTGATTCCCTTTTGCTTATGATGGACCACTAGGAGCTATGCTGCAGCCCAGGGCTTCTTCTTGATACACAATTGCCAAGTACTTGCTGTACTTAACTCAAAAACCCACACAGTAACACCTGCCAGAAGCAGCAGCTTCTCCTGCAAGTCACTGCTAAGATCTTCCAATCCGAGGTACTGATTAGCTGTACCAAAAGCCTCTGAGCAAACAACTAGCTAAAATCAGACTGTTGCTTTGGCTGCCATATCACTGTCACAAAAGGCACATCAGGCAACTGTGTGTGCAGTATCAGCATACAACACATTTACTCTGCACTATAACTCTTTCCTAACTGCAGTGCCTACCTCTCTTAAGTTATCCCCTGTTCGCAGCTCAACTACTAAACCTGCACACTGAGCCCTCAAAGATGCACAGAGATGCATGTGATTGCACTCTGACTTCAAAGCATGGCTGTTGGAGAACGGCCGTGAGGCTCCCCCTGCAACCCGCCTTTGCCAGGCTGCAGCCAGCTCCCCTCCACTCCCGCGCCCCCACGCGAGGCAATACGGCTCCGGGAATGAGGGGGCTGAGAAGGCCGGTGCAAAACGGGTAAGGCGGCAGTGCCAGGCCGCGGTCGGGGGTTTCTGGCAGTACAAGCCCGATTCCCACACCCAGCCGAGAGCCCAGCTCAGCTGCGGAGCCGGTCCTGCCGCCCCCCGCGACGAACGCGGCTGGTCGCCCCCAGCTCCTGGAGCCGCCGGGAGCCGCCCCCCGCCCGTTGGTGCTCCCTCCCCTCGCCGCCCCGCCTCATCCCGCCCGCCAGTGCCCCCCGTTACCGCCCCGCCTCGTCCCGCCCGCCGGTGCCCCCCACCCCTTACCGCTCCGCCTTGTCCCGCCCGTCGATGCCGTACTTCTTCAGCCCCTGCCGCACCTGGGCCAGGTCGCCGCTGGCGGCCCCGCGGTGCAGCTTGCCCAGATCCTTCTGCCGGAGCTCATAGGCCCCGGCAGGGGAAGGCAGGGAGGCGCTGCCGGAGGGCGGCTGCCCCTTTCTCTTCCTCCCGAACCCGAAGATCCTCTTCATCCCGCGGCGGGGGCGCGGGCACGGTCCCGCCTTAGAGAAGCGGCGGCAGGAGGCACCGGGTGGGCTGTGCCGGGCCCCGGGCGGGGGCAGAGGAGCGGAGCGCCCAGCAGCGGCCGCGGCCCCGGCCCGGCTGGAGCGGAGCGCCGGCAGCCCGCTGGAAGGGTCGCGCTCCCCGATGACAGCGGCAGCCCTCGGGCCGCCGCCTCCACACAACTGCGAACCCCGCGCAGGCGCCGTTGCGTGGCGACGGATGAGCCCGCGCAGGCGCGACTGCGGCCGGGTCGGGTGCGTTATGGAGGCGCTTAAATATGAACCGGGACGGCGGCGTACGCGTCTTCGGGGTGAGTTCCCGCTTTGCTCGCGCGAGCCGCTTGTCAGGTGTGTCACGCGGTAGCGATGTCGCTTTCCGCCCCTCAGGCGCCGGGCTGCGGCGGTGGGAGGTGACAGGCCCGGGGGGTTGTGCACCCCGCGCGGTGCTGGGTGTCGCTGCCGTGAAGCTCTCGGGGGGCGGGTTGGTGTCCCTGGCAGCAACAATTCTCCGCCGGCCCCCGGCGGGGTCTGCGCTGCTCGTCCTAATTTGCTTCAAAGCAAATGGCACAAACTGGGAGAGCGTGTGTAGCGCAGAACAAGAAAACCTCTTAAAGGAGTTACGGACAAAATAATTATCTGACGAAATTCGTGTCCTGGTTTATTTAGCAGGGCTGCTTGAGTGCTGGGTGAATGGATGCCAGAGGAACAGACAGCAAGGATTAATATAGTAGGAAATGGGATGGAGGGAGATATCATCTAGTTACATGCCTTACCCACGACAGAATCAGAAAGTTACTTTGCAGTGAATGTGGCCGAGTTGGCACCGCCACAAAACTGCACAAACACTGTACAAAAACGTGGTACAGAAATCAAAAGGCAGGCCACGCCTTTGGCATAGATAAGTTGGGAATCATTCTCAACGTTGTCCTGCTACAGTGCTGCCGCTAGGTACGCAGTTCTGATTGGTAAAACCTTACTATAAGATACCATATGATTTTGGGGTAATGCTGTAGTAGAGTATACCCTAGGTAACTGCCAGAACACTTCTTCCTGTCTTTAGGAACTGCTTCTTGCATATGAATTTGTGAAAAATGGAGAGATGACAAACAAAACCTAATTAAAACAGAAGAACACGTTTCACTATGATTAGCAGTGAAAATAGTTATCGCTACAGAAGAGGAATATAGTGCCGCTTTTTAGGGAGGAGATTCAGCTCTTTGAAATGTCTTCTTCTCCGTCATGACTAATAATAGTACAGTTATTAAAACCTTCATTTTTGTCTCCAGAATGAATCTTCACAGCTTTATCAAGCCTGTTTGCTTCTGGCAGTGTTCTCTTGTATCAAAGTGGCTGATGTGCAGTCACTTTCATTAGTTGATTCTCAGTGGATTAGAAGTGTTATATGGTTTCAGACCTGATCGCTAGAAGGAAGTGCTAAAATAATATATATAATATATATATTATATATACTATATATTATATATATAAATAATAATATATATAATTATATATAATATATATTATATATATAATAATTATTAAAAAAGAAAAGACAGAAAACCCTTTTGCTGAAACCACAGCTAAGTAAATTCAGTTTGCAAAACCTAATTTTATGAGTATTGGGAAATGGCTATGAGTAGCAAGTTATGAGTAGCAAGTTAGAGAGTATCTCTGCAATCAGTCTGACTGTTTAATGGAGAAACGGAGAGCCAAATTCCTTTTGTTAATTGGGTATATTTGTTTTCTTCCAGACATCTTAGAAGAAAGGCAGGATTTAATTTACAAGATGGCAATATAGAGTAATCACAATCCATCTCTACGCACTTTCCAGGAGGAAGTATTTCTGCTGAAATCCTTTTTCAAGTGGACACATGCTCAGTCACAAAAACTTTTGGTTTTTACAGGTCAGTCCCCAACCAAGACCAGGAGACCCTACAGTTCTTGTCAAGTGCCAAACATTTCAGAATGGTATCAGTAAAAACCCCTTGTGATCAGTGAGTCAGCTTGCGCTGGTAGGGACTTTGGTAGCAGGTTGAAATATAGTGTAATGCTTTGAAGATAAGAGGGTGCTGATGGGGCCTGTGGATATAGTCATGTGAGCACAACAGGAACTGTTCATTCATTATTAGCCAAAAAAGATGCAAAAAGAATAGCTAGTATCTATTACTAAAATGATTATCAGTTGTTTGTATTAATTTTTGCCAACTTTTTGATCTTCATTCATACCATTTCTTAAACTTCTTAGGCTCATGGGTGATGTGGAACATGCCCAGATTTTTGGTTTCAGTTTTAATCCATTCCTATTTTTTATTTTTAGTAGTTCCTTTTTTATTTGGTTGGGTTTGTGGTTTTTTTTTTGTTGGTTTTTTTGTTTGTTTGTTTGTTTGTTTGGGTTTTTTTAAGATGTTGGTATTTCCTAATGTGTTGCTTTGCCCTTTCAGTGTGTTCTATGTAGTTTATCTATAGCTTTCTCTCAGTACCATCTAGTAACTTGTTTCTATTCCTGTCTGCATGAAATGTTCCATCCCTGTTCTGATGCCCTGCATAAGACCTGTGTACCACGGGAAGATTTCCAAATACAGCTTAAGTGTGGCTTAAGTGTTGCATAAGCTGTGGTATTCAAGTTAGTCTGCTAAAGGTACACCTTTCCTTCCACTTCATTCACTGTAGCTGGATAATTTAGCTCACAGTCTTGTACCACTGACATCCAAAGTGGCAGTCTAAAATTCCACTTTTCCAACCTGTATTTTCCCCCTATTAAATCATTGTATTTTGTTTACCAAGAAGGAAAAACTGCAGTAAAGACTTGTAGGGCTGATAACCATGTGGCTCTAATCATCTGGTTTAGTACACCTGCTTTGCAATTGCTGCATTGATAGGAGGGGTGGAACAGTCAGAAAAGCTGTCTAGGAAGATTGCATTTCGTGGCATTGCTTGCTCTGAGGCTTTGAAGAGAACTGGGTGGTTACACGCATCCTGCAGGCAGTGACTGTAACTGCTTTTGTGTCTAGGTGGAGAGCTGGAGCTGTGATGGTGCTTCTGGTGTGCCACATCTGGAGGCCTGTACAGTCGGTGGGTATGCTGAGTCGAATGGTGGCAGTTTTACTTGTTCCCAGTCCAGTCTGACACTCACACCATATCCCATGCACATGTGCACACAGTAGGATTAACAGCTAGCTTTCTATTGAGAATGTGGAATGGATTTCTTCTGGATTCCTCTAAGTGATGAACAAGAAATGTTCTTTTCAAGATAGTAAAAGAGTTATTTGTAACAGAAGAGACTTTCTAGCATATTCAGAACCACATAGATTCACTGGCTTACACTTTTTGGGCAAGCATATGCATATTGTGTACCTCTATACAGTTATCATTCAAATGGACAGAGTGTGTTGTTGTGGAGCCAGGTAGATCATAATTGGATTTATTAGGTTTAGTTACATTTTAGCTGAGAACAAAGCACAATAAAAGTTTTGTCTGCCTTCTTTTAATTAAACTACTTACAAATTATAAAGCATAAGAAAGTGAGAAATGTCTGCTAAAAGTAGGACTGTAATTCACTGAGAATTTATTTAAATTCCCAAGGGAACAGAGGGTAGCATTCCTACTGATGTGGTTATTCTCAACATTTTTTAAAAATTCTGACCTATGAGTGTACCCTGCTACTAAAAATGGTTTGTTTGTTGTTTTTTTTTCTTACATTTAATTGAAATTTCCTGTGTTTCAGATTTCAGTTTGTGGGCATTACTTCTCAGCCTGTCACTGGATGCCAAAAGGCTGCTGTTCTTCTTTACTCCTCCCTTCCTCCCTAATCGATAAGATTCTCCCTGGAGCCTTCCCAAATGAAATTCATTACAAAAAGCTCTTTACTACCTTGAAGCCTCTCCTGTTCTCATACCAAGAAGCAACAGACAAACGGTTTCATTGCTTGTGACTCATTTTTCTTTCCAGTCTATTGATCGTCCTGAAAAATGCTGAATGTCCAGAATCCAACCGCATGAAGATTTTACATACCAGTTCAATGTGAAGTGTATCAGTGATTTCAGTGATGTTAGTAAAATTATTTGAGCTACAGTGCTTTGTTGGGTCAGAGCTGTGGCTGGGTGTGGTTGGGTTTGGTGCATCCTCATAGCTGATGTAACACATCGGATATTCTGAGTCTACAGTGCTTGTATCATACCCCTGCCCAGAGGTGTTCACGAGCACGGATAATTTGTGGGAAACATTCTGCTGGAGAGGTATGGGGACCTTACTCATTCCAGTGATGGACCACCTTAGCAAATTACAGAGTAGGCAGAAAGTTAATGATGTATTTGTTATTTGGTTTGTTGGCTGCTGAAATGCATAGTGTTTGTGCTTAGAGTTTGTGTCAGCTGTTTTTCAGATGATGATAAACTTGAATTTGGAACAGGCTTAGACATAAATTTCAGTTGCTATTGAGGGAGAGAACCATATTAGTTCCCAGCAAAGTGCCCTGAAAGCTTCAGCTGGTAAATGGTTTTTCTATGAGCCTCACATACTGATTACTAGTTTTCTTTTTAAAGTTCAGGCTAGCTTAAATTTCTTGAAGGGCTGAGAGTTTCTAAAATTATTTTGCACACTTAACGTTTAAAATCAAACCAGCATCAGACAAAAAGAAACCGATCCCAAATCAAAACACAAATTCAAGTTATTTGCTTGGGTATTGCATAGTCTACGATCAGGCTGCTAAGCAGCCAGATTTCATCAGCTTATGTGTTGTCATAGAGCTTACTGCTGCTTCTTATGTCGTTTGCCTTTATTAGGAGTTTACAGTACTGTTGCTCCTAAGCAGAGCTCTCATTCTCAATTATGTGAAGAACAGGTGCAATTTATTGTTTGAATAAATTTGGTATCTTTGAAAGGCCATTTTGGTTTTACAGCCCAGATATTCACTACTATACATAACTGTAAAGGGTGTTCACCTGGAGAGGAGGTGGAACATTATTTCAGTATGTTTTTGCCAAGTGTGCTTTGGTGTATGTGTGAAGAGTGATTTGTCAAAGTTGCAATGCCTATCTTCATGCATTTGAGGAGATGAGGACTGAGTAGGTGGACTTCTGTAGCTGGTTGTTTCCTAGGTAGACCTGGAATGTGGTGGTTCTTCTCTACTTCCAGGTCTTGAACAGTGCTGTAGGAAACAGGAGTCCAAAAAATACAAAAATGTGGCTGCATGTCAGATTGTGGCAAGCTGAATGAATCTAATTATAGGCATATCACTGCAGCTGTAAACAGAAAACACTGAGAATAGAACAACTCCACTTGACACTCAAGTGTTTTAATATAGCTGGTGTCAGTTGGTGACCAACCAGTGTCAACTGGGGTCCACTCACTCTGTCTGAGGCTGTGGCATTATTTTGGCAGTAGCTGAGAAATTGCCACTCCTTACTGCTTGCTGCTTTCCTCGTGCTGCCTTCTGCATTGGCCTGACAAAAGCATGGTGGAAAACTGATTCGGCTGAGATACTAATTCCTTTCTGCTGGAGCATTTCCACAATTCTGGTTCAGCATGTAGCAGCACAGGCTCCTGTACTGGTCCACAGCAGAGAAGTCATAAACTGATGGCAGGAGGGGTATTAGCATGAGGACAGATACTTTGGCACTGCCACCCAGAGGTTGGCCACTGACCAGTGCTTCTGGGGGACTATCTCAGCAGCTCAGAAGGTGCACAGATGAGATGAAGAAGAAATGGTTGGGGAAGTGGAGAAGTTCCAAAAAGTTCTTTCCTCATAACCTGTCTTTAGAAATCAAGATTTCCTTGGCTAAATCTGGCCAATCCTCAGTGGTGGCATCATGCCTCACAATGTGACTTTGTCTAAGAAAGTTGTTCTCATCTTTGTCTTTGTGCTTGCAGATGTTGAATACATTTTGCAATTCTTTTGTTCATTGCATGTAGTCAAATGAAGACTACAATTAAAGCTAAGATTAGGCCAGACTTAGGCAAATGGCTCATTGCATTGGGCAGGAGGTGTAACTGAATAAAATCAGGCCTGCAACTTGAAAGGTTAGGATCACTGGACATATTTCCCGATTTATTTTGTATGTAAGAAAAAGCTGCTGAAAATAGGATTTTATCCAAATTTATCTGGCCAGTCTTAGGGTAGTACATTAGACACAGCTCTGCTGTTACCAAGAGGTGCTGTGTGTGGGCAGATCTGATGTGCCCAATGAGCTATGAAGACCCGTGCATCCATGCTGTGCATTCTCTGTCTTCCAGGCCTCAGAAGCCTCCCCTGACTACCATGGCCACTCTGAGATCATCAGGAGTGGGCCCACAGTGACACTGGACATGGACTTCCAAGTGAAGGAATTGAATAAACTTCTTTTTACCTCCTCACCCCCTACCCCGTTGTAACTGCTCTCAGCTCCCGTTGCGCCACATGCCAACACGGAATTGCTGCTCTGCTGCTGCTCCACCAGCCAAGAACTTTTCCCTCTCACTGACAAGGCAGCAGCACAGAGCACTTTAGGAACAAAGCTGAAAAGAGGTCATGTCCCAGTCGATCACAATGAGAACACAAAGTGAAGGCCAAGATATTCTGCACCTGCTTTCTCTGTGGAGAGATGCTAGAAAGTACCAAACGCTGAACTTCCCTTTGACCGCTCTGGTGCGGGCTGGAGAAATTTCTTAACGTCTTTTCCCTTTGTGGGCTACCAATCGGTCAGCTCCCCATGGGATCAAAACCTGTGGGATTTGCCAGTGTTTCATGGCTACGAGAAGCTCACCCACTGCCTTCTGCCTGGACCACAAGAAGTATTGCTGTAACATACAGAGGATCCTGGGAACTGATGTTTAGCCATACCTCAACTCTAGTCCACACCAGACCTTAACACGGTTGTGCTTCAAGCCTAGCCAGCGCCAGAAGAAATGGACACAGATGCATGCTGGCCATTTGCCTGGCCTCCAGGACAGGCTGAAGATGCGGCTGTGAACTGAGCTGAAGTGAGCAGAGGAGAGCTTTTGCTCAGACTTAGGGCTTTGCTTCTCTTTCACCTTCGAAGTTGTCAGCATAACTGATTTTCACACAGACTGAGGACAGAGAGAGAGTCTTAACTGCCTGCCTAGGGAGAAAGCCCGAATCAGTCTTGGAAGAATATGACTTTCCTCACCCATAGCAGCGAGGTCCAAAGAACTTAAATTTTTTAACAAACATAGCAGTTCTCCTAAAATATCATGACAGTTCTAGCAGTCGTCACGATTTTGCAGCAACCAGACAGGTTCTCTTCTGTGCTAGAGGCATGTGGAAGGAATAAGAGGGTACAGCAACGTGAACAGGGAGGGGAGAAGCAAAGCCAGCAGGGGGAACAGAAGAAAACAAAGACACGTACTGGATTACAAAGTTTGTTAAATACCAAGTTGGAACAAAATACTTGAAATTAAATGCAGGGTGCTAGCAGCACAAAACGGTTGTCTTCCTGCCCAAGTGGTGGCTGTGGATCCTTTTCCTCGCTGCCTGGCCACTCCAGGCCCTGAGTTAGTGGGTGGAAGGGAAACGCTTCATCTCAGCATAACTCCTCTGTGTTTTCTGGAACTGGGACTTCTCTGCTCCAGCATTTTCTGATTGGTAACGATGTCGCCTCCTCTGCTGTGAAAATAGGGAAAAGCAGTTGACTCATTCTACAATACCACCTTCTAAACACGAACATAGCTCTGATACATGGCTGCTTTAGCAACAGATCTCAGTAATGACTGGAGAAGTAGATAAAAGGTGACACGCTACTGAACAGCCAGAGCAACGTCAAAAGCCCTTCTGGGAACTCTACTCCTGGGTCCCCATGACAAGGGAAAGAAACACTGAGACAACTACCAGCGAGCAATAAGTTTCAGAACTTTTTCCTGCATCACCTGACCGCATTGTGCCCTGGGAATCAACGACACCGTTTAGAAAAGCAAAACCTGAACTGCCACCTGCTCAGCTGGTGCCTAAGACAGGGCTCAAGGGGTGATCTTGGGCAAAGCCAACTTAATAGGGTTGTTCTGAGATATGGCCGTGTTACTTCCTTCTCTTCCTGAGGAGGAGTTCATCTGTCAGACCGAGGAGATGCTGCCACAGCCTTGAGCTGCAGCCCAGCCTGTGCTGGGCCTCCCTGCTCTCAGCCCTGACCCTCACCCATGGACGTAATGTCCTGGTTGGATTGCGGACCTGCGCGTCCCCATGGACTGGCCTGGTGATTTGCCCTCTTGGTTGGGCCCGCTTACTGTCACTGGACCTGTTCTGCTCTTCTTGCTGAGGGCCTGTGGGACTGTTCCCTGGCCCGTGAGGTCATGGACCCTGCCAGCCTTGCTACAGCTCTCGGATCGCCCTTGCAAATGTGCCTTTGCAGATACCAAACTGCACATTCATTGTTCCCCATGAAGACAACTACAACAGTGTTTATCATCATCTACTACTACTGCAACAACAGAAGGAACATCAGGAAGAGAACAGGTGATTGACTATACCAAAAACAGATAGGAAAAAGGTTATACACGTCTCAGAAGAAAGAATAAACCTGGACAACCAAAAGAAAATCCCCAAGAGAACCCCAAACAAACTAGGGCTCACCTTTGTTCTCAATCTGCCAATTTCATTGACTAGTTCAGAGCAGCTGTTCTTCATTTCTCCCTGTAAACTGAGCTGGGACTCCATCTCTCTCTTCTCATACACGCTTAATTCCTTCGTAGTTCTGCTCAGAAGCCTGCTTAACCTACACAGCAAATTAATCAAGGAAACAATGAAGCAAGGAACGACCGGCCTTTTTCACATACTCTCACGTAAACAGTGCAGACATGGCTCGCTTCATCTTCAGCATGCTTGGTGCAGCAGGAATTGCTGAGAAAAGCCAGCATTCCCATGCCACAGGTGTCTTGGTATGGTCCAGATTTTGCCTAAAAGGAGTAATAAAGTACCTCCTTCCCCTAGAACTGCAGGGCAACCTGTACTTGCAGTTTGTTTGGCAGGTATTGAAAACTATAGGCTCATGCACAGAAGTGCCTTGCAAGAACTAACAGGAGGCTTGAATTTGCTCACAAACGGCTACGTATGCCTGTTTTTATGTTGAAGTCCAATAAGGCTTGGCTTCTACTCAGGGATACCTCTTCACCGTACTAAAAAGTCGTACCTCTCACAGTCTTTCTGCAGTTCGAAGTTTATTCTCAGTTCTTCACACAGATGCAATTCGTCTATGCATATCCCCTCTACCAGCTTCCTCACTTGCTGTCCTTTACTGTCATGCTTTCAAGATAGAAAAGGTACATGACACACAGAGCGTAGGAACAATATTGACGTGCAGTACGTGCAGCTAGCGTTCTCCACAGAGAAGCTGCAGTACTTCTCTATCTGTTGCCTCCTGCATGACCCCCAAATGATGAGTTACTCAGTGCCTGAATGGCAGGAATAACAGAGCAAGCCGAGCGTTTACAAACTGGACAAAAAGGTGAACATGGTTCTCCTGGGTATTGGCTAGGTGTCTGGAGAGTTTTCTGGGCTCACCTGTTCCAAGAGTTCAGCCTTTGCCCTGCCACTCTGACCAACACGCTCTTCGAGGTGGGATCCTGACTTCAATTGCTCTTCCCACGTGCTGTGCAATTCCTTTGATGTCAGGGCCAGCATGTTCTGCTTTTGCACCTGTGAAAGCAACAGTGGCAAGAGGGAAAACTAAGGTGACCAGGAAGACAACACTGCAATAGAAAGCAGTAACTTAAATGGACACGGGGATAAGCTCTCCTCTCCCCATCCAAGATCTATGGTTAAGGTTAATGCGGAGTGTAAAACACACCTCAGGAAGCATAACCAAGAACAGCAATTGAAGCTGGTGGAAAGAATGACGCTCTAGAAGTGACAGGTAATGCAGTTCATAGTAATACATACTTCATAATACAATAATTTCTCGCGTGCCTGCCGCTAGAAAATACCCTACCCTCTCTGCTTCTGTAACAGCTGTATGTCTTCTGAGAGGAAGAAAATGCTCTGCCCGCTACTGTACAGCGTCACCTCACCTAATTATTCTTTACCTCAGCCCCCTGCGTGGCGGATGGAACCAGCGCCCATTCACAGGTGGGAAAGGAGGCTAACGTGGTCTCAAGGGCAAGCTGTGACAAAGCTGCTAAGGTAACATGGATGTCCCAAGTCCCGTCTCCTCTCTCAGCTTTCAAACACAGGTCTCCCTCCTGCCCACAACATCCATCCGATACACCGTCTGTCGTGGTTTAACCCTGCTAGGCAGCTAAACACCACACAGACGCTCGCTCACCTCCCCCCCGCCGGCCTGATGGGGGTGAGCATTGGCAGGGTAAGAGTGTGACAACTTGTGGGTTGAGATAAAGACATAGGTTTCATAGGTAAAGCTAAAGCTGCATGCGCGAGCAAAGCAAAATAAGGAATTTGTGCAATACTTCCCATCGGCAGGCAGTTTTTCAGCCACTTCCTGGAAAACAGGACTTCATCACATGTAATGGTTACTTGGAAAGACAAATGCCCTATCTCCAAACGTCCCTGATTCTTACGGCTCCATCTTTTATTGGTGAGCATGACGTCACATGGGATCGTCTTTTGGAGTCAGCTGTCCTGGCTGTGCCCCCCTGCTCCAGCTTCCTGTGCACCCCCAGCCTACTTGCTGGTGGGGCAGTATGAGAAACGGAAAAGGCCTTGACACTGTGCAAGCACTGTTCAGCAATAACTAAATCATCCCAGTGTTGTTAACGCTGTTCTCATCACAAAGTCAGAACATAGCACCAGACAAGCTACTATGAAGAAAATGAACTAGTACGAAATCCTTGCCTTTTACAGCATTAAGTAGGACTTGCTATAGTAGCATGGGAAAACTCTCAAAACCAGAAGGCTGGGGAGTGGACCAGGCCGTTTTCTGAGCAGCCTTTATTCAGAAGAACGCAGGAACTGAGGTCCCCGTGGCTCTCCAGGAAAACCTCATCTTAAAATTTTCCCGCAGAAGCAGTGAACTAGGCTCAGGAAATCACAAGAAGGGAAGTTTATGAGCAGCTTACTGAGGCAGAGGCTTGCAGGTCTCTCTGAAGGGCTTCAATCCTATTGCTTTGTTGCTGGACTGTGGCTTCCAATCTGGCATTTTCAATTTCAAGGCTTAAAGAGAAATACAGGTCTAATTATGGAAATGCCCCAGAGCACCAAGTCTGAAAGAACAGTGTGAAATACCATAATCTAAACAAGGCGCATCCAGCAAAATCGTGTATTAACTTGCTGTGATGCTACAAGGCTCTCCTGTTGTTTTCACACAGTCCCAAAAAGCGACAGGCACCTTGCTTCACTGTGTTATTCTCTTACCGTTGCACGTGTTCCTCCAGTTGTTTTATAGTGGTGTTAGTCCCAGAAGATGCCAACAGGAGGTCCTGCAGTTTCTGGGACGAAGCTATTACTTCTCTTTCCTTATTAACCAAGGCCGTCTGCAAGTCATGAACACAACGCTCGGACTGAAGATGCTGTTCTTCCAGCTGCCGCAGCTGTAAAATCAGAGTAAGAATCCACAGTAGTCAGGTGAGCTTTGACAGAGAGGAGTCAACTGCTGCTGCAGGATTCAAGCACTGCATATATCTGCACGTGGCCTCTCCTCAAGGAACTGTAATCATTTCAAGTACCCACAAACCTTCACTTCTACTAGCAAATGAACACAAACGGTGTTACTTTGTTATTTTTATACTGGCCTCTCCCGTCCCTACATTGGTTTCCTATAGCACAGTTCTAAGCACCGACACGGACCCTCACACCCTTCCAGTGACTCGTGACACTCTTTGTATCCGCTTGTTTGCTCCTCCATTGAAAATGTGACTTAAATAGTTCATCCTTCTCCTACAGCTTCTTCACAGCTCCCTCCCAAGGAGATTTAAGATGATTTTTATTTCAGAGCTCTGAGGCCTCCATGCTTCCATTTTTGAAGAACGCTGCAAAATGTGGTCCCTGCCTCAGAAAGCGGCTTCGAGGTCACTTGCCAGAAGGCTGCTTAAGGCTGGCAAATTACAGCAGGGCCAAAGAAGCAGGAAAGAAAAGATGCAGTGATGCTGCTTTGCGTATACAGTGCAAACACACCACGTACAAGCAAGCTCTGCTTCTTGCTTAGTTCAATCCACGTGGTTCTGACACCTGTACTATTAAAAAAAGCCCAAACCCTAACAGCTCTGTCAAAGTTCCGTCGACCATGAAGAAGGTTCACATTGTTTTACACACTGTGCACCCAAAACAAGGACAATGACCTTCACACATATTTAGGAAGCTACAAAGAAGGAACACCGGCTGTATACAAACAGAAGAATATAAAGAAAGTGTGCAATATCCTGAACAGGGAAGTAGTGCCACAGAGCAGAGGTGAGTTCTGAGAGAGGCCAAACTGCTCTGTTCGTACCTAGCCACCAGAAGGCTGCTCCTAACACACTGCCTTGTCCCTCCAGCTTGTGAGAGGCTTGCCAAAGGGGCAGCTGCGTTTATCACCAGGGAGGGGAGGAAGGAGAAAGGATGTTGCTGCAATGCTACCCCAGAGCCTGAACAGGAGCTTCTGCTGTGGGGCTGAGGAGCGAGATTGTCTCTTACTTGCAAGAGAAACCAGTTGGCTTTTTGATGATTCAGGTAACACTACCTTGTGCTCTGGAGGAGGAAGGGGGGGCCACCTGGCTGAAGGTTTAATGAGTTATAACAAGGGACCGTTGTTAACTTCCTCAGATCTCTCTCCTACTGGCTCCCAGAATACTGTTTTGCCCTTTTTCATGATGTACAGGAAGGAACAGCCCAGGTTTATTCCTCCACTGACAACCTTTCCGTACCTCAGCTTCAACCCTGTCCAATTCCTTTTGCAAGCACAGCTTGTCTTCCTCCAGGTCGCTGTTGTAGCGCATAGTCACTTCCAGTGAAGCTTCTGCCATAGATTGCTTTTTCAGAGCATCGGCAAGCTTCTGCTGCAGCTGTGTGACCCAGTCCTAAAGAAATGTTGTTACGTGAGCATGAAGAATGTGATAAGAACATGAGAACACGGGGTGTGATTTTTACTTCTTAAGTTACATAATTAGGTCAGTCTTCAGAGGGAATTCAAAGATAAGAAATTATGTTCGCTACCAGCAGGCACCTGCAGAACTGATGACCTCTCTCTGTCTTTCTCAGCCCGAGCACCTCCAAGCTACCAGGGGGAAGCAGGGGGAAACATCACTGCTTCTATACTGTACTAGAAATGAAACTCAAGGGCCAGTTGCTATGAGACCCAGGTCACTAGGGTGTCCTGCCTTTGTCCCAGTCCTAAATGAAGAGCTGGCCTGGAGCGCAAGTATTGCAAGGGCCCCCAGTAGCAAGTGTGTGGTGGGAGCAGCAGCAGAGGTCAGTGAGCCCAGAGGGAAATAATCCCCAAAGCAAGTGAACAATGGGGGACCCCGCTATGTCCCTCACAGAAAGTACCTCAAAATCCCCAGGAGGTTCAGTATCTTCCTCCTGCTCTGCTCCTCCCCATGACAGGGCACCTGAAAAGGAGGTAAGAAGCGACACACTGTGTTTCCCTCACTCTGCTTTTTCCCCATCATCCAAGCCCGGCATCTGAAAGACGAGGAACGGTTCTACTACAGGCCACAGCGATTTTCCTCACCGGCTCTTCCGCAGTTAAGGATCGTACCTCCTCTGTCCTGAGCAAGCGCAGCCCATGTGTAGTCGGCAGTCCTCACAGGGCAGGAGCCGCTGAGAACTGCCTTGCCTGCCGCACCACCTGCAGAAGATTCTTCCGTGTCTTCACCGTCCATGCTTTCCGTCAGTAGCTCTCTAAGGTCATAAACAGAAAGAGAGGAAACGGGATTGGTAAAAACAACCACATCTTTGCCTACATGCTTGACTAGGACAGCAACAGCCATTCCTGGCCCTGCCTCTGCCTTTTCGTTGCCAACTGAGAAACCGTAACACAACCCCCTCCACACACCTTACTCTTGCACTACCATTACATGACGAAATACTCACCGCAGGCACGTTCGTTCTCTAGATGCATATTGGTATCTGTGAATCACTTTGGCTCGGCAGCTACAGTCTAAACTTATAAAGAAACTCTCCATAGGGAGCACTACAAATATGAACATTCACATCTAACTGCAAGGGTGCTACGTCTGCAGGATGCTACATTAGTGCTGTGCCTATTCACGTCAAGCCAGCCTATGGTCTCCTCAAACGCTGTCGTGACTTGGAAGGACTTTTTTTCCTAGAGTAACACCCATCAACCCATCAAACGTGCTTTGTTCCTAAAGCTGTTTAGATGCCAAAGTTTACCCAGATGCCTTTCCCTCCAGCTTCCCATTGATACAGGCTAACAGACTAGGGCAGGGGGAGAAGACATGAAGCAGGTGTTTAGTGACAGGTGGTTTTGGGCAGATGCGTATGAGCAAGACAAAGCATGCCCCTAGGGGTAATGTAGTGCTTTTATCTGGCTACCACCGTGAGGAAAAAGGGCTATCGTCTTCATCCTAGCTTTTAAGCATACATAACGGCCTTCAAGAAGGAATGCCCATGGGTGCAAAGCTACGCGCAAGCAGATCCCCACAAGCAGGAACAAAAGGCAGGTAGTCCCTGGGCAGTAGGGTTACATAGAGCTTAGCAACAGATGCAGGGATTCTAAGAGAGTGCTGTGGGTGGAAGTTCTCCTCAGTGTCCATATCCACTCTTGTCATGGGAAGGAGGTGTATCAGAAGACATCACTGAGCCCAGGTTCAAGAAAGGTCTCAACATACCGTTAACACTTGGTGCAATTACCAAAAAGGTCCATAAATGAGTGCAGAGACTCTGACAACTCAGCCCCTTTAAGGACAACAGAAACCATTTACTCAACATGTGTAGACGTGCGAGCACAATCCACAGCCATGAAGCCAGAGTTGTCGTTATAAGAAGATCAGCACCAGGCCAAAGAAGAAGTTGGATTGCATTCATATCCCCTGCCAATGTGGCAAGCGGAAGAGCAGTGCTAAAGCACCCAAAAGGTGATACAAAATATATCTGCTTCTGCAGGCACTGCGTTGTCATCACTGTAATCCCTGCTTGCTCCCAAAACAATTCTTTCCCCCTTTCCTACAAGCACAGTGAAAGCAAAGCAAAACAGATGGAAGCGTTGGGGAATTCAGGTTGGAAGGGTCCTCAGGAAGTCTCCAGGCCAACCACCTCCCCAGAGCAGACTCAGCTACAAGGTCAGACCACACTGCTCAGGTCTCCTTCCACTCTGCTCTGCAAAGCCCCCACAGATGGAGGCTAGGCAAACTCCCGGGGCGAGCTGTTCAACTGCTCGATTGTCCTCATGCCGAGAAGTTTTCTCGTTGCGTGCGGTTGGAACTCACTGTGTTTCTCTTTATGCCCCTTGTTCTGCAGACAACATTGCCTCTCTTTCTCCCAACGCTTCCTCTGACAGCACCTAACGCACCAACTAAGCCTCCACTTAAAAAAGCCTCTCCTGCAGAGCAGCGGTGCTGCTGAGCTAATGGCAAGTTTCCTGCCGGGCCTGAGTCTGTGCCTGTGCCTGTGTCTCTGTCTCTCTGTCTGTGTCTGTGTCTGTGTGGCAAGGGGACACACAGAGTGTTTTCTTGCAGTCCTCAGCGTGGAAAGTATGTTAGCAGTTGAGGTATGAGATCAGCCAAGTGCGGAGCTGCTTTTACAAGTCACACAGGGAGCTCCTTCTATGTGGCCTCCTCTTCTTTTTCAAAGCTCATTCTCATGCCTCTCATCAATCACACCTGCAGACGACTAAG
The DNA here is from genome assembly GCF_949628215.1 of Phalacrocorax aristotelis. Classification (NCBI taxonomy): domain Eukaryota; kingdom Metazoa; phylum Chordata; class Aves; order Suliformes; family Phalacrocoracidae; genus Phalacrocorax; species Phalacrocorax aristotelis. The sequence goes on from NC_134276.1 coordinate 191,773,029, forward strand.
GAGACCCATGTGCCTTTTTGACAAACGTCTCACCTTTTGCACTGATCTTGAGCATGCCCATCAGCTCCCTTTTTGTGATAAAACTCTACCATCTCCTCATGCTGTTTGGAGGCAGCAAGATTAAAGGCGGTATATCCCTCCTGAAAGGATAAATAATCCCACTTAGAAAAACACAGACAAGTGCTGCACCCTTCTGAAAGAGCTGCGTTACCCGAATGCCAAGGTTACCTGGTTCTGAGCATCGATATTGGTGTGATGCTCAAGTAACAGCCCCACTACAGTCGTATTAGGCGACAGGACAGCCAGGTGAAGGGCAGTGTTGCCGTCAACGTCTGCCAGATTTGGGTCGGCACCATGCTCTAGCGGAAGAGCCACACATTCTTCTTGCTGGCACTGTACTGCCTGGCCACAACACACAAAAAAAGAAAAGAGTTCCAACACTTACGTTTCATTCTGTCACAATTAATCCAGCTTCTGAACGCTGGGAAAGAAGAGCGTCTTCAAAGACTAGCTAACGTGCGCCTACTCTGTGCCGATTACAACAGACATGTTTCTACACAGCTCTGTGTAAAGAACCTTGGCAGACACCTCTCAGTTTATGCACAGTCGATAAGCCCCACTTACAAAAGCATAACGCATTCCACATACCTTCATCAGCGGCGATCTCTTGAAATTGTCAGCAGGGTTCAGCTGGCAGTTCTCTTGTACTAGAAATCTAACGTCATCCACCTGGCCGTTCGCACAAGGGAGGTGCGGAGGTGTCCTAAAAATTAAGCATATGAGCTTAACATAGACAGACAATGAAAGAACCGAAGCTGTGTGTCCACCCAGCCCTGGGGACGCTGCCCAGACTCTGCTCCTCCCGCTTGCTGCTGCTGCTGCAATCCTGCCCTGATCACCCACTGGGCAGAAGAGGACTGGTGATGCCTGAGCAGCTGCAGAACAACTTCGCAGTGGGACCGCAGCAAAGCGGCAGGTTAACGGCACACACTTCCATCAGCACTCGAGCCGACCTGGCAGCTCCAAGCAATGAAGAGCTCTCGAGCCCACTGTCCCAGGTGACAGGGCAAATCTCACTTGTCAGTGATTCGCTTGAACGTGATGCTACCCAAAGCCTGAAGGGCAAATGCTTCAGCCTGGCACCCAAAAGTTGCCAGGGGCTTGGTCGCGTCATGCTGATTAGCAGACTCTGTGGCGTAACGCACTCCTTGTGCTTGAGAGAGGGCTGCTGAGGACTAGCGGAGCTTGGCTCAGGACCTCCCGCAGCAACAGCCGCCAGAAGCAGCCAAGGTGTCCGCCAGCAGCCCATAGCCCCTCACCGCTTCTCCTCATCTCGCTTGTCCATGCCGACTCTCTTCAGCCACCTGTGCCACCGCCTCAGCCCGGCCAGGTCGCCGCAGGCAGCCGCGCGGTGCAGCCTGCCCGCGTCCTCGTCCCGGAGCTCGTAGGCACCGGTGGCGGTAGCGCACGGCTGCCCAGAAGCGCTGCCGGAGGGTGACTGCTGCCGCTTCTTGCTGAAGAGCCCCATGACCCTCTGCATGCTGCGGCGCACGCTGCGGTACATGCTGTGGCACGGGCACTGCTCTGCTGGGAGCAAGCAGCAGCAGGAGGCACCTGGCGGACTCTGCTGGGCCCAAGGCAAAGACAAGGATGAGGGAAAGGATGAGGCCAAGGCCAAGGCAGATGCCGAGGCTGAGGGCGAGGCCGAGGGCGAGGCCGAGGAGAGGCACCAGGCAGACGAGCTCGCCCCGAGCACTGGCCGCGGCGGGAGCCCCTGAGGCGGGGGCAGGGACGCACTAACGCTCCGAGGCCGGGACGTGCTGCCGCTCCCACAACGGCGGCGACAGCACTGAGCGCCGGCTCCCTGCGCAACGGAGGCGGCGCGCGGTCACGGGGGCGTCACAAGGGGGCGTCACAGAGCGCGGGTGACGCCGGCGTGCGGGCTGTGCGGAGGCGGGTGCGTGGCTGCGGAGGCCTGGTGTGCGGGTGTGAGGGCGGCCCCGCGGGGCTTGTGAGGGCTGCAAGGGGCGCTGCGGGGAGGGGCTCTGCCTGCGCGACAGGTGCCCCGGGGAGGGTCCCGGGCTGCTCCCGCCTGGCGAAAGGCTGCAGCAGGTGCTGGGGCAGCTCTTGCCTCACCTGCACCTGGTTTGTCCCTCAGTGCTTGGCCAGGGTGCCTGAGGAAACGCATCCCAGGACAGGGTGCTGGGCCATCTTGTCTGTCTTCCTAGAAAGGTTGGACTAGATGATCCCTGAGGTCCCTTCCAACCTGTGATTCTGTGATTCGGTGATCCCTGAAGTGAGGCTTGAGGTAGGATCAGAGCCCAGCTTGGGTGGTCCGGGCCCACGGGAGCTCTCAAGAGATGCCCGCTGACTGCTCTAAGCCTGCTGTGCTGGAACTCCAGGGCGATGTGCTCTCCTCCAACAAAAAGGCGGCCTGAACTTCCTGCAGTGTGATGAAACTCAAGGGCCCCATCTCGCTGTGCTGGTGGCTGCTGCTCACCCTCACGCACAGAATCACAGAATGGCTAAGGTCCTCTGGTCCGAGTGCACTGCTCGAGCAGGGTCACCTCGAGCCCATTGTCGAGGACTCTGTGCAGCTGGCTTGTGAATGTCTCCAAGCATGGAGAGTCCGCAACCTTCCTGGGCAACCTGTGCGAGTGCTCTGTCACCCTTAGAGTAAAAATGTGTTTCCTGATGTTCCGGGGGAAGCTCCTGTGTTTCAGTTTGTGCCCCTTGCCTCTTGTCCTGTCACTGTGCACCACTGAAAAGAGCTCTGGACCCTCCCTTCAGGTATTTATATACACTGATGAGATTGCCCTTTAGCTTTCTCTTTTCCAGGCTGAACATTCCAGCTCTCTCAGCCTTTCCTCTTGTGAGGTGCTTCAGTCCCCTAATCAAATTAGTTAGTCCTTTGTTGGACTTTCTGCAGCATGTCCCTGTCTGTCTTGTACTGAGGAGCCCAGAACTGGACACGATACTCCCCACACCATTGCTGAGTAGAGTGGAAGCATCACCTCCCTTGACTTGCTGGCAATACCCTGTCTAAGGCAGCCCAGGGTACCATCTCCTTTCTTTGCTGCAAGGAGACACTGCTGGCTCATGGGTAACTTGGTGTCCACCAGGAAGGACCTCTTGGTCCTTTCCTGCAAAGCTGCTTTCCAGGGGGGTGGCCCCAGCAGGTGTTGGTGCCTGGGGTTGATCCTCCTCAGGTGTGGGACATTGCACTGTCCCTTGCTGAAGTGTGTGATGGTCCCGTCAGCCATTTCCCCAGTCTGTTGAGGTCCCTCTGGATGGCAGCACAACCCTCTGCATATCAGCCGCTCCTCCCAGTTTTGTGTCATCAGCAAGCTTGCTGAGGGTACCCTCTGCCAGATCATTAATGAAGAATTTGAACAGGACTACTCACCCCCCACCCTATTGTAACTGCTCTCAGCTCCCGTTGCGCCACATGCCAACACGGAATTGCTGTTCTGCTGCTGCTCCACCAGCCAAGAACTTTTCCCTCTCACTGACAAGGCAGCAGCACAGAGCACGTTAGGAACAAAGCTGAAAAGAGGTCATGTCCCAGTCGATCACAATGAGAACACAAAGTGAAGGCCAAGATATTCTGCACCTGCTTTCTCTGTGGAGAGATGCTAGAAAGTACCAAAAGCTGAACTTCCCTTTGACCGCTCTGGTGCGGGCTGGAGAAATTTCTTAACGTCTTTTCCCTTTGTGGGCTACCAATCGGTCAGCTCCCCATGGGATCAAAACCTGTGGGATTTGCCGGTGTTTCATGGCTACGAGAAGCTCACCCACTGCCTTCTGCCTGGACCACAAGAAGTATTGCTGTAACATACAGAGGATCCTGGGAACTGATGTTTAGCCATACCTCAACTCTAGTCCACACCAGACCTTAACACGGTTGTGCTTCAAGCCTAGCCAGCGCCAGAAGAAATGGACACAGATGCATGCTGGCCATTTGCCTGGCCTCCAGGACAGGCTGAAGATGCGGCTGTGAACTGAGCTGAAGTGAGCAGAGGAGAGCTTTTGCTCAGACTTAGGGCTTTGCTTCTCTTTCACCTTCGAAGTTGTCAGCATAACTGATTTTCACACAGACTGAGGACAGAGAGAGAGTCTTAACTGCCTGCCTAGGGAGAAAGCCCGAATCAGTCTTGGAAGAATATGACTTTCCTCACCCATAGCAGCGAGGTCCAAAGAACTTAAATTTTTTAACAAACACAGCAGTTCTCCTAAAATATCATGACAGTTCTAGCAGTCGTCACGATTTTGCAGCAACCAGACAGGTTCTCTTCTGTGCTAGAGGCATGTGGAAGGAATAAGAGGGTACAGCAACGTGAACAGGGAGGGGAGAAGCAAAGCCAGCAGGGGGAACAGAAGAAAACAAAGACACGTACTGGATTACAAAGTTTGTTAAATACCAAGTTGGAACAAAATACTTGAAATTAAATGCAGGGTGCTAGCAGCACAAAACGGTTGTCTTCCTGCCCAAGTGGTGGCTGTGGATCCTTTTCCTCGCTGCCTGGCCACTCCAGGCCCTGAGTTAGTGGGTGGAAGGGAAACGCTTCATCTCAGCATAACTCCTCTGTGTTTTCTGGAACTGGGACTTCTCTGCTCCAGCATTTTCTGATTGGTAACGATGTCGCCTCCTCTGCTGTGAAAATAGGGAAAAGCAGTTGACTCATTCTACAATACCACCTTCTAAACACGAACATAGCTCTGATACATGGCTGCTTTAGCAACAGATCTCAGTAATGACTGGAGAAGTAGATAAAAGGTGACACGCTACTGAACAGCCAGAGCAACGTCAAAAGCCCTTCTGGGAACTCTACTCCTGGGTCCCCATGACAAGGGAAAGAAACACTGAGACAACTACCAGCGAGCAATAAGTTTCAGAACTTTTTCCTGCATCACCTGACCGCATTGTGCCCTGGGAATCAACGACACCGTTTAGAAAAGCAAAACCTGAACTGCCACCTGCTCAGCTGGTGCCTAAGACAGGGCTCAAGGGGTGATCTTGGGCAAAGCCAACTTAATAGGGTTGTTCTGAGATATGGCCGTGTTACTTCCTTCTCTTCCTGAGGAGGAGTTCATCTGTCAGACCGAGGAGATGCTGCCACAGCCTTGAGCTGCAGCCCAGCCTGTGCTGGGCCTCCCTGCTCTCAGCCCTGACCCTCACCCATGGACGTAATGTCCTGGTTGGATTGCGGACCTGCGCGTCCCCATGGACTGGCCTGGTGATTTGCCCTCTTGGTTGGGCCCGCTTACTGTCACTGGACCTGTTCTGCTCTTCTTGCTGAGGGCCTGTGGGACTGTTCCCTGGCCCGTGAGGTCATGGACCCTGCCAGCCTTGCTACAGCTCTCGGATCGCCCTTGCAAATGTGCCTTTGCAGATACCAAACTGCACATTCATTGTTCCCCATGAAGACAACTACAACAGTGTTTATCATCATCTACTACTACTGCAACAACAGAAGGAACATCAGGAAGAGAACAGGTGATTGACTATACCAAAAACAGATAGGAAAAAGGTTATACACGTCTCAGAAGAAAGAATAAACCTGGACAACCAAAAGAAAATCCCCAAGAGAACCCCAAACAAACTAGGGCTCACCTTTGTTCTCAATCTGCCAATTTCATTGACTAGTTCAGAGCAGCTGTTCTTCATTTCTCCCTGTAAACTGAGCTGGGACTCCATCTCTCTCTTCTCATACACGCTTAATTCCTTCGTAGTTCTGCTCAGAAGCCTGCTTAACCTACACAGCAAATTAATCAAGGAAACAATGAAGCAAGGAACGACCGGCCTTTTTCACATACTCTCACGTAAACAGTGCAGACATGGCTCGCTTCATCTTCAGCATGCTTGGTGCAGCAGGAATTGCTGAGAAAAGCCAGCATTCCCATGCCACAGGTGTCTTGGTATGGTCCAGATTTTGCCTAAAAGGAGTAATAAAGTACCTCCTTCCCCTAGAACTGCAGGGCAACCTGTACTTGCAGTTTGTTTGGCAGGTATTGAAAACTATAGGCTCATGCACAGAAGTGCCTTGCAAGAACTAACAGGAGGCTTGAATTTGCTCACAAACGGCTACGTATGCCTGTTTTTATGTTGAAGTCCAATAAGGCTTGGCTTCTACTCAGGGATACCTCTTCACCGTACTAAAAAGTCGTACCTCTCACAGTCTTTCTGCAGTTCGAAGTTTATTCTCAGTTCTTCACACAGATGCAATTCGTCTATGCATATCCCCTCTACCAGCTTCCTCACTTGCTGTCCTTTACTGTCATGCTTTCAAGATAGAAAAGGTACATGACACACAGAGCGTAGGAACAATATTGACGTGCAGTACGTGCAGCTAGCGTTCTCCACAGAGAAGCTGCAGTACTTCTCTATCTGTTGCCTCCTGCATGACCCCCAAATGATGAGTTACTCAGTGCCTGAATGGCAGGAATAACAGAGCAAGCCGAGCGTTTACAAACTCGACAAAAAGGTGAACATGGTTCTCCTGGGTATTGGCTAGGTGTCTGGAGAGTTTTCTGGGCTCACCTGTTCCAAGAGTTCAGCCTTTGCCCTGCCACTCTGACCAACACGCTCTTCGAGGTGGGATCCTGACTTCAATTGCTCTTCCCACGTGCTGTGCAATTCCTTTGATGTCAGGGCCAGCATGTTCTGCTTTTGCACCTGTGAAAGCAACAGTGGCAAGAGGGAAAACTAAGGTGACCAGGAAGACAACACTGCAATAGAAAGCAGTAACTTAAATGGACACGGGGATAAGCTCTCCTCTCCCCATCCAAGATCTATGGTTAAGGTTAATGCGGAGTGTAAAACACACCTCAGGAAGCATAACCAAGAACAGCAATTGAAGCTGGTGGAAAGAATGACGCTCTAGAAGTGACAGGTAATGCAGTTCATAGTAATACATACTTCATAATACAATAATTTCTCGCGTGCCTGCCGCTAGAAAATACCCTACCCTCTCTGCTTCTGTAACAGCTGTATGTCTTCTGAGAGGAAGAAAATGCTCTGCCCGCTACTGTACAGCGTCACCTCACCTAATTATTCTTTACCTCAGCCCCCTGCGTGGCGGATGGAACCAGCGCCCATTCACAGGTGGGAAAGGAGGCTAACGTGGTCTCAAGGGCAAGCTGTGACAAAGCTGCTAAGGTAACATGGATGTCCCAAGTCCCGTCTCCTCTCTCAGCTTTCAAACACAGGTCTCCCTCCTGCCCACAACATCCATCCGATACACCGTCTGTCGTGGTTTAACCCTGCTAGGCAGCTAAACACCACACAGACGCTCGCTCACCTCCCCCCCGCCGGCCTGATGGGGGTGAGCATTGGCAGGGTAAGAGTGTGACAACTTGTGGGTTGAGATAAAGACATAGGTTTCATAGGTAAAGCTAAAGCTGCATGCGCGAGCAAAGCAAAATAAGGAATTTGTGCAATACTTCCCATCGGCAGGCAGTTTTTCAGCCACTTCCTGGAAAACAGGACTTCATCACATGTAATGGTTACTTGGAAAGACAAATGCCCTATCTCCAAACGTCCCTGATTCTTACGGCTCCATCTTTTATTGGTGAGCATGACGTCACATGGGATCGTCTTTTGGAGTCAGCTGTCCTGGCTGTGCCCCCCTGCTCCAGCTTCCTGTGCACCCCCAGCCTACTTGCTGGTGGGGCAGTATGAGAAACGGAAAAGGCCTTGACACTGTGCAAGCACTGTTCAGCAATAACTAAATCATCCCAGTGTTGTTAACACTGTTCTCATCACAAAGTCAGAACATAGCACCAGACAAGCTACTATGAAGAAAATGAACTAGTACCAAATCCTTGCCTTTTACAGCATTAAGTAGGACTTGCTATAGTAGCATGGGAAAACTCTCAAAACCAGAAGGCTGGGGAGTGGACCAGGCCGTTTTCTGAGCAGCCTTTATTCAGAAGAACGCAGGAACTGAGGTCCCCGTGGCTCTCCAGGAAAACCTCATCTTAAAATTTTCCCGCAGAAGCAGTGAACTAGGCTCAGGAAATCACAAGAAGGGAAGTTTATGAGCAGCTTACTGAGGCAGAGGCTTGCAGGTCTCTCTGAAGGGCTTCAATCCTATTGCTTTGTTGCTGGACTGTGGCTTCCAATCTGGCATTTTCAATTTCAAGGCTTAAAGAGAAATACAGGTCTAATTATGGAAATGCCCCAGAGCACCAAGTCTGAAAGAACAGTGTGAAATACCATAATCTAAACGAGGCGCATCCAGCAAAATCGTGTATTAACTTGCTGTGATGCTACAAGGCTCTCCTGTTGTTTTCGCACAGTCCCAAAAAGCGACAGGCACCTTGCTTCACTGTGTTATTCTCTTACCGTTGCACGTGTTCCTCCAGTTGTTTTATAGTGGTGTTAGTCCCAGAAGATGCCAACAGGAGGTCCTGCAGTTTCTGGGACGAAGCTATTACTTCTCTTTCCTTATTAACCAAGGCCGTCTGCAAGTCATGAACACAACGCTCGGACTGAAGATGCTGTTCTTCCAGCTGCCGCAGCTGTAAAATCAGAGTAAGAATCCACAGTAGTCAGGTGAGCTTTGACAGAGAGGAGTCAACTGCTGCTGCAGGATTCAAGCACTGCATATATCTGCACGTGGCCTCTCCTCAAAGAACTGTAATCATTTCAAGTACCCACAAACCTTCACTTCTACTAGCAAATGAACACAAACGGTGTTACTTTGTTATTTTTATACTGGCCTCTCCCGTCCCTACATTGGTTTCCTATAGCACAGTTCTAAGCACCGACACGGACCCTCACACCCTTCCAGTGACTCGTGACACTCTTTGTATCCGCTTGTTTGCTCCTCCATTGAAAATGTGACTTAAATAGTTCATCCTTCTCCTACAGCTTCTTCACAGCTCCCTCCCAAGGAGATTTAAGATGATTTTTATTTCAGAGCTCTGAGGCCTCCATGCTTCCATTTTTGAAGAACGCTGCAAAATGTGGTCCCTGCCTCAGAAAGCGGCTTCGAGGTCACTTGCCAGAAGGCTGCTTAAGGCTGGCAAATTACAGCAGGGCCAAAGAAGCAGGAAAGAAAAGATGCAGAGATGCTGCTTTGCGTATACAGTGCAAACACACCACGTACAAGCAAGCTCTGCTTCTTGCTTAGTTCAATCCACGTGGTTCTGACACCTGTACTATTAAAAAAAGCCCAAACCCTAACAGCTCTGTCAAAGTTCCGTCGACCATGAAGAAGGTTCACATTGTTTTACACACTGTGCACCCAAAACAAGGACAATGACCTTCACACATATTTAGGAAGCTACAAAGAAGGAGCACCTGCTGTATACAAACAGAAGAATATAAAGAAAGTGTGCAATATCCTGAACAGGGAAGTAGTGCCACAGAGCAGAGGTGAGTTCTGAGAGAGGCCAAACTGCTCTGTTCGTACCTAGCCACCAGAAGGCTGCTCCTAACACACTGCCTTGTCCCTCCAGCTTGTGAGAGGCTTGCCAAAGGGGCAGCTGCGTTTATCACCAGGGAGGGGAGGAAGGAGAAAGGATGTTGCTGCAATGCTACCCCAGAGCCTGAACAGGAGCTTCTGCTGTGGGGCTGAGGAGCGAGATTGTCTCTTACTTGCAAGAGAAACCAGTTGGCTTTTTGATGATTCAGGTAACACTACCTTGTGCTCTGGAGGAGGAAGGGGGGGCCACCTGGCTGAAGGTTTAATGAGTTATAACAAGGGACCGTTGTTAACTTCCTCAGATCTCTCTCCTACTGGCTCCCAGAATACTGTTTTGCCCTTTTTCATGATGTACAGGAAGGAACAGCCCAGGTTTATTCCTCCACTGACAACCTTTCCGTACCTCAGCTTCAACCCTGTCCAATTCCTTTTGCAAGCACAGCTTGTCTTCCTCCAGGTCGCTGTTGTAGCGCATAGTCACTTCCAGTGAAGCTTCTGCCATAGATTGCTTTTTCAGAGCATCGGCAAGCTTCTGCTGCAGCTGTGTGACCCAGTCCTAAAGAAATGTTGTTACGTGAGCATGAAGAATGTGATAAGAACATGAGAACACGGGGTGTGATTTTTACTTCTTAAGTTACATAATTAGGTCAGTCTTCAGAGGGAATTCAAAGATAAGAAATTATGTTCGCTACCAGCAGGCACCTGCAGAACTGATGACCTCTCTCTGTCTTTCTCAGCCCGAGCACCTCCAAGCTACCAGGGGGAAGCAGGGGGAAACATCACTGCTTCTATACTGTACTAGAAATGAAACTCAAGGGCCAGTTGCTATGAGACCCAGGTCACTAGGGTGTCCTGCCTTTGTCCCAGTCCTAAATGAAGAGCTGGCCTGGAGCGCAAGTATTGCAAGGGCCCCCAGTAGCAAGTGTGTGGTGGGAGCAGCAGCAGAGGTCAGTGAGCCCAGAGGGAAATAATCCCCAAAGCAAGTGAACAATGGGGGACCCCGCTATGTCCCTCACAGAAAGTACCTCAAAATCCCCAGGAGGTTCAGTATCTTCCTCCTGCTCTGCTCCTCCCCATGACAGGGCACCTGAAAAGGAGGTAAGAAGCGACACACTGTGTTTCCCTCACTCTGCTTTTTCCCCATCATCCAAGCCCGGCATCTGAAAGACGAGGAACGGTTCTACTACAGGCCACAGCGATTTTCCTCACCGGCTCTTCCGCAGTTAAGGATCGTACCTCCTCTGTCCTGAGCAAGCGCAGCCCATGTGTAGTCGGCAGTCCTCACAGGGCAGGAGCCGCTGAGAACTGCCTTGCCTGCCGCACCACCTGCAGAAGATTCTTCCGTGTCTTCACCGTCCATGCTTTCCGTCAGTAGCTCTCTAAGGTCATAAACAGAAAGAGAGGAAACGGGATTGGTAAAAACAACCACATCTTTGCCTACATGCTTGACTAGGACAGCAACAGCCATTCCTGGCCCTGCCTCTGCCTTTTCGTTGCCAACTGAGAAACCGTAACACAACCCCCTCCACACACCTTACTCTTGCACTACCATTACATGATGAAATACTCACCGCAGGCACGTTCGTTCTCTAGATGCATATTGGTATCTGTGAATCACTTTGGCTCGGCAGCTACAGTCTAAACTTATAAAGAAACTCTCCATAGGGAGCACTACAAATATGAACATTCACATCTAACTGCAAGGGTGCTACGTCTGCAGGATGCTACATTAGTGCTGTGCCTATTCACGTCAAGCCAGCCTATGGTCTCCTCAAACGCTGTCGTGACTTGGAAGGACTTTTTTTCCTAGAGTAACACCCATCAACCCATCAAACGTGCTTTGTTCCTAAAGCTGTTTAGATGCCAAAGTTTACCCAGATGCCTTTCCCTCCAGCTTCCCATTGATACAGGCTAACAGACTAGGGCAGGGGGAGAAGACATGAAGCAGGTGTTTAGTGACAGGTGGTTTTGGGCAGATGCGTATGAGCAAGACAAAGCATGCCCCTAGGGGTAATGTAGTGCTTTTATCTGGCTACCACCGTGAGGAAAAAGGGCTATCGTCTTCATCCTAGCTTTTAAGCATACATAACGGCCTTCAAGAAGGAATGCCCATGGGTGCAAAGCTACGCGCAAGCAGATCCCCACAAGCAGGAACAAAAGGCAGGTAGTCCCTGGGCAGTAGGGTTACATAGAGCTTAGCAACAGATGCAGGGATTCTAAGAGAGTGCTGTGGGTGGAAGTTCTCCTCAGTGTCCATATCCACTCTTGTCATGGGAAGGAGGTGTATCAGAAGACATCACTGAGCCCAGGTTCAAGAAAGGTCTCAACATACCGTTAACACTTGGTGCAATTACCAAAAAGGTCCATAAATGAGTGCAGAGACTCTGACAACTCAGCCCCTTTAAGGACAACAGAAACCATTTACTCAACATGTGTAGACGTGCGAGCACAATCCACAGCCATGAAGCCAGAGTTGTCGTTATAAGAAGATCAGCACCAGGCCAAAGAAGAAGTTGGATTGCATTCATATCCCCTGCCAATGTGGCAAGCGGAAGAGCAGTGCTAAAGCACCCAAAAGGTGATACAAAATATATCTGCTTCTGCAGGCACTGCGTTGTCATCACTGTAATCCCTGCTTGCTCCCAAAACAATTCTTTCCCCCTTTCCTACAAGCACAGTGAAAGCAAAGCAAAACAGATGGAAGCGTTGGGGAATTCAGGTTGGAAGGGTCCTCAGGAAGTCTCCAGGCCAACCACCTCCCCAGAGCAGACTCAGCTACAAGGTCAGACCACACTGCTCAGGTCTCCTTCCACTCTGCTCTGCAAAGCCCCCACAGATGGAGGCTAGGCAAACTCCCGGGGCGAGCTGTTCAACTGCTCGATTGTCCTCATGCCGAGAAGTTTTCTCGTTGCGTGCGGTTGGAACTCACTGTGTTTCTCTTTATGCCCCTTGTTCTGCAGACAACATTGCCTCTCTTTCTCCCAACGCTTCCTCTGACAGCACCTAACGCACCAACTAAGCCTCCACTTAAAAAAGCCTCTCCTGCAGAGCAGCGGTGCTGCTGAGCTAATGGCAAGTTTCCTGCCGGGCCTGAGTCTGTGCCTGTGCCTGTGTCTCTGTCTCTCTGTCTGTGTCTGTGTCTGTGTGGCAAGGGGACACACAGAGTGTTTTCTTGCAGTCCTCAGCGTGGAAAGTATGTTAGCAGTTGAGGTATGAGATCAGCCAAGTGCGGAGCTGCTTTTACAAGTCACACAGGGAGCTCCTTCTATGTGGCCTCCTCTTCTTTTTCAAAGCTCATTCTCATGCCTCTCATCAATCACACCTGCAGACGACTAAGGAGACCCATGTGCCTTTTTGACAAACGTCTCACCTTTTGCACTGATCTTGAGCATGCCCATCAGCTCCCTTTTTGTGATAAAACTCTACCATCTCCTCATGCTGTTTGGAGGCAGCAGGATTAAAGGCGGTATATCCCTCCTGAAAGGATAAATAATCCCACTTAGAAAAACACAGACAAGTGCTGCACCCTTCTGAAAGAGCTGCGTTACCCGAATGCCAAGGTTACCTGGTTCTGAGCATCGATATTGGTGTGATGCTCAAGTAACAGCCCCACTACAGTCGTATTAGGCGACAGGACAGCCAGGTGAAGGGCAGTGTTGCCGTCAACGTCTGCCAGATTTGGGTCGGCACCATGCTCTAGCGGAAGAGCCACACATTCTTCTTGCTGGCACTGTACTGCCTGGCCACAACACACAAAAAAAGAAAAGAGTTCCAACACTTACGTTTCATTCTGTCACAATTAATCCAGCTTCTGAACGCTGGGAAAGAAGAGCGTCTTCAAAGACTAGCTAACGTGCGCCTACTCTGTGCCGATTACAACAGACATGTTTCTACACAGCTCTGTGTAAAGAACCTTGGCAGACACCTCTCAGTTTATGCACAGTCGATAAGCCCCACTTACAAAAGCATAACGCATTCCACATACCTTCATCAGCGGCGATCTCTTGAAATTGTCAGCAGGGTTCAGCTGGCAGTTCTCTTGTACTAGAAATCTAACGTCATCCACCTGGCCGTTCGCACAAGGGAGGTGCGGAGGTGTCCTAAAAATTAAGCATATGAGCTTAACATAGACAGACAATGAAAGAACCGAAGCTGTGTGTCCACCCAGCCCTGGGGACGCTGCCCAGACTCTGCTCCTCCCGCTTGCTGCTGCTGCTGCAATCCTGCCCTGATCACCCACTGGGCAGAAGAGGACTGGTGATGCCTGAGCAGCTGCAGAACAACTTCGCAGTGGGACCGCAGCAAAGCGGCAGGTTAACGGCACACCCTTCCATCAGCACTCGAGCCGACCTGGCAGCTCCAAGCAATGAAGAGCTCTCGAGCCCACTGTCCCAGGTGACAGGGCAAATCTCACTTGTCAGTGATTCGCTTGAACGTGATGCTACCCAAAGCCTGAAGGGCAAATGCTTCAGCCTGGCACCCAAAAGTTGCCAGGGGCTTGGTCGCGTCATGCTGATTAGCAGACTCTGTGGCGTAACGCACTCCTTGTGCTTGAGAGAGGGCTGCTGAGGACTAGCGGATCTTGGCTCAGGACCTCCCGCAGCAACAGCCGCCAGAAGCAGCCAAGGTGTCCGCCAGCAGCCCATAGCCCCTCACCGCTTCTCCTCATCTCGCTTGTCCATGCCGACTCTCTTCAGCCACCTGTGCCACCGCCTCAGCCCGGCCAGGTCGCCGCAGGCAGCCGCGCGGTGCAGCCTGCCCGCGTCCTCGTCCCGGAGCTCGTAGGCACCGGTGGCGGTAGCGCACGGCTGCCCAGAAGCGCTGCCGGAGGGTGACTGCTGCCGCTTCTTGCTGAAGAGCCCCATGACCCTCTGCATGCTGCGGCGCACGCTGCGGTACATGCTGTGGCACGGGCACTGCTCTGCTGGGAGCAAGCAGCAGCAGGAGGCACCTGGCGGACTCTGCTGGGCCCAAGGCAAAGACAAGGATGAGGGAAAGGATGAGGCCAAGGCCAAGGCAGATGCCGAGGCTGAGGGCGAGGCCGAGGGCGAGGCCGAGGAGAGGCACCAGGCAGACGAGCTCGCCCCGAGCACTGGCCGCGGCGGGAGCCCCTGAGGCGGGGGCAGGGACGCACTAACGCTCCGAGGCCGGGACGTGCTGCCGCTCCCACAACGGCGGCGACAGCACTGAGCGCCGGCTCCCTGCGCAACGGAGGCGGCGCGCGGTCACGGGGGCGTCACAAGGGGGCGTCACAGAGCGCGGGTGACGCCGGCGTGCGGGCTGTGCGGAGGCGGGTGCGTGGCTGCGGAGGCCTGGTGTGCGGGTGTGAGGGCGGCCCCGCGGGGCTTGTGAGGGCTGCAAGGGGCGCTGCGGGGAGGGGCTCTGCCTGCGCGACAGGTGCCCCGGGGAGGGTCCCGGGCTGCTCCCGCCTGGCGAAAGGCTGCAGCAGGTGCTGGGGCAGCTCTTGCCTCACCTGCACCTGGTTTGTCCCTCAGTGCTTGGCCAGGGTGCCTGAGGAAACGCATCCCAGGACAGGGTGCTGGGCCATCTTGTCTGTCTTCCTAGAAAGGTTGGACTAGATGATCCCTGAGGTCCCTTCCAACCTGTGATTCTGTGATTCGGTGATCCCTGAAGTGAGGCTTGAGGTAGGATCAGAGCCCAGCTTGGGTGGTCCGGGCCCACGGGAGCTCTCAAGAGATGCCCGCTGACTGCTCTAAGCCTGCTGTGCTGGAACTCCAGGGCGATGTGCTCTCCTCCAACAAAAAGGCGGCCTGAACTTCCTGCAGTGTGATGAAACTCAAGGGCCCCATCTCGCTGTGCTGGTGGCTGCTGCTCACCCTCACGCACAGAATCACAGAATGGCTAAGGTCCTCTGGTCCGAGTGCACTGCTCGAGCAGGGTCACCTCGAGCCCATTGTCGAGGACTCTGTGCAGCTGGCTTGTGAATGTCTCCAAGCATGGAGAGTCCGCAACCTTCCTGGGCAACCTGTGCGAGTGCTCTGTCACCCTTAGAGTAAAAATGTGTTTCCTGATGTTCCGGGGGAAGCTCCTGTGTTTCAGTTTGTGCCCCTTGCCTCTTGTCCTGTCACTGTGCACCACTGAAAAGAGCTCTGGACCCTCCCTTCAGGTATTTATATACATTGATGAGATTGCCCTTTAGCTTTCTCTTTTCCAGGCTGAACATTCCAGCTCTCTCAGCCTTTCCTCTTGTGAGGTGCTTCAGTCCCCTAATCAAATTAGTTAGTCCTTTGTTGGACTTTCTGCAGCATGTCCCTGTCTGTCTTGTACTGAGGAGCCCAGAACTGGACACGATACTCCCCACACCATTGCTGAGTAGAGTGGAAGCATCACCTCCCTTGACTTGCTGGCAATACCCTGTCTAAGGCAGCCCAGGGTACCATCTCCTTTCTTTGCTGCAAGGAGACACTGCTGGCTCATGGGTAACTTGGTGTCCACCAGGAAGGACCTCTTGGTCCTTTCCTGCAAAGCTGCTTTCTAGGGGGGTGGCCCCAGCAGGTGTTGGTGCCTGGGGTTGATCCTCCTCAGGTGTGGGACATTGCACTGTCCCTTGCTGAAGTGTGTGATGGTCCCGTCAGCCATTTCCCCAGTCTGTTGAGGTCCCTCTGGATGGCAGCACAACCCTCTGCATATCAGCCGCTCCTCCCAGTTTTGTGTCATCAGCAAGCTTGCTGAGGGTACCCTCTGCCAGATCATTAATGAAGAATTTGAACAGGACTACTCACCCCCCACCCTATTGTAACTGCTCTCAGCTCCCGTTGCGCCACATGCCAACACGGAATTGCTGTTCTGCTGCTGCTCCACCAGCCAAGAACTTTTCCCTCTCACTGACAAGGCAGCAGCACAGAGCACGTTAGGAACAAAGCTGAAAAGAGGTCATGTCCCAGTCGATCACAATGAGAACACAAAGTGAAGGCCAAGATATTCTGCACCTGCTTTCTCTGTGGAGAGATGCTAGAAAGTACCAAAAGCTGAACTTCCCTTTGACCGCTCTGGTGCGGGCTGGAGAAATTTCTTAACGTCTTTTCCCTTTGTGGGCTACCAATCGGTCAGCTCCCCATGGGATCAAAACCTGTGGGATTTGCCGGTGTTTCATGGCTACGAGAAGCTCACCCACTGCCTTCTGCCTGGACCACAAGAAGTATTGCTGTAACATACAGAGGATCCTGGGAACTGATGTTTAGCCATACCTCAACTCTAGTCCACACCAGACCTTAACACGGTTGTGCTTCAAGCCTAGCCAGCGCCAGAAGAAATGGACACAGATGCATGCTGGCCATTTGCCTGGCCTCCAGGACAGGCTGAAGATGCGGCTGTGAACTGAGCTGAAGTGAGCAGAGGAGAGCTTTTGCTCAGACTTAGGGCTTTGCTTCTCTTTCACCTTCGAAGTTGTCAGCATAACTGATTTTCACACAGACTGAGGACAGAGAGAGAGTCTTAACTGCCTGCCTAGGGAGAAAGCCCGAATCAGTCTTGGAAGAATATGACTTTCCTCACCCATAGCAGCGAGGTCCAAAGAACTTAAATTTTTTAACAAACACAGCAGTTCTCCTAAAATATCATGACAGTTCTAGCAGTCGTCACGATTTTGCAGCAACCAGACAGGTTCTCTTCTGTGCTAGAGGCATGTGGAAGGAATAAGAGGGTACAGCAACGTGAACAGGGAGGGGAGAAGCAAAGCCAGCAGGGGGAACAGAAGAAAACAAAGACACGTACTGGATTACAAAGTTTGTTAAATACCAAGTTGGAACAAAATACTTGAAATTAAATGCAGGGTGCTAGCAGCACAAAACGGTTGTCTTCCTGCCCAAGTGGTGGCTGTGGATCCTTTTCCTCGCTGCCTGGCCACTCCAGGCCCTGAGTTAGTGGGTGGAAGGGAAACGCTTCATCTCAGCATAACTCCTCTGTGTTTTCTGGAACTGGGACTTCTCTGCTCCAGCATTTTCTGATTGGTAACGATGTCGCCTCCTCTGCTGTGAAAATAGGGAAAAGCAGTTGACTCATTCTACAATACCACCTTCTAAACACGAACATAGCTCTGATACATGGCTGCTTTAGCAACAGATCTCAGTAATGACTGGAGAAGTAGATAAAAGGTGACACGCTACTGAACAGCCAGAGCAACGTCAAAAGCCCTTCTGGGAACTCTACTCCTGGGTCCCCATGACAAGGGAAAGAAACACTGAGACAACTACCAGCGAGCAATAAGTTTCAGAACTTTTTCCTGCATCACCTGACCGCATTGTGCCCTGGGAATCAACGACACCGTTTAGAAAAGCAAAACCTGAACTGCCACCTGCTCAGCTGGTGCCTAAGACAGGGCTCAAGGGGTGATCTTGGGCAAAGCCAACTTAATAGGGTTGTTCTGAGATATGGCCGTGTTACTTCCTTCTCTTCCTGAGGAGGAGTTCATCTGTCAGACCGAGGAGATGCTGCCACAGCCTTGAGCTGCAGCCCAGCCTGTGCTGGGCCTCCCTGCTCTCAGCCCTGACCCTCACCCATGGACGTAATGTCCTGGTTGGATTGCGGACCTGCGCGTCCCCATGGACTGGCCTGGTGATTTGCCCTCTTGGTTGGGCCCGCTTACTGTCACTGGACCTGTTCTGCTCTTCTTGCTGAGGGCCTGTGGGACTGTTCCCTGGCCCGTGAGGTCATGGACCCTGCCAGCCTTGCTACAGCTCTCGGATCGCCCTTGCAAATGTGCCTTTGCAGATACCAAACTGCACATTCATTGTTCCCCATGAAGACAACTACAACAGTGTTTATCATCATCTACTACTACTGCAACAACAGAAGGAACATCAGGAAGAGAACAGGTGATTGACTATACCAAAAACAGATAGGAAAAAGGTTATACACGTCTCAGAAGAAAGAATAAACCTGGACAACCAAAAGAAAATCCCCAAGAGAACCCCAAACAAACTAGGGCTCACCTTTGTTCTCAATCTGCCAATTTCATTGACTAGTTCAGAGCAGCTGTTCTTCATTTCTCCCTGTAAACTGAGCTGGGACTCCATCTCTCTCTTCTCATACACGCTTAATTCCTTCGTAGTTCTGCTCAGAAGCCTGCTTAACCTACACAGCAAATTAATCAAGGAAACAATGAAGCAAGGAACGACCGGCCTTTTTCACATACTCTCACGTAAACAGTGCAGACATGGCTCGCTTCATCTTCAGCATGCTTGGTGCAGCAGGAATTGCTGAGAAAAGCCAGCATTCCCATGCCACAGGTGTCTTGGTATGGTCCAGATTTTGCCTAAAAGGAGTAATAAAGTACCTCCTTCCCCTAGAACTGCAGGGCAACCTGTACTTGCAGTTTGTTTGGCAGGTATTGAAAACTATAGGCTCATGCACAGAAGTGCCTTGCAAGAACTAACAGGAGGCTTGAATTTGCTCACAAACGGCTACGTATGCCTGTTTTTATGTTGAAGTCCAATAAGGCTTGGCTTCTACTCAGGGATACCTCTTCACCGTACTAAAAAGTCGTACCTCTCACAGTCTTTCTGCAGTTCGAAGTTTATTCTCAGTTCTTCACACAGATGCAATTCGTCTATGCATATCCCCTCTACCAGCTTCCTCACTTGCTGTCCTTTACTGTCATGCTTTCAAGATAGAAAAGGTACATGACACACAGAGCGTAGGAACAATATTGACGTGCAGTACGTGCAGCTAGCGTTCTCCACAGAGAAGCTGCAGTACTTCTCTATCTGTTGCCTCCTGCATGACCCCCAAATGATGAGTTACTCAGTGCCTGAATGGCAGGAATAACAGAGCAAGCCGAGCGTTTACAAACTCGACAAAAAGGTGAACATGGTTCTCCTGGGTATTGGCTAGGTGTCTGGAGAGTTTTCTGGGCTCACCTGTTCCAAGAGTTCAGCCTTTGCCCTGCCACTCTGACCAACACGCTCTTCGAGGTGGGATCCTGACTTCAATTGCTCTTCCCACGTGCTGTGCAATTCCTTTGATGTCAGGGCCAGCATGTTCTGCTTTTGCACCTGTGAAAGCAACAGTGGCAAGAGGGAAAACTAAGGTGACCAGGAAGACAACACTGCAATAGAAAGCAGTAACTTAAATGGACACGGGGATAAACTCTCCTCTCCCCATCCAAGATCTATGGTTAAGGTTAATGCGGAGTGTAAAACACACCTCAGGAAGCATAACCAAGAACAGCAATTGAAGCTGGTGGAAAGAATGACGCTCTAGAAGTGACAGGTAATGCAGTTCATAGTAATACATACTTCATAATACAATAATTTCTCGCGTGCCTGCCGCTAGAAAATACCCTACCCTCTCTGCTTCTGTAACAGCTGTATGTCTTCTGAGAGGAAGAAAATGCTCTGCCCGCTACTGTACAGCGTCACCTCACCTAATTATTCTTTACCTCAGCCCCCTGCGTGGCGGATGGAACCAGCGCCCATTCACAGGTGGGAAAGGAGGCTAACGTGGTCTCAAGGGCAAGCTGTGACAAAGCTGCTAAGGTAACATGGATGTTCCAAGTCCCGTCTCCTCTCTCAGCTTTCAAACACAGGTCTCCCTCCTGCCCACAACATCCATCCGATACACCGTCTGTCGTGGTTTAACCCTGCTAGGCAGCTAAACACCACACAGACGCTCGCTCACCTCCCCCCCGCCGGCCTGATGGGGGTGAGCATTGGCAGGGTAAGAGTGTGACAACTTGTGGGTTGAGATAAAGACATAGGTTTCATAGGTAAAGCTAAAGCTGCATGCGCGAGCAAAGCAAAATAAGGAATTTGTGCAATACTTCCCATCGGCAGGCAGTTTTTCAGCCACTTCCTGGAAAACAGGACTTCATCACATGTAATGGTTACTTGGAAAGACAAATGCCCTATCTCCAAACGTCCCTGATTCTTACGGCTCCATCTTTTATTGGTGAGCATGACGTCACATGGGATCGTCTTTTGGAGTCAGCTGTCCTGGCTGTGCCCCCCTGCTCCAGCTTCCTGTGCACCCCCAGCCTACTTGCTGGTGGGGCAGTATGAGAAACGGAAAAGGCCTTGACACTGTGCAAGCACTGTTCAGCAATAACTAAATCATCCCAGTGTTGTTAACACTGTTCTCATCACAAAGTCAGAACATAGCACCA
The DNA here is from genome assembly GCF_949628215.1 of Phalacrocorax aristotelis. Lineage (NCBI taxonomy): Eukaryota > Metazoa > Chordata > Aves > Suliformes > Phalacrocoracidae > Phalacrocorax > Phalacrocorax aristotelis. The sequence continues at coordinate 191,793,582 of NC_134276.1, forward strand.
GACAAGCTACTATGAAGAAAATGAACTAGTACCAAATCCTTGCCTTTTACAGCATTAAGTACGACTTGCTATAGTAGCATGGGAAAACTCTCAAAACCAGAAGGCTGGGGAGTGGACCAGGGCGTTTTCTGAGCAGCCTTTATTCAGAAGAACGCAGGAACTGAGGTCCCCGTGGCTCTCCAGGAAAACCTCATCTTAAAATTTTCCCGCAGAAGCAGTGAACTAGGCTCAGGAAATCACAAGAAGGGAAGTTTATGAGCAGCTTACTGAGGCAGAGGCTTGCAGGTCTCTCTGAAGGGCTTCAATCCTATTGCTTTGTTGCTGGACTGTGGCTTCCAATCTGGCATTTTCAATTTCAAGGCTTAAAGAGAAATACAGGTCTAATTATGGAAATGCCCCAGAGCACCAAGTCTGAAAGAACAGTGTGAAATACCATAATCTAAACGAGGCGCATCCAGCAAAATCGTGTATTAACTTGCTGTGATGCTACAAGGCTCTCCTGTTGTTTTCGCACAGTCCCAAAAAGCGACAGGCACCTTGCTTCACTGTGTTATTCTCTTACCGTTGCACGTGTTCCTCCAGTTGTTTTATAGTGGTGTTAGTCCCAGAAGATGCCAACAGGAGGTCCTGCAGTTTCTGGGACGAAGCTATTACTTCTCTTTCCTTATTAACCAAGGCCGTCTGCAAGTCATGAACACAACGCTCGGACTGAAGATGCTGTTCTTCCAGCTGCCGCAGCTGTAAAATCAGAGTAAGAATCCACAGTAGTCAGGTGAGCTTTGACAGAGAGGAGTCAACTGCTGCTGCAGGATTCAAGCACTGCATATATCTGCACGTGGCCTCTCCTCAAAGAACTGTAATCATTTCAAGTACCCACAAACCTTCACTTCTACTAGCAAATGAACACAAACGGTGTTACTTTGTTATTTTTATACTGGCCTCTCCCGTCCCTACATTGGTTTCCTATAGCACAGTTCTAAGCACCGACACGGACCCTCACACCCTTCCAGTGACTCGTGACACTCTTTGTATCCGCTTGTTTGCTCCTCCATTGAAAATGTGACTTAAATAGTTCATCCTTCTCCTACCGCTTCTTCACAGCTCCCTCCCAAGGAGATTTAAGATGATTTTTATTTCAGAGCTCTGAGGCCTCCATGCTTCCATTTTTGAAGAACGCTGCAAAATGTGGTCCCTGCCTCAGAAAGCGGCTTCGAGGTCACTTGCCAGAAGGCTGCTTAAGGCTGGCAAATTACAGCAGGGCCAAAGAAGCAGGAAAGAAAAGATGCAGAGATGCTGCTTTGCGTATACAGTGCAAACACACCACGTACAAGCAAGCTCTGCTTCTTGCTTAGTTCAATCCACGTGGTTCTGACACCTGTACTATTAAAAAAAGCCCAAACCCTAACAGCTCTGTCAAAGTTCCGTCGACCATGAAGAAGGTTCACATTGTTTTACACACTGTGCACCCAAAACAAGGACAATGACCTTCACACATATTTAGGAAGCTACAAAGAAGGAGCACCTGCTGTATACAAACAGAAGAATATAAAGAAAGTGTGCAATATCCTGAACAGGGAAGTAGTGCCACAGAGCAGAGGTGAGTTCTGAGAGAGGCCAAACTGCTCTGTTCGTACCTAGCCACCAGAAGGCTGCTCCTAACACACTGCCTTGTCCCTCCAGCTTGTGAGAGGCTTGCCAAAGGGGCAGCTGCGTTTATCACCAGGGAGGGGAGGAAGGAGAAAGGATGTTGCTGCAATGCTACCCCAGAGCCTGAACAGGAGCTTCTGCTGTGGGGCTGAGGAGCGAGATTGTCTCTTACTTGCAAGAGAAACCAGTTGGCTTTTTGATGATTCAGGTAACACTACCTTGTGCTCTGGAGGAGGAAGGGGGGGCCACCTGGCTGAAGGTTTAATGAGTTATAACAAGGGACCGTTGTTAACTTCCTCAGATCTCTCTCCTACTGGCTCCCAGAATACTGTTTTGCCCTTTTTCATGATGTACAGGAAGGAACAGCCCAGGTTTATTCCTCCACTGACAACCTTTCCGTACCTCAGCTTCAACCCTGTCCAATTCCTTTTGCAAGCACAGCTTGTCTTCCTCCAGGTCGCTGTTGTAGCGCATAGTCACTTCCAGTGAAGCTTCTGCCATAGATTGCTTTTTCAGAGCATCGGCAAGCTTCTGCTGCAGCTGTGTGACCCAGTCCTAAAGAAATGTTGTTACGTGAGCATGAAGAATGTGATAAGAACATGAGAACACGGGGTGTGATTTTTACTTCTTAAGTTACATAATTAGGTCAGTCTTCAGAGGGAATTCAAAGATAAGAAATTATGTTCGCTACCAGCAGGCACCTGCAGAACTGATGACCTCTCTCTGTCTTTCTCAGCCCGAGCACCTCCAAGCTACCAGGGGGAAGCAGGGGGAAACATCACTGCTTCTATACTGTACTAGAAATGAAACTCAAGGGCCAGTTGCTATGAGACCCAGGTCACTAGGGTGTCCTGCCTTTGTCCCAGTCCTAAATGAAGAGCTGGCCTGGAGCGCAAGTATTGCAAGGGCCCCCAGTGGCAAGTGTGTGGTGGGAGCAGCAGCAGAGGTCAGTGAGCCCAGAGGGAAATAATCCCCAAAGCAAGTGAACAATGGGGGACCCCGCTATGTCCCTCACAGAAAGTACCTCAAAATCCCCAGGAGGTTCAGTATCTTCCTCCTGCTCTGCTCCTCCCCATGACAGGGCACCTGAAAAGGAGGTAAGAAGCGACACACTGTGTTTCTCTCACTCTGCTTTTTCCCCATCATCCAAGCCCGGCATCTGAAAGACGAGGAACGGTTCTACTACAGGCCACAGCGATTTTCCTCACCGGCTCTTCCGCAGTTAAGGATCGTACCTCCTCTGTCCTGAGCAAGCGCAGCCCATGTGTAGTCGGCAGTCCTCACAGGGCAGGAGCCGCTGAGAACTGCCTTGCCTGCCGCACCACCTGCAGAAGATTCTTCCGTGTCTTCACCGTCCATGCTTTCCGTCAGTAGCTCTCTAAGGTCATAAACAGAAAGAGAGGAAACGGGATTGGTAAAAACAACCACATCTTTGCCTACATGCTTGACTAGGACAGCAACAGCCATTCCTGGCCCTGCCTCTGCCTTTTCGTTGCCAACTGAGAAACCGTAACACAACCCCCTCCACACACCTTACTCTTGCACTACCATTACATGACGAAATACTCACCGCAGGCACGTTCGTTCTCTAGATGCATATTGGTATCTGTGAATCACTTTGGCTCGGCAGCTACAGTCTAAACTTATAAAGAAACTCTCCATAGGGAGCACTACAAATATGAACATTCACATCTAACTGCAAGGGTGCTACGTCTGCAGGATGCTACATTAGTGCTGTGCCTATTCACGTCAAGCCAGCCTATGGTCTCCTCAAACGCTGTCGTGACTTGGAAGGACTTTTTTTCCTAGAGTAACACCCATCAACCCATCAAACGTGCTTTGTTCCTAAAGCTGTTTAGATGCCAAAGTTTACCCAGATGCCTTTCCCTCCAGCTTCCCATTGATACAGGCTAACAGACTAGGGCAGGGGGAGAAGACATGAAGCAGGTGTTTAGTGACAGGTGGTTTTGGGCAGATGCGTATGAGCAAGACAAAGCATGCCCCTAGGGGTAATGTAGTGCTTTTATCTGGCTACCACCGTGAGGAAAAAGGGCTATCGTCTTCATCCTAGCTTTTAAGCATACATAACGGCCTTCAAGAAGGAATGCCCATGGGTGCAAAGCTACGCGCAAGCAGATCCCCACAAGCAGGAACAAAAGGCAGGTAGTCCCTGGGCAGTAGGGTTACATAGAGCTTAGCAACAGATGCAGGGATTCTAAGAGAGTGCTGTGGGTGGAAGTTCTCCTCAGTGTCCATATCCACTCTTGTCATGGGAAGGAGGTGTATCAGAAGACATCACTGAGCCCAGGTTCAAGAAAGGTCTCAACATACCGTTAACACTTGGTGCAATTACCAAAAAGGTCCATAAATGAGTGCAGAGACTCTGACAACTCAGCCCCTTTAAGGACAACAGAAACCATTTACTCAACATGTGTAGACGTGCGAGCACAATCCACAGCCATGAAGCCAGAGTTGTCGTTACAAGAAGATCAGCACCAGGCCAAAGAAGAAGTTGGATTGCATTCATATCCCCTGCCAATGTGGCAAGCGGAAGAGCAGTGCTAAAGCACCCAAAAGGTGATACAAAATATATCTGCTTCTGCAGGCACTGCGTTGTCATCACTGTAATCCCTGCTTGCTCCCAAAACAATTCTTTCCCCCTTTCCTACAAGCACAGTGAAAGCAAAGCAAAACAGATGGAAGCGTTGGGGAATTCAGGTTGGAAGGGTCCTCAGGAAGTCTCCAGGCCAACCACCTCCCCAGAGCAGACTCAGCTACAAGGTCAGACCACACTGCTCAGGTCTCCTTCCACTCTGCTCTGCAAAGCCCCCACAGATGGAGGCTAGGCAAACTCCCGGGGCGAGCTGTTCAACTGCTCGATTGTCCTCATGCCGAGAAGTTTTCTCGTTGCGTGCGGTTGGAACTCACTGTGTTTCTCTTTATGCCCCTTGTTCTGCAGACAACATTGCCTCTCTTTCTCCCAACGCTTCCTCTGACAGCACCTAACGCACCAACTAAGCCTCCACTTAAAAAAGCCTCTCCTGCAGAGCAGCGGTGCTGCTGAGCTAATGGCAAGTTTCCTGCCGGGCCTGAGTCTGTGCCTGTGCCTGTGTCTCTGTCTCTCTGTCTGTGTCTGTGTCTGTGTGGCAAGGGGACACACAGAGTGTTTTCTTGCAGTCCTCAGCGTGGAAAGTATGTTAGCAGTTGAGGTATGAGATCAGCCAAGTGCGGAGCTGCTTTTACAAGTCACACAGGGAGCTCCTTCTATGTGGCCTCCTCTTCTTTTTCAAAGCTCATTCTCATGCCTCTCATCAATCACACCTGCAGACGACTAAGGAGACCCATGTGCCTTTTTGACAAACGTCTCACCTTTTGCACTGATCTTGAGCATGCCCATCAGCTCCCTTTTTGTGATAAAACTCTACCATCTCCTCATGCTGTTTGGAGGCAGCAAGATTAAAGGCGGTATATCCCTCCTGAAAGGATAAATAATCCCACTTAGAAAAACACAGACAAGTGCTGCACCCTTCTGAAAGAGCTGCGTTACCCGAACGCCAAGGTTACCTGGTTCTGAGCATCGATATTGGTATGATGCTCAAGTAACAGCCCCACTACAGTCGTATTAGGCGACAGGACAGCCAGGTGAAGGGCAGTGTTGCCGTCAACGTCTGCCAGATTTGGGTCGGCACCATGCTCTAGCGGAAGAGCCACACATTCTTCTTGCTGGCACTGTACTGCCTGGCCACAACACACAAAAAAAGAAAAGAGTTCCAACACTTACGTTTCATTCTGTCACAATTAATCCAGCTTCTGAACGCTGGGAAAGAAGAGCGTCTTCAAAGACTAGCTAACGTGCGCCTACTCTGTGCCGATTACAACAGACATGTTTCTACACAGCTCTGTGTAAAGAACCTTGGCAGACACCTCTCAGTTTATGCACAGTCGATAAGCCCCACTTACAAAAGCATAACGCATTCCACATACCTTCATCAGCGGCGATCTCTTGAAATTGTCAGCAGGGTTCAGCTGGCAGTTCTCTTGTACTAGAAATCTAACGTCATCCACCTGGCCGTTCGCACAAGGGAGGTGCGGAGGTGTCCTAAAAATTAAGCATATGAGCTTAACATAGACAGACAATGAAAGAACCGAAGCTGTGTGTCCACCCAGCCCTGGGGACGCTGCCCAGACTCTGCTCCTCCCGCTTGCTGCTGCTGCTGCAATCCTGCCCTGATCACCCACTGGGCAGAAGAGGACTGGTGATGCCTGAGCAGCTGCAGAACAACTTCGCAGTGGGACCGCAGCAAAGCGGCAGGTTAACGGCACACACTTCCATCAGCACTCGAGCCGACCTGGCAGCTCCAAGCAATGAAGAGCTCTCGAGCCCACTGTCCCAGGTGACAGGGCAAATCTCACTTGTCAGTGATTCGCTTGAACGTGATGCTACCCAAAGCCTGAAGGGCAAATGCTTCAGCCTGGCACCCAAAAGTTGCCAGGGGCTTGGTCGCGTCATGCTGATTAGCAGACTCTGTGGCGTAACGCACTCCTTGTGCTTGAGAGAGGGCTGCTGAGGACTAGCGGAGCTTGGCTCAGGACCTCCCGCAGCAACAGCCGCCAGAAGCAGCCAAGGTGTCCGCCAGCAGCCCATAGCCCCTCACCGCTTCTCCTCATCTCGCTTGTCCATGCCGACTCTCTTCAGCCACCTGTGCCACCGCCTCAGCCCGGCCAGGTCGCCGCAGGCAGCCGCGCGGTGCAGCCTGCCCGCGTCCTCGTCCCGGAGCTCGTAGGCACCGGTGGCGGTAGCGCACGGCTGCCCAGAAGCGCTGCCGGAGGGTGACTGCTGCCGCTTCTTGCTGAAGAGCCCCATGACCCTCTGCATGCTGCGGCGCACGCTGCGGTACATGCTGTGGCACGGGCACTGCTCTGCTGGGAGCAAGCAGCAGCAGGAGGCACCTGGCGGACTCTGCTGGGCCCAAGGCAAAGACAAGGATGAGGGAAAGGATGAGGCCAAGGCCAAGGCAGATGCCGAGGCTGAGGGCGAGGCCGAGGGCGAGGCCGAGGAGAGGCACCAGGCAGACGAGCTCGCCCCGAGCACTGGCCGCGGCGGGAGCCCCTGAGGCGGGGGCAGGGACGCACTAACGCTCCGAGGCCGGGACGTGCTGCCGCTCCCACAACGGCGGCGACAGCACTGAGCGCCGGCTCCCTGCGCAACGGAGGCGGCGCGCGGTCACGGGGGCGTCACAAGGGGGCGTCACAGAGCGCGGGTGACGCCGGCGTGCGGGCTGTGCGGAGGCGGGTGCGTGGCTGCGGAGGCCTGGTGTGCGGGTGTGAGGGCGGCCCCGCGGGGCTTGTGAGGGCTGCAAGGGGCGCTGCGGGGAGGGGCTCTGCCTGCGCGACAGGTGCCCCGGGGAGGGTCCCGGGCTGCTCCCGCCTGGCGAAAGGCTGCAGCAGGTGCTGGGGCAGCTCTTGCCTCACCTGCACCTGGTTTGTCCCTCAGTGCTTGGCCAGGGTGCCTGAGGAAACGCATCCCAGGACAGGGTGCTGGGCCATCTTGTCTGTCTTCCTAGAAAGGTTGGACTAGATGATCCCTGAGGTCCCTTCCAACCTGTGATTCTGTGATTCGGTGATCCCTGAAGCGAGGCTTGAGGTAGGATCAGAGCCCAGCTTGGGTGGTCCGGGCCCACGGGAGCTCTCAAGAGGTGCCCGCTGACTGCTCTAAGCCTGCTGTGCTGGAACTCCAGGGCGATGTGCTCTCCTCCAACAAAAAGGCGGCCTGAACTTCCTGCAGTGTGATGAAACTCAAGGGCCCCATCTCGCTGTGCTGGTGGCTGCTGCTCACCCTCACGCACAGAATCACAGAATGGCTAAGGTCCTCTGGTCCGAGTGCACTGCTCGAGCAGGGTCACCTCGAGCCCGTTGTCGAGGACTCTGTGCAGCTGGCTTGTGAATGTCTCCAAGCATGGAGAGTCCGCAACCTTCCTGGGCAACCTGTGCGAGTGCTCTGTCACCCTTAGAGTAAAAATGTGTTTCCTGATGTTCCGGGGGAAGCTCCTGTGTTTCAGTTTGTGCCCCTTGCCTCTTGTCCTGTCACTGTGCACCACTGAAAAGAGCTCTGGACCCTCCCTTCAGGTATTTATATACATTGATGAGATTGCCCTTTAGCTTTCTCTTTTCCAGGCTGAACATTCCAGCTCTCTCAGCCTTTCCTCTTGTGAGGTGCTTCAGTCCCCTAATCAAATTAGTTAGTCCTTTGTTGGACTTTCTGCAGCATGTCCCTGTCTGTCTTGTACTGAGGAGCCCAGAACTGGACACGATACTCCCCACACCATTGCTGAGTAGAGTGGAAGCATCACCTCCCTTGACTTGCTGGCAATACCCTGTCTAAGGCAGCCCAGGGTACCATCTCCTTTCTTTGCTGCAAGGAGACACTGCTGGCTCATGGGTAACTTGGTGTCCACCAGGAAGGACCTCTTGGTCCTTTCCTGCAAAGCTGCTTTCCAGGGGGGTGGCCCCAGCAGGTGTTGGTGCCTGGGGTTGATCCTCCTCAGGTGTGGGACATTGCACTGTCCCTTGCTGAAGTGTGTGATGGTCCCGTCAGCCATTTCCCCAGTCTGTTGAGGTCCCTCTGGATGGCAGCACAACCCTCTGCATATCAGCCGCTCCTCCCAGTTTTGTGTCATCAGCAAGCTTGCTGAGGGTACCCTCTGCCAGATCATTAATGAAGAATTTGAACAGGACTACTCACCCCCCACCCTATTGTAACTGCTCTCAGCTCCCGTTGCGCCACATGCCAACACGGAATTGCTGTTCTGCTGCTGCTCCACCAGCCAAGAACTTTTCCCTCTCACTGACAAGGCAGCAGCACAGAGCACGTTAGGAACAAAGCTGAAAAGAGGTCATGTCCCAGTCGATCACAATGAGAACACAAAGTGAAGGCCAAGATATTCTGCACCTGCTTTCTCTGTGGAGAGATGCTAGAAAGTACCAAAAGCTGAACTTCCCTTTGACCGCTCTGGTGCGGGCTGGAGAAATTTCTTAACGTCTTTTCCCTTTGTGGGCTACCAATCGGTCAGCTCCCCATGGGATCAAAACCTGTGGGATTTGCTGGTGTTTCATGGCTACGAGAAGCTCACCCACTGCCTTCTGCCTGGACCACAAGAAGTATTGCTGTAACATACAGAGGATCCTGGGAACTGATGTTTAGCCATACCTCAACTCTAGTCCACACCAGACCTTAACACGGTTGTGCTTCAAGCCTAGCCAGCGCCAGAAGAAATGGACACAGATGCATGCTGGCCATTTGCCTGGCCTCCAGGACAGGCTGAAGATGCGGCTGTGAACTGAGCTGAAGTGAGCAGAGGAGAGCTTTTGCTCAGACTTAGGGCTTTGCTTCTCTTTCACCTTCGAAGTTGTCAGCATAACTGATTTTCACACAGACTGAGGACAGAGAGAGAGTCTTAACTGCCTGCCTAGGGAGAAAGCCCGAATCAGTCTTGGAAGAATATGACTTTCCTCACCCATAGCAGCGAGGTCCAAAGAACTTAAATTTTTTAACAAACACAGCAGTTCTCCTAAAATATCATGACAGTTCTAGCAGTCGTCACGATTTTGCAGCAACCAGACAGGTTCTCTTCTGTGCTAGAGGCATGTGGAAGGAATAAGAGGGTACAGCAACGTGAACAGGGAGGGGAGAAGCAAAGCCAGCAGGGGGAACAGAAGAAAACAAAGACACGTACTGGATTACAAAGTTTGTTAAATACCAAGTTGGAACAAAATACTTGAAATTAAATGCAGGGTGCTAGCAGCACAAAACCGTAGTCTTCCTGCCCAAGTGGTGGCTGTGGATCCTTTTCCTCGCTGCCTGGCCACTCCAGGCCCTGAGTTAGTGGGTGGAAGGGAAACGCTTCATCTCAGCATAACTCCTCTGTGTTTTCTGGAACTGGGACTTCTCTGCTCCAGCATTTTCTGATTGGTAACGATGTCGCCTCCTCTGCTGTGAAAATAGGGAAAAGCAGTTGACTCATTCTACAATACCACCTTCTAAACACGAACATAGCTCTGATACATGGCTGCTTTAGCAACAGATCTCAGTAATGACTGGAGAAGTAGATAAAAGGTGACACGCTACTGAACAGCCAGAGCAACGTCAAAAGCCCTTCTGGGAACTCTACTCCTGGGTCCCCATGACAAGGGAAAGAAACACTGAGACAACTACCAGCGAGCAATAAGTTTCAGAACTTTTTCCTGCATCACCTGACCGCATTGTGCCCTGGGAATCAACGACACCGTTTAGAAAAGCAAAACCTGAACTGCCACCTGCTCAGCTGGTGCCTAAGACAGGGCTCAAGGGGTGATCTTGGGCAAAGCCAACTTAATAGGGTTGTTCTGAGATATGGCCGTGTTACTTCCTTCTCTTCCTGAGGAGGAGTTCATCTGTCAGACCGAGGAGATGCTGCCACAGCCTTGAGCTGCAGCCCAGCCTGTGCTGGGCCTCCCTGCTCTCAGCCCTGACCCTCACCCATGGACGTAATGTCCTGGTTGGATTGCGGACCTGCGCGTCCCCATGGACTGGCCTGGTGATTTGCCCTCTTGGTTGGGCCCGCTTACTGTCACTGGACCTGTTCTGCTCTTCTTGCTGAGGGCCTGTGGGACTGTTCCCTGGCCCGTGAGGTCATGGACCCTGCCAGCCTTGCTACAGCTCTCGGATCGCCCTTGCAAATGTGCCTTTGCAGATACCAAACTGCACATTCATTGTTCCCCATGAAGACAACTACAACAGTGTTTATCATCATCTACTACTACTGCAACAACAGAAGGAACATCAGGAAGAGAACAGGTGATTGACTATACCAAAAACAGATAGGAAAAAGGTTATACACATCTCAGAAGAAAGAATAAACCTGGACAACCAAAAGAAAATCCCCAAGAGAACCCCAAACAAACTAGGGCTCACCTTTGTTCTCAATCTGCCAATTTCATTGACTAGTTCAGAGCAGCTGTTCTTCATTTCTCCCTGTAAACTGAGCTGGGACTCCATCTCTCTCTTCTCATACACGCTTAATTCCTTCGTAGTTCTGCTCAGAAGCCTGCTTAACCTACACAGCAAATTAATCAAGGAAACAATGAAGCAAGGAACGACCGGCCTTTTTCACATACTCTCACGTAAACAGTGCAGACATGGCTCGCTTCATCTTCAGCATGCTTGGTGCAGCAGGAATTGCTGAGAAAAGCCAGCATTCCCATGCCACAGGTGTCTTGGTATGGTCCAGATTTTGCCTAAAAGGAGTAATAAAGTACCTCCTTCCCCTAGAACTGCAGGGCAACCTGTACTTGCAGTTTGTTTGGCAGGTATTGAAAACTATAGGCTCATGCACAGAAGTGCCTTGCAAGAACTAACAGGAGGCTTGAATTTGCTCACAAATGGCTACGTATGCCTGTTTTTATGTTGAAGTCCAATAAGGCTTGGCTTCTACTCAGGGATACCTCTTCACCGTACTAAAAAGTCGTACCTCTCACAGTCTTTCTGCAGTTCGAAGTTTATTCTCAGTTCTTCACACAGATGCAATTCGTCTATGCATAACCCCTCTACCAGCTTCCTCACTTGCTGTCCTTTACTGTCATGCTTTCAAGATAGAAAAGGTACATGACACACAGAGCGTAGGAACAATATTGACGTGCAGTACGTGCAGCTAGCGTTCTCCACAGAGAAGCTGCAGTACTTCTCTATCTGTTGCCTCCTGCATGACCCCCAAATGATGAGTTACTCAGTGCCTGAATGGCAGGAATAACAGAGCAAGCCGAGCGTTTACAAACTCGACAAAAAGGTGAACATGGTTCTCCTGGGTATTGGCTAGGTGTCTGGAGAGTTTTCTGGGCTCACCTGTTCCAAGAGTTCAGCCTTTGCCCTGCCACTCTGACCAACACGCTCTTCGAGGTGGGATCCTGACTTCAATTGCTCTTCCCACGTGCTGTGCAATTCCTTTGATGTCAGGGCCAGCATGTTCTGCTTTTGCACCTGTGAAAGCAACAGTGGCAAGAGGGAAAACTAAGGTGACCAGGAAGACAACACTGCAATAGAAAGCAGTAACTTAAATGGACACGGGGATAAACTCTCCTCTCCCCATCCAAGATCTATGGTTAAGGTTAATGCGGAGTGTAAAACACACCTCAGGAAGCATAACCAAGAACAGCAATTGAAGCTGGTGGAAAGAATGACGCTCTAGAAGTGACAGGTAATGCAGTTCATAGTAATACATACTTCATAATACAATAATTTCTCGCGTGCCTGCCGCTAGAAAATACCCTACCCTCTCTGCTTCTGTAACAGCTGTATGTCTTCTGAGAGGAAGAAAATGCTCTGCCCGCTACTGTACAGCGTCACCTCACCTAATTATTCTTTACCTCAGCCCCCTGCGTGGCGGATGGAACCAGCGCCCATTCACAGGTGGGAAAGGAGGCTAACGTGGTCTCAAGGGCAAGCTGTGACAAAGCTGCTAAGGTAACATGGATGTCCCAAGTCCCGTCTCCTCTCTCAGCTTTCAAACACAGGTCTCCCTCCTGCCCACAACATCCATCCGATACACCGTCTGTCGTGGTTTAACCCTGCTAGGCAGCTAAACACCACACAGACGCTCGCTCACCTCCCCCCCGCCGGCCTGATGGGGGTGAGCATTGGCAGGGTAAGAGTGTGACAACTTGTGGGTTGAGATAAAGACATAGGTTTCATAGGTAAAGCTAAAGCTGCATGCGCGAGCAAAGCAAAATAAGGAATTTGTGCAATACTTCCCATCGGCAGGCAGTTTTTCAGCCACTTCCTGGAAAACAGGACTTCATCACATGTAATGGTTACTTGGAAAGACAAATGCCCTATCTCCAAACGTCCCTGATTCTTACGGCTCCATCTTTTATTGGTGAGCATGACGTCACATGGGATCGTCTTTTGGAGTCAGCTGTCCTGGCTGTGCCCCCCTGCTCCAGCTTCCTGTGCACCCCCAGCCTACTTGCTGGTGGGGCAGTATGAGAAACGGAAAAGGCCTTGACACTGTGCAAGCACTGTTCAGCAATAACTAAATCATCCCAGTGTTGTTAACGCTGTTCTCATCACAAAGTCAGAACATAGCACCAGACAAGCTACTATGAAGAAAATGAACTAGTACGAAATCCTTGCCTTTTACAGCATTAAGTAGGACTTGCTATAGTAGCATGGGAAAACTCTCAAAACCAGAAGGCTGGGGAGTGGACCAGGCCGTTTTCTGAGCAGCCTTTATTCAGAAGAACGCAGGAACTGAGGTCCCCGTGGCTCTCCAGGAAAACCTCATCTTAAAATTTTCCCGCAGAAGCAGTGAACTAGGCTCAGGAAATCACAAGAAGGGAAGTTTATGAGCAGCTTACTGAGGCAGAGGCTTGCAGGTCTCTCTGAAGGGCTTCAATCCTATTGCTTTGTTGCTGGACTGTGGCTTCCAATCTGGCATTTTCAATTTCAAGGCTTAAAGAGAAATACAGGTCTAATTATGGAAATGCCCCAGAGCACCAAGTCTGAAAGAACAGTGTGAAATACCATAATCTAAACGAGGCGCATCCAGCAAAATCGTGTATTAACTTGCTGTGATGCTACAAGGCTCTCCTGTTGTTTTCGCACAGTCCCAAAAAGCGACAGGCACCTTGCTTCACTGTGTTATTCTCTTACCGTTGCACGTGTTCCTCCAGTTGTTTTATAGTGGTGTTAGTCCCAGAAGATGCCAACAGGAGGTCCTGCAGTTTCTGGGACGAAGCTATTACTTCTCTTTCCTTATTAACCAAGGCCGTCTGCAAGTCATGAACACAACGCTCGGACTGAAGATGCTGTTCTTCCAGCTGCCGCAGCTGTAAAATCAGAGTAAGAATCCACAGTAGTCAGGTGAGCTTTGACAGAGAGGAGTCAACTGCTGCTGCAGGATTCAAGCACTGCATATATCTGCACGTGGCCTCTCCTCAAAGAACTGTAATCATTTCAAGTACCCACAAACCTTCACTTCTACTAGCAAATGAACACAAACGGTGTTACTTTGTTATTTTTATACTGGCCTCTCCCGTCCCTACATTGGTTTCCTATAGCACAGTTCTAAGCACCGACACGGACCCTCACACCCTTCCAGTGACTCGTGACACTCTTTGTATCCACTTGTTTGCTCCTCCATTGAAAATGTGACTTAAATAGTTCATCCTTCTCCTACAGCTTCTTCACAGCTCCCTCCCAAGGAGATTTAAGATGATTTTTATTTCAGAGCTCTGAGGCCTCCATGCTTCCATTTTTGAAGAACGCTGCAAAATGTGGTCCCTGCCTCAGAAAGCGGCTTCGAGGTCACTTGCCAGAAGGCTGCTTAAGGCTGGCAAATTACAGCAGGGCCAAAGAAGCAGGAAAGAAAAGATGCAGAGATGCTGCTTTGCGTATACAGTGCAAACACACCACGTACAAGCAAGCTCTGCTTCTTGCTTAGTTCAATCCACGTGGTTCTGACACCTGTACTATTAAAAAAAGCCCAAACCCTAACAGCTCTGTCAAAGTTCCGTCGACCATGAAGAAGGTTCACATTGTTTTACACACTGTGCACCCAAAACAAGGACAATGACCTTCACACATATTTAGGAAGCTACAAAGAAGGAACACCTGCTGTATACAAACAGAAGAATATAAAGAAAGTGTGCAATATCCTGAACAGGGAAGTAGTGCCACAGAGCAGAGGTGAGTTCTGAGAGAGGCCAAACTGCTCTGTTCGTACCTAGCCACCAGAAGGCTGCTCCTAACACACTGCCTTGTCCCTCCAGCTTGTGAGAGGCTTGCCAAAGGGGCAGCTGCGTTTATCACCAGGGAGGGGAGGAAGGAGAAAGGATGTTGCTGCAATGCTACCCCAGAGCCTGAACAGGAGCTTCTGCTGTGGGGCTGAGGAGCGAGATTGTCTCTTACTTGCAAGAGAAACCAGTTGGCTTTTTGATGATTCAGGTAACACTACCTTGTGCTCTGGAGGAGGAAGGGGGGGCCACCTGGCTGAAGGTTTAATGAGTTATAACAAGGGACCGTTGTTAACTTCCTCAGATCTCTCTCCTACTGGCTCCCAGAATACTGTTTTGCCCTTTTTCATGATGTACAGGAAGGAACAGCCCAGGTTTATTCCTCCACTGACAACCTTTCCGTACCTCAGCTTCAACCCTGTCCAATTCCTTTTGCAAGCACAGCTTGTCTTCCTCCAGGTCGCTGTTGTAGCGCATAGTCACTTCCAGTGAAGCTTCTGCCATAGATTGCTTTTTCAGAGCATCGGCAAGCTTCTGCTGCAGCTGTGTGACCCAGTCCTAAAGAAATGTTGTTACGTGAGCATGAAGAATGTGATAAGAACATGAGAACACGGGGTGTGATTTTTACTTCTTAAGTTACATAATTAGGTCAGTCTTCAGAGGGAATTCAAAGATAAGAAATTATGTTCGCTACCAGCAGGCACCTGCAGAACTGATGACCTCTCTCTGTCTTTCTCAGCCCGAGCACCTCCAAGCTACCAGGGGGAAGCAGGGGGAAACATCACTGCTTCTATACTGTACTAGAAATGAAACTCAAGGGCCAGTTGCTATGAGACCCAGGTCACTAGGGTGTCCTGCCTTTGTCCCAGTCCTAAATGAAGAGCTGGCCTGGAGCGCAAGTATTGCAAGGGCCCCCAGTGGCAAGTGTGTGGTGGGAGCAGCAGCAGAGGTCAGTGAGCCCAGAGGGAAATAATCCCCAAAGCAAGTGAACAATGGGGGACCCCGCTATGTCCCTCACAGAAAGTACCTCAAAATCCCCAGGAGGTTCAGTATCTTCCTCCTGCTCTGCTCCTCCCCATGACAGGGCACCTGAAAAGGAGGTAAGAAGCGACACACTGTGTTTCTCTCACTCTGCTTTTTCCCCATCATCCAAGCCCGGCATCTGAAAGACGAGGAACGGTTCTACTACAGGCCACAGCGATTTTCCTCACCGGCTCTTCCGCAGTTAAGGATCGTACCTCCTCTGTCCTGAGCAAGCGCAGCCCATGTGTAGTCGGCAGTCCTCACAGGGCAGGAGCCGCTGAGAACTGCCTTGCCTGCCGCACCACCTGCAGAAGATTCTTCCGTGTCTTCACCGTCCATGCTTTCCGTCAGTAGCTCTCTAAGGTCATAAACAGAAAGAGAGGAAACGGGATTGGTAAAAACAACCACATCTTTGCCTACATGCTTGACTAGGACAGCAACAGCCATTCCTGGCCCTGCCTCTGCCTTTTCGTTGCCAACTGAGAAACCGTAACACAACCCCCTCCACACACCTTACTCTTGCACTACCATTACATGACGAAATACTCACCGCAGGCACGTTCGTTCTCTAGATGCATATTGGTATCTGTGAATCACTTTGGCTCGGCAGCTACAGTCTAAACTTATAAAGAAACTCTCCATAGGGAGCACTACAAATATGAACATTCACATCTAACTGCAAGGGTGCTACGTCTGCAGGATGCTACATTAGTGCTGTGCCTATTCACGTCAAGCCAGCCTATGGTCTCCTCAAACGCTGTCGTGACTTGGAAGGACTTTTTTTCCTAGAGTAACACCCATCAACCCATCAAACGTGCTTTGTTCCTAAAGCTGTTTAGATGCCAAAGTTTACCCAGATGCCTTTCCCTCCAGCTTCCCATTGATACAGGCTAACAGACTAGGGCAGGGGGAGAAGACATGAAGCAGGTGTTTAGTGACAGGTGGTTTTGGGCAGATGCGTATGAGCAAGACAAAGCATGCCCCTAGGGGTAATGTAGTGCTTTTATCTGGCTACCACCGTGAGGAAAAAGGGCTATCGTCTTCATCCTAGCTTTTAAGCATACATAACGGCCTTCAAGAAGGAATGCCCATGGGTGCAAAGCTACGCGCAAGCAGATCCCCACAAGCAGGAACAAAAGGCAGGTAGTCCCTGGGCAGTAGGGTTACATAGAGCTTAGCAACAGATGCAGGGATTCTAAGAGAGTGCTGTGGGTGGAAGTTCTCCTCAGTGTCCATATCCACTCTTGTCATGGGAAGGAGGTGTATCAGAAGACATCACTGAGCCCAGGTTCAAGAAAGGTCTCAACATACCGTTAACACTTGGTGCAATTACCAAAAAGGTCCATAAATGAGTGCAGAGACTCTGACAACTCAGCCCCTTTAAGGACAACAGAAACCATTTACTCAACATGTGTAGACGTGCGAGCACAATCCACAGCCATGAAGCCAGAGTTGTCGTTATAAGAAGATCAGCACCAGGCCAAAGAAGAAGTTGGATTGCATTCATATCCCCTGCCAATGTGGCAAGCGGAAGAGCAGTGCTAAAGCACCCAAAAGGTGATACAAAATATATCTGCTTCTGCAGGCACTGCGTTGTCATCACTGCTTGCTCCCAAAACAATTCTTTCCCCCTTTCCTACAAGCACAGTGAAAGCAAAGCAAAACAGATGGAAGCGTTGGGGAATTCAGGTTGGAAGGGTCCTCAGGAAGTCTCCAGGCCAACCACCTCCCCAGAGCAGACTCAGCTACAAGGTCAGACCACACTGCTCAGGTCTCCTTCCACTCTGCTCTGCAAAGCCCCCACAGATGGAGGCTAGGCAAACTCCCGGGGCGAGCTGTTCAACTGCTCGATTGTCCTCATGCCGAGAAGTTTTCTCGTTGCGTGCGGTTGGAACTCACTGTGTTTCTCTTTATGCCCCTTGTTCTGCAGACAACATTGCCTCTCTTTCTCCCAACGCTTCCTCTGACAGCACCTAACGCACCAACTAAGCCTCCACTTAAAAAAGCCTCTCCTGCAGAGCAGCGGTGCTGCTGAGCTAATGGCAAGTTTCCTGCCGGGCCTGAGTCTGTGCCTGTGCCTGTGTCTCTGTCTCTCTGTCTGTGTCTGTGTCTGTGTGGCAAGGGGACACACAGAGTGTTTTCTTGCAGTCCTCAGCGTGGAAAGTATGCTAGCAGTTGAGGTATGAGATCAGCCAAGTGCGGAGCTGCTTTTACAAGTCACACAGGGAGCTCCTTCTGTGTGGCCTCCTCTTCTTTTTCAAAGCTCATTCTCATGCCTCTCATCAATCACACCTGCAGACGACTAAGGAGACCCATGTGCCTTTTTGACAAACGTCTCACCTTTTGCACTGATCTTGAGCATGCCCATCAGCTCCCTTTTTGTGATAAAACTCTACCATCTCCTCATGCTGTTTGGAGGCAGCAAGATTAAAGGCGGTATATCCCTCCTGAAAGGATAAATAATCCCACTTAGAAAAACACAGACAAGTGCTGCACCCTTCTGAAAGAGCTGCGTTACCCGAACGCCAAGGTTACCTGGTTCTGAGCATCGATATTGGTGTGATGCTCAAGTAACAGCCCCACTACAGTCGTATTAGGCGACAGGACAGCCAGGTGAAGGGCAGTGTTGCCGTCAACGTCTGCCAGATTTGGGTCGGCACCATGCTCTAGCGGAAGAGCCACACATTCTTCTTGCTGGCACTGTACTGCCTGGCCACAACACACAAAAAAAGAAAAGAGTTCCAACACTTACGTTTCATTCTGTCACAATTAATCCAGCTTCTGAACGCTGGGAAAGAAGAGCGTCTTCAAAGACTAGCTAACGTGCGCCTACTCTGTGCCGATTACAACAGACATGTTTCTACACAGCTCTGTGTAAAGAACCTTGGCAGACACCTCTCAGTTTATGCACAGTCGATAAGCCCCACTTACAAAAGCATAACGCATTCCACATACCTTCATCAGCGGCGATCTCTTGAAATTGTCAGCAGGGTTCAGCTGGCAGTTCTCTTGTACTAGAAATCTAACGTCATCCACCTGGCCGTTCGCACAAGGGAGGTGCGGAGGTGTCCTAAAAATTAAGCATATGAGCTTAACATAGACAGACAATGAAAGAACCGAAGCTGTGTGTCCACCCAGCCCTGGGGACGCTGCCCAGACTCTGCTCCTCCCGCTTGCTGCTGCTGCTGCAATCCTGCCCTGATCACCCACTGGGCAGAAGAGGACTGGTGATGCCTGAGCAGCTGCAGAACAACTTCGCAGTGGGACCGCAGCAAAGCGGCAGGTTAACGGCACACACTTCCATCAGCACTCGAGCCGACCTGGCAGCTCCAAGCAATGAAGAGCTCTCGAGCCCACTGTCCCAGGTGACAGGGCAAATCTCACTTGTCAGTGATTCGCTTGAACGTGATGCTACCCAAAGCCTGAAGGGCAAATGCTTCAGCCTGGCACCCAAAAGTTGCCAGGGGCTTGGTCGCGTCATGCTGATTAGCAGACTCTGTGGCGTAACGCACTCCTTGTGCTTGAGAGAGGGCTGCTGAGGACTAGCGGAGCTTGGCTCAGGACCTCCCGCAGCAACAGCCGCCAGAAGCAGCCAAGGTGTCCGCCAGCAGCCCATAGCCCCTCACCGCTTCTCCTCATCTCGCTTGTCCATGCCGACTCTCTTCAGCCACCTGTGCCACCGCCTCAGCCCGGCCAGGTCGCCGCAGGCAGCCGCGCGGTGCAGCCTGCCCGCGTCCTCGTCCCGGAGCTCGTAGGCACCGGTGGCGGTAGCGCACGGCTGCCCAGAAGCGCTGCCGGAGGGTGACTGCTGCCGCTTCTTGCTGAAGAGCCCCATGACCCTCTGCATGCTGCGGCGCACGCTGCGGTACATGCTGTGGCACGGGCACTGCTCTGCTGGGAGCAAGCAGCAGCAGGAGGCACCTGGCGGACTCTGCTGGGCCCAAGGCAAAGACAAGGATGAGGGAAAGGATGAGGCCAAGGCCAAGGCAGATGCCGAGGCTGAGGGCGAGGCCGAGGGCGAGGCCGAGGAGAGGCACCAGGCAGACGAGCTCGCCCCGAGCACTGGCCGCGGCGGGAGCCCCTGAGGCGGGGGCAGGGACGCACTAACGCTCCGAGGCCGGGACGTGCTGCCGCTCCCACAACGGCGGCGACAGCACTGAGCGCCGGCTCCCTGCGCAACGGAGGCGGCGCGCGGTCACGGGGGCGTCACAAGGGGGCGTCACAGAGCGCGGGTGACGCCGGCGTGCGGGCTGTGCGGAGGCGGGTGCGTGGCTGCGGAGGCCTGGTGTGCGGGTGTGAGGGCGGCCCCGCGGGGCTTGTGAGGGCTGCAAGGGGCGCTGCGGGGAGGGGCTCTGCCTGCGCGACAGGTGCCCCGGGGAGGGTCCCGGGCTGCTCCCGCCTGGCGAAAGGCTGCAGCAGGTGCTGGGGCAGCTCTTGCCTCACCTGCACCTGGTTTGTCCCTCAGTGCTTGGCCAGGGTGCCTGAGGAAACGCATCCCAGGACAGGGTGCTGGGCCATCTTGTCTGTCTTCCTAGAAAGGTTGGACTAGATGATCCCTGAGGTCCCTTCCAACCTGTGATTCTGTGATTCGGTGATCCCTGAAGTGAGGCTTGAGGTAGGATCAGAGCCCAGCTTGGGTGGTCCGGGCCCACGGGAGCTCTCAAGAGATGCCCGCTGACTGCTCTAAGCCTGCTGTGCTGGAACTCCAGGGCGATGTGCTCTCCTCCAACAAAAAGGCGGCCTGAACTTCCTGCAGTGTGATGAAACTCAAGGGCCCCATCTCGCTGTGCTGGTGGCTGCTGCTCACCCTCACGCACAGAATCACAGAATGGCTAAGGTCCTCTGGTCCGAGTGCACTGCTCGAGCAGGGTCACCTCGAGCCCATTGTCGAGGACTCTGTGCAGCTGGCTTGTGAATGTCTCCAAGCATGGAGAGTCCGCAACCTTCCTGGGCAACCTGTGCGAGTGCTCTGTCACCCTTAGAGTAAAAATGTGTTTCCTGATGTTCCGGGGGAAGCTCCTGTGTTTCAGTTTGTGCCCCTTGCCTCTTGTCCTGTCACTGTGCACCACTGAAAAGAGCTCTGGACCCTCCCTTCAGGTATTTATATACACTGATGAGATTGCCCTTTAGCTTTCTCTTTTCCAGGCTGAACATTCCAGCTCTCTCAGCCTTTCCTCTTGTGAGGTGCTTCAGTCCCCTAATCAAATTAGTTAGTCCTTTGTTGGACTTTCTGCAGCATGTCCCTGTCTGTCTTGTACTGAGGAGCCCAGAACTGGACACGATACTCCCCACACCATTGCTGAGTAGAGTGGAAGCATCACCTCCCTTGACTTGCTGGCAATACCCTGTCTAAGGCAGCCCAGGGTACCATCTCCTTTCTTTGCTGCAAGGAGACACTGCTGGCTCATGGGTAACTTGGTGTCCACCAGGAAGGACCTCTTGGTCCTTTCCTGCAAAGCTGCTTTCCAGGGGGGTGGCCCCAGCAGGTGTTGGTGCCTGGGGTTGATCCTCCTCAGGTGTGGGACATTGCACTGTCCCTTGCTGAAGTGTGTGATGGTCCCGTCAGCCATTTCCCCAGTCTGTTGAGGTCCCTCTGGATGGCAGCACAACCCTCTGCATATCAGCCGCTCCTCCCAGTTTTGTGTCATCAGCAAGCTTGCTGAGGGTACCCTCTGCCAGATCATTAATGAAGAATTTGAACAGGACTACTCACCCCCCACCCTATTGTAACTGCTCTCAGCTCCCGTTGCGCCACATGCCAACACGGAATTGCTGTTCTGCTGCTGCTCCACCAGCCAAGAACTTTTCCCTTTCACTGACAAGGCAGCAGCACAGAGCACGTTAGGAACAAAGCTGAAAAGAGGTCATGTCCCAGTCGATCACAATGAGAACACAAAGTGAAGGCCAAGATATTCTGCACCTGCTTTCTCTGTGGAGAGATGCTAGAAAGTACCAAAAGCTGAACTTCCCTTTGACCGCTCTGGTGCGGGCTGGAGAAATTTCTTAACGTCTTTTCCCTTTGTGGGCTACCAATCGGTCAGCTCCCCATGGGATCAAAACCTGTGGGATTTGCCGGTGTTTCATGGCTACGAGAAGCTCACCCACTGCCTTCTGCCTGGACCACAAGAAGTATTGCTGTAACATACAGAGGATCCTGGGAACTGATGTTTAGCCATACCTCAACTCTAGTCCACACCAGACCTTAACACGGTTGTGCTTCAAGCCTAGCCAGCGCCAGAAGAAATGGACACAGATGCATGCTGGCCATTTGCCTGGCCTCCAGGACAGGCTGAAGATGCGGCTGTGAACTGAGCTGAAGTGAGCAGAGGAGAGCTTTTGCTCAGACTTAGGGCTTTGCTTCTCTTTCACCTTCGAAGTTGTCAGCATAACTGATTTTCACACAGACTGAGGACAGAGAGAGAGTCTTAACTGCCTGCCTAGGGAGAAAGCCCGAATCAGTCTTGGAAGAATATGACTTTCCTCACCCATAGCAGCGAGGTCCAAAGAACTTAAATTTTTTAACAAACATAGCAGTTCTCCTAAAATATCATGACAGTTCTAGCAGTCGTCACGATTTTGCAGCAACCAGACAGGTTCTCTTCTGTGCTAGAGGCATGTGGAAGGAATAAGAGGGTACAGCAACGTGAACAGGGAGGGGAGAAGCAAAGCCAGCAGGGGGAACAGAAGAAAACAAAGACACGTACTGGATTACAAAGTTTGTTAAATACCAAGTTGGAACAAAATACTTGAAATTAAATGCAGGGTGCTAGCAGCACAAAACCGTTGTCTTCCTGCCCAAGTGGTGGCTGTGGATCCTTTTCCTCGCTGCCTGGCCACTCCAGGCCCTGAGTTAGTGGGTGGAAGGGAAACGCTTCATCTCAGCATAACTCCTCTGTGTTTTCTGGAACTGGGACTTCTCTGCTCCAGCATTTTCTGATTGGTAACGATGTCGCCTCCTCTGCTGTGAAAATAGGGAAAAGCAGTTGACTCATTCTACAATACCACCTTCTAAACACGAACATAGCTCTGATACATGGCTGCTTTAGCAACAGATCTCAGTAATGACTGGAGAAGTAGATAAAAGGTGACACGCTACTGAACAGCCAGAGCAACGTCAAAAGCCCTTCTGGGAACTCTACTCCTGGGTCCCCATGACAAGGGAAAGAAACACTGAGACAACTACCAGCGAGCAATAAGTTTCAGAACTTTTTCCTGCATCACCTGACCGCATTGTGCCCTGGGAATCAACGACACCGTTTAGAAAAGCAAAACCTGAACTGCCACCTGCTCAGCTGGTGCCTAAGACAGGGCTCAAGGGGTGATCTTGGGCAAAGCCAACTTAATAGGGTTGTTCTGAGATATGGCCGTGTTACTTCCTTCTCTTCCTGAGGAGGAGTTCATCTGTCAGACCGAGGAGATGCTGCCACAGCCTTGAGCTGCAGCCCAGCCTGTGCTGGGCCTCCCTGCTCTCAGCCCTGACCCTCACCCATGGACGTAATGTCCTGGTTGGATTGCGGACCTGCGCGTCCCCATGGACTGGCCTGGTGATTTGCCCTCTTGGTTGGGCCCGCTTACTGTCACTGGACCTGTTCTGCTCTTCTTGCTGAGGGCCTGTGGGACTGTTCCCTGGCCCGTGAGGTCATGGACCCTGCCAGCCTTGCTACAGCTCTCGGATCGCCCTTGCAAATGTGCCTTTGCAGATACCAAACTGCACATTCATTGTTCCCCATGAAGACAACTACAACAGTGTTTATCATCATCTACTACTACTGCAACAACAGAAGGAACATCAGGAAGAGAACAGGTGATTGACTATACCAAAAACAGATAGGAAAAAGGTTATACACGTCTCAGAAGAAAGAATAAACCTGGACAACCAAAAGAAAATCCCCAAGAGAACCCCAAACAAACTAGGGCTCACCTTTGTTCTCAATCTGCCAATTTCATTGACTAGTTCAGAGCAGCTGTTCTTCATTTCTCCCTGTAAACTGAGCTGGGACTCCATCTCTCTCTTCTCATACACGCTTAATTCCTTCGTAGTTCTGCTCAGAAGCCTGCTTAACCTACACAGCAAATTAATCAAGGAAACAATGAAGCAAGGAACGACCGGCCTTTTTCACATACTCTCACGTAAACAGTGCAGACATGGCTCGCTTCATCTTCAGCATGCTTGGTGCAGCAGGAATTGCTGAGAAAAGCCAGCATTCCCATGCCACAGGTGTCTTGGTATGGTCCAGATTTTGCCTAAAAGGAGTAATAAAGTACCTCCTTCCCCTAGAACTGCAGGGCAACCTGTACTTGCAGTTTGTTTGGCAGGTATTGAAAACTATAGGCTCATGCACAGAAGTGCCTTGCAAGAACTAACAGGAGGCTTGAATTTGCTCACAAACGGCTACGTATGCCTGTTTTTATGTTGAAGTCCAATAAGGCTTGGCTTCTACTCAGGGATACCTCTTCACCGTACTAAAAAGTCGTACCTCTCACAGTCTTTCTGCAGTTCGAAGTTTATTCTCAGTTCTTCACACAGATGCAATTCGTCTATGCATATCCCCTCTACCAGCTTCCTCACTTGCTGTCCTTTACTGTCATGCTTTCAAGATAGAAAAGGTACATGACACACAGAGCGTAGGAACAATATTGACGTGCAGTACGTGCAGCTAGCGTTCTCCACAGAGAAGCTGCAGTACTTCTCTATCTGTTGCCTCCTGCATGACCCCCAAATGATGAGTTACTCAGTGCCTGAATGGCAGGAATAACAGAGCAAGCCGAGCGTTTACAAACTGGACAAAAAGGTGAACATGGTTCTCCTGGGTATTGGCTAGGTGTCTGGAGAGTTTTCTGGGCTCACCTGTTCCAAGAGTTCAGCCTTTGCCCTGCCACTCTGACCAACACGCTCTTCGAGGTGGGATCCTGACTTCAATTGCTCTTCCCACGTGCTGTGCAATTCCTTTGATGTCAGGGCCAGCATGTTCTGCTTTTGCACCTGTGAAAGCAACAGTGGCAAGAGGGAAAACTAAGGTGACCAGGAAGACAACACTGCAATAGAAAGCAGTAACTTAAATGGACACGGGGATAAGCTCTCCTCTCCCCATCCAAGATCTATGGTTAAGGTTAATGCGGAGTGTAAAACACACCTCAGGAAGCATAACCAAGAACAGCAATTGAAGCTGGTGGAAAGAATGACGCTCTAGAAGTGACAGGTAATGCAGTTCATAGTAATACATACTTCATAATACAATAATTTCTCGCGTGCCTGCCGCTAGAAAATACCCTACCCTCTCTGCTTCTGTAACAGCTGTATGTCTTCTGAGAGGAAGAAAATGCTCTGCCCGCTACTGTACAGCGTCACCTCACCTAATTATTCTTTACCTCAGCCCCCTGCGTGGCGGATGGAACCAGCGCCCATTCACAGGTGGGAAAGGAGGCTAACGTGGTCTCAAGGGCAAGCTGTGACAAAGCTGCTAAGGTAACATGGATGTCCCAAGTCCCGTCTCCTCTCTCAGCTTTCAAACACAGGTCTCCCTCCTGCCCACAACATCCATCCGATACACCGTCTGTCGTGGTTTAACCCTGCTAGGCAGCTAAACACCACACAGACGCTCGCTCACCTCCCCCCCGCCGGCCTGATGGGGGTGAGCATTGGCAGGGTAAGAGTGTGACAACTTGTGGGTTGAGATAAAGACATAGGTTTCATAGGTAAAGCTAAAGCTGCATGCGCGAGCAAAGCAAAATTAGGAATTTGTGCAATACTTCCCATCGGCAGGCAGTTTTTCAGCCACTTCCTGGAAAACAGGACTTCATCACATGTAATGGTTACTTGGAAAGACAAATGCCCTATCTCCAAACGTCCCTGATTCTTACGGCTCCATCTTTTATTGGTGAGCATGACGTCACATGGGATCGTCTTTTGGAGTCAGCTGTCCTGGCTGTGCCCCCCTGCTCCAGCTTCCTGTGCACCCCCAGCCTACTTGCTGGTGGGGCAGTATGAGAAACGGAAAAGGCCTTGACACTGTGCAAGCACTGTTCAGCAATAACTAAATCATCCCAGTGTTGTTAACACTGTTCTCATCACAAAGTCAGAACATAGCACCAGACAAGCTACTATGAAGAAAATGAACTAGTACCAAATCCTTGCCTTTTACAGCATTAAGTACGACTTGCTATAGTAGCATGGGAAAACTCTCAAAACCAGAAGGCTGGGGAGTGGACCAGGCCGTTTTCTGAGCAGCCTTTATTCAGAAGAACGCAGGAACTGAGGTCCCCGTGGCTCTCCAGGAAAACCTCATCTTAAAATTTTCCCGCAGAAGCAGTGAACTAGGCTCAGGAAATCACAAGAAGGGAAGTTTATGAGCAGCTTACTGAGGCAGAGGCTTGCAGGTCTCTCTGAAGGGCTTCAATCCTATTGCTTTGTTGCTGGACTGTGGCTTCCAATCTGGCATTTTCAATTTCAAGGCTTAAAGAGAAATACAGGTCTAATTATGGAAATGCCCCAGAGCACCAAGTCTGAAAGAACAGTGTGAAATACCATAATCTAAACGAGGCGCATCCAGCAAAATCGTGTATTAACTTGCTGTGATGCTACAAGGCTCTCCTGTTGTTTTCGCACAGTCCCAAAAAGCGACAGGCACCTTGCTTCACTGTGTTATTCTCTTACCGTTGCACGTGTTCCTCCAGTTGTTTTATAGTGGTGTTAGTCCCAGAAGATGCCAACAGGAGGTCCTGCAGTTTCTGGGACGAAGCTATTACTTCTCTTTCCTTATTAACCAAGGCCGTCTGCAAGTCATGAACACAACGCTCGGACTGAAGATGCTGTTCTTCCAGCTGCCGCAGCTGTAAAATCAGAGTAAGAATCCACAGTAGTCAGGTGAGCTTTGACAGAGAGGAGTCAACTGCTGCTGCAGGATTCAAGCACTGCATATATCTGCACGTGGCCTCTCCTCAAAGAACTGTAATCATTTCAAGTACCCACAAACCTTCACTTCTACTAGCAAATGAACACAAACGGTGTTACTTTGTTATTTTTATACTGGCCTCTCCCGTCCCTACATTGGTTTCCTATAGCACAGTTCTAAGCACCGACACGGACCCTCACACCCTTCCAGTGACTCGTGACACTCTTTGTATCCGCTTGTTTGCTCCTCCATTGAAAATGTGACTTAAATAGTTCATCCTTCTCCTACAGCTTCTTCACAGCTCCCTCCCAAGGAGATTTAAGATGATTTTTATTTCAGAGCTCTGAGGCCTCCATGCTTCCATTTTTGAAGAACGCTGCAAAATGTGGTCCCTGCCTCAGAAAGCGGCTTCGAGGTCACTTGCCAGAAGGCTGCTTAAGGCTGGCAAATTACAGCAGGGCCAAAGAAGCAGGAAAGAAAAGATGCAGAGATGCTGCTTTGCGTATACAGTGCAAACACACCACGTACAAGCAAGCTCTGCTTCTTGCTTAGTTCAATCCACGTGGTTCTGACACCTGTACTATTAAAAAAAGCCCAAACCCTAACAGCTCTGTCAAAGTTCCGTCGACCATGAAGAAGGTTCACATTGTTTTACACACTGTGCACCCAAAACAAGGACAATGACCTTCACACATATTTAGGAAGCTACAAAGAAGGAGCACCTGCTGTATACAAACAGAAGAATATAAAGAAAGTGTGCAATATCCTGAACAGGGAAGTAGTGCCACAGAGCAGAGGTGAGTTCTGAGAGAGGCCAAACTGCTCTGTTCGTACCTAGCCACCAGAAGGCTGCTCCTAACACACTGCCTTGTCCCTCCAGCTTGTGAGAGGCTTGCCAAAGGGGCAGCTGCGTTTATCACCAGGGAGGGGAGGAAGGAGAAAGGATGTTGCTGCAATGCTACCCCAGAGCCTGAACAGGAGCTTCTGCTGTGGGGCTGAGGAGCGAGATTGTCTCTTACTTGCAAGAGAAACCAGTTGGCTTTTTGATGATTCAGGTAACACTACCTTGTGCTCTGGAGGAGGAAGGGGGGGCCACCTGGCTGAAGGTTTAATGAGTTATAACAAGGGACCGTTGTTAACTTCCTCAGATCTCTCTCCTACTGGCTCCCAGAATACTGTTTTGCCCTTTTTCATGATGTACAGGAAGGAACAGCCCAGGTTTATTCCTCCACTGACAACCTTTCCGTACCTCAGCTTCAACCCTGTCCAATTCCTTTTGCAAGCACAGCTTGTCTTCCTCCAGGTCGCTGTTGTAGCGCATAGTCACTTCCAGTGAAGCTTCTGCCATAGATTGCTTTTTCAGAGCATCGGCAAGCTTCTGCTGCAGCTGTGTGACCCAGTCCTAAAGAAATGTTGTTACGTGAGCATGAAGAATGTGATAAGAACATGAGAACACGGGGTGTGATTTTTACTTCTTAAGTTACATAATTAGGTCAGTCTTCAGAGGGAATTCAAAGATAAGAAATTATGTTCGCTACCAGCAGGCACCTGCAGAACTGATGACCTCTCTCTGTCTTTCTCAGCCCGAGCACCTCCAAGCTACCAGGGGGAAGCAGGGGGAAACATCACTGCTTCTATACTGTACTAGAAATGAAACTCAAGGGCCAGTTGCTATGAGACCCAGGTCACTAGGGTGTCCTGCCTTTGTCCCAGTCCTAAATGAAGAGCTGGCCTGGAGCGCAAGTATTGCAAGGGCCCCCAGTGGCAAGTGTGTGGTGGGAGCAGCAGCAGAGGTCAGTGAGCCCAGAGGGAAATAATCCCCAAAGCAAGTGAACAATGGGGGACCCCGCTATGTCCCTCACAGAAAGTACCTCAAAATCCCCAGGAGGTTCAGTATCTTCCTCCTGCTCTGCTCCTCCCCATGACAGGGCACCTGAAAAGGAGGTAAGAAGCGACACACTGTGTTTCTCTCACTCTGCTTTTTCCCCATCATCCAAGCCCGGCATCTGAAAGACGAGGAACGGTTCTACTACAGGCCACAGCGATTTTCCTCACCGGCTCTTCCGCAGTTAAGGATCGTACCTCCTCTGTCCTGAGCAAGCGCAGCCCATGTGTAGTCAGCAGTCCTCACAGGGCAGGAGCCGCTGAGAACTGCCTTGCCTGCCGCGCCACCTGCAGAAGATTCTTCCGTGTCTTCACCGTCCATGCTTTCCGTCAGTAGCTCTCTAAGGTCATAAACAGAAAGAGAGGAAACGGGATTGGTAAAAACAACCACATCTTTGCCTACATGCTTGACTAGGACAGCAACAGCCATTCCTGGCCCTGCCTCTGCCTTTTCGTTGCCAACTGAGAAACCGTAACACAACCCCCTCCACACACCTTACTCTTGCACTACCATTACATGACGAAATACTCACCGCAGGCACGTTCGTTCTCTAGATGCATATTGGTATCTGTGAATCACTTTGGCTCGGCAGCTACAGTCTAAACTTATAAAGAAACTCTCCATAGGGAGCACTACAAATATGAACATTCACATCTAACTGCAAGGGTGCTACGTCTGCAGGATGCTACATTAGTGCTGTGCCTATTCACGTCAAGCCAGCCTATGGTCTCCTCAAACGCTGTCGTGACTTGGAAGGACTTTTTTTCCTAGAGTAACACCCATCAACCCATCAAACGTGCTTTGTTCCTAAAGCTGTTTAGATGCCAAAGTTTACCCAGATGCCTTTCCCTCCAGCTTCCCATTGATACAGGCTAACAGACTAGGGCAGGGGGAGAAGACATGAAGCAGGTGTTTAGTGACAGGTGGTTTTGGGCAGATGCGTATGAGCAAGACAAAGCATGCCCCTAGGGGTAATGTAGTGCTTTTATCTGGCTACCACCGTGAGGAAAAAGGGCTATCGTCTTCATCCTAGCTTTTAAGCATACATAACGGCCTTCAAGAAGGAATGCCCATGGGTGCAAAGCTACGCGCAAGCAGATCCCCACAAGCAGGAACAAAAGGCAGGTAGTCCCTGGGCAGTAGGGTTACATAGAGCTTAGCAACAGATGCAGGGATTCTAAGAGAGTGCTGTGGGTGGAAGTTCTCCTCAGTGTCCATATCCACTCTTGTCATGGGAAGGAGGTGTATCAGAAGACATCACTGAGCCCAGGTTCAAGAAAGGTCTCAACATACCGTTAACACTTGGTGCAATTACCAAAAAGGTCCATAAATGAGTGCAGAGACTCTGACAACTCAGCCCCTTTAAGGACAACAGAAACCATTTACTCAACATGTGTAGACGTGCGAGCACAATCCACAGCCATGAAGCCAGAGTTGTCGTTATAAGAAGATCAGCACCAGGCCAAAGAAGAAGTTGGATTGCATTCATATCCCCTGCCAATGTGGCAAGCGGAAGAGCAGTGCTAAAGCACCCAAAAGGTGATACAAAATATATCTGCTTCTGCAGGCACTGCGTTGTCATCACTGCTTGCTCCCAAAACAATTCTTTCCCCCTTTCCTACAAGCACAGTGAAAGCAAAGCAAAACAGATGGAAGCGTTGGGGAATTCAGGTTGGAAGGGTCCTCAGGAAGTCTCCAGGCCAACCACCTCCCCAGAGCAGACTCAGCTACAAGGTCAGACCACACTGCTCAGGTCTCCTTCCACTCTGCTCTGCAAAGCCCCCACAGATGGAGGCTAGGCAAACTCCCGGGGCGAGCTGTTCAACTGCTCGATTGTCCTCATGCCGAGAAGTTTTCTCGTTGCGTGCGGTTGGAACTCACTGTGTTTCTCTTTATGCCCCTTGTTCTGCAGACAACATTGCCTCTCTTTCTCCCAACGCTTCCTCTGACAGCACCTAACGCACCAACTAAGCCTCCACTTAAAAAAGCCTCTCCTGCAGAGCAGCGGTGCTGCTGAGCTAATGGCAAGTTTCCTGCCGGGCCTGAGTCTGTGCCTGTGCCTGTGTCTCTGTCTCTCTGTCTGTGTCTGTGTCTGTGTGGCAAGGGGACACACAGAGTGTTTTCTTGCAGTCCTCAGCGTGGAAAGTATGTTAGCAGTTGAGGTATGAGATCAGCCAAGTGCGGAGCTGCTTTTACAAGTCACACAGGGAGCTCCTTCTATGTGGCCTCCTCTTCTTTTTCAAAGCTCATTCTCATGCCTCTCATCAATCACACCTGCAGACGACTAAGGAGACCCATGTGCCTTTTTGACAAACGTCTCACCTTTTGCACTGATCTTGAGCATGCCCATCAGCTCCCTTTTTGTGATAAAACTCTACCATCTCCTCATGCTGTTTGGAGGCAGCAAGATTAAAGGCGGTATATCCCTCCTGAAAGGATAAATAATCCCACTTAGAAAAACACAGACAAGTGCTGCACCCTTCTGAAAGAGCTGCGTTACCCGAATGCCAAGGTTACCTGGTTCTGAGCATCGATATTGGTGTGATGCTCAAGTAACAGCCCCACTACAGTCGTATTAGGCGACAGGACAGCCAGGTGAAGGGCAGTGTTGCCGTCAACGTCTGCCAGATTTGGGTCGGCACCATGCTCTAGCGGAAGAGCCACACATTCTTCTTGCTGGCACTGTACTGCCTGGCCACAACACACAAAAAAAGAAAAGAGTTCCAACACTTACGTTTCATTCTGTCACAATTAATCCAGCTTCTGAACGCTGGGAAAGAAGAGCGTCTTCAAAGACTAGCTAACGTGCGCCTACTCTGTGCCGATTACAACAGACATGTTTCTACACAGCTCTGTGTAAAGAACCTTGGCAGACACCTCTCAGTTTATGCACAGTCGATAAGCCCCACTTACAAAAGCATAACGCATTCCACATACCTTCATCAGCGGCGATCTCTTGAAATTGTCAGCAGGGTTCAGCTGGCAGTTCTCTTGTACTAGAAATCTAACGTCATCCACCTGGCCGTTCGCACAAGGGAGGTGCGGAGGTGTCCTAAAAATTAAGCATATGAGCTTAACATAGACAGACAATGAAAGAACCGAAGCTGTGTGTCCACCCAGCCCTGGGGACGCTGCCCAGACTCTGCTCCTCCCGCTTGCTGCTGCTGCTGCAATCCTGCCCTGATCACCCACTGGGCAGAAGAGGACTGGTGATGCCTGAGCAGCTGCAGAACAACTTCGCAGTGGGACCGCAGCAAAGCGGCAGGTTAACGGCACACACTTCCATCAGCACTCGAGCCGACCTGGCAGCTCCAAGCAATGAAGAGCTCTCGAGCCCACTGTCCCAGGTGACAGGGCAAATCTCACTTGTCAGTGATTCGCTTGAACGTGATGCTACCCAAAGCCTGAAGGGCAAATGCTTCAGCCTGGCACCCAAAAGTTGCCAGGGGCTTGGTTGCGTCATGCTGATTAGCAGACTCTGTGGCGTAACGCACTCCTTGTGCTTGAGAGAGGGCTGCTGAGGACTAGCGGAGCTTGGCTCAGGACCTCCCGCAGCAACAGCCGCCAGAAGCAGCCAAGGTGTCCGCCAGCAGCCCATAGCCCCTCACCGCTTCTCCTCATCTCGCTTGTCCATGCCGACTCTCTTCAGCCACCTGTGCCACCGCCTCAGCCCGGCCAGGTCGCCGCAGGCAGCCGCGCGGTGCAGCCTGCCCGCGTCCTCGTCCCGGAGCTCGTAGGCACCGGTGGCGGTAGCGCACGGCTGCCCAGAAGCGCTGCCGGAGGGTGACTGCTGCCGCTTCTTGCTGAAGAGCCCCATGACCCTCTGCATGCTGCGGCGCACGCTGCGGTACATGCTGTGGCACGGGCACTGCTCTGCTGGGAGCAAGCAGCAGCAGGAGGCACCTGGCGGACTCTGCTGGGCCCAAGGCAAAGACAAGGATGAGGGAAAGGATGAGGCCAAGGCCAAGGCAGATGCCGAGGCTGAGGGCGAGGCCGAGGGCGAGGCCGAGGAGAGGCACCAGGCAGACGAGCTCGCCCCGAGCACTGGCCGCGGCGGGAGCCCCTGAGGCGGGGGCAGGGACGCACTAACGCTCCGAGGCCGGGACGTGCTGCCGCTCCCACAACGGCGGCGACAGCACTGAGCGCCGGCTCCCTGCGCAACGGAGGCGGCGCGCGGTCACGGGGGCGTCACAAGGGGGCGTCACAGAGCGCGGGTGACGCCGGCGTGCGGGCTGTGCGGAGGCGGGTGCGTGGCTGCGGAGGCCTGGTGTGCGGGTGTGAGGGCGGCCCCGCGGGGCTTGTGAGGGCTGCAAGGGGCGCTGCGGGGAGGGGCTCTGCCTGCGCGACAGGTGCCCCGGGGAGGGTCCCGGGCTGCTCCCGCCTGGCGAAAGGCTGCAGCAGGTGCTGGGGCAGCTCTTGCCTCACCTGCACCTGGTTTGTCCCTCAGTGCTTGGCCAGGGTGCCTGAGGAAACGCATCCCAGGACAGGGTGCTGGGCCATCTTGTCTGTCTTCCTAGAAAGGTTGGACTAGATGATCCCTGAGGTCCCTTCCAACCTGTGATTCTGTGATTCGGTGATCCCTGAAGCGAGGCTTGAGGTAGGATCAGAGCCCAGCTTGGGTGGTCCGGGCCCACGGGAGCTCTCAAGAGATGCCCGCTGACTGCTCTAAGCCTGCTGTGCTGGAACTCCAGGGCGATGTGCTCTCCTCCAACAAAAAGGCGGCCTGAACTTCCTGCAGTGTGATGAAACTCAAGGGCCCCATCTCGCTGTGCTGGTGGCTGCTGCTCACCCTCACGCACAGAATCACAGAATGGCTAAGGTCCTCTGGTCCGAGTGCACTGCTCGAGCAGGGTCACCTCGAGCCCGTTGTCGAGGACTCTGTGCAGCTGGCTTGTGAATGTCTCCAAGCATGGAGAGTCCGCAACCTTCCTGGGCAACCTGTGCGAGTGCTTTGTCACCCTTAGAGTAAAAATGTGTTTCCTGATGTTCCGGGGGAAGCTCCTGTGTTTCAGTTTGTGCCCCTTGCCTCTTGTCCTGTCACTGTGCACCACTGAAAAGAGCTCTGGACCCTCCCTTCAGGTATTTATATACATTGATGAGATTGCCCTTTAGCTTTCTCTTTTCCAGGCTGAACATTCCAGCTCTCTCAGCCTTTCCTCTTGTGAGGTGCTTCAGTCCCCTAATCAAATTAGTTAGTCCTTTGTTGGACTTTCTGCAGCATGTCCCTGTCTGTCTTGTACTGAGGAGCCCAGAACTGGACACGATACTCCCCACACCATTGCTGAGTAGAGTGGAAGCATCACCTCCCTTGACTTGCTGGCAATACCCTGTCTAAGGCAGCCCAGGGTACCATCTCCTTTCTTTGCTGCAAGGAGACACTGCTGGCTCATGGGTAACTTGGTGTCCACCAGGAAGGACCTCTTGGTCCTTTCCTGCAAAGCTGCTTTCCAGGGGGGTGGCCCCAGCAGGTGTTGGTGCCTGGGGTTGATCCTCCTCAGGTGTGGGACATTGCACTGTCCCTTGCTGAAGTGTGTGATGGTCCCGTCAGCCATTTCCCCAGTCTGTTGAGGTCCCTCTGGATGGCAGCACAACCCTCTGCATATCAGCCGCTCCTCCCAGTTTTGTGTCATCAGCAAGCTTGCTGAGGGTACCCTCTGCCAGATCATTAATGAAGAATTTGAACAGGACTACTCACCCCCCACCCTATTGTAACTGCTCTCAGCTCCCGTTGCGCCACATGCCAACACGGAATTGCTGTTCTGCTGCTGCTCCACCAGCCAAGAACTTTTCCCTCTCACTGACAAGGCAGCAGCACAGAGCACGTTAGGAACAAAGCTGAAAAGAGGTCATGTCCCAGTCGATCACAATGAGAACACAAAGTGAAGGCCAAGATATTCTGCACCTGCTTTCTCTGTGGAGAGATGCTAGAAAGTACCAAAAGCTGAACTTCCCTTTGACCGCTCTGGTGCGGGCTGGAGAAATTTCTTAACGTCTTTTCCCTTTGTGGGCTACCAATCGGTCAGCTCCCCATGGGATCAAAACCTGTGGGATTTGCCGGTGTTTCATGGCTACGAGAAGCTCACCCACTGCCTTCTGCCTGGACCACAAGAAGTATTGCTGTAACATACAGAGGATCCTGGGAACTGATGTTTAGCCATACCTCAACTCTAGTCCACACCAGACCTTAACACGGTTGTGCTTCAAGCCTAGCCAGCGCCAGAAGAAATGGACACAGATGCATGCTGGCCATTTGCCTGGCCTCCAGGACAGGCTGAAGATGCGGCTGTGAACTGAGCTGAAGTGAGCAGAGGAGAGCTTTTGCTCAGACTTAGGGCTTTGCTTCTCTTTCACCTTCGAAGTTGTCAGCATAACTGATTTTCACACAGACTGAGGACAGAGAGAGAGTCTTAACTGCCTGCCTAGGGAGAAAGCCCGAATCAGTCTTGGAAGAATATGACTTTCCTCACCCATAGCAGCGAGGTCCAAAGAACTTAAATTTTTTAACAAACATAGCAGTTCTCCTAAAATATCATGACAGTTCTAGCAGTCGTCACGATTTTGCAGCAACCAGACAGGTTCTCTTCTGTGCTAGAGGCATGTGGAAGGAATAAGAGGGTACAGCAACGTGAACAGGGAGGGGAGAAGCAAAGCCAGCAGGGGGAACAGAAGAAAACAAAGACACGTACTGGATTACAAAGTTTGTTAAATACCAAGTTGGAACAAAATACTTGAAATTAAATGCAGGGTGCTAGCAGCACAAAACCGTAGTCTTCCTGCCCAAGTGGTGGCTGTGGATCCTTTTCCTCGCTGCCTGGCCACTCCAGGCCCTGAGTTAGTGGGTGGAAGGGAAACGCTTCATCTCAGCATAACTCCTCTGTGTTTTCTGGAACTGGGACTTCTCTGCTCCAGCATTTTCTGATTGGTAACGATGTCGCCTCCTCTGCTGTGAAAATAGGGAAAAGCAGTTGACTCATTCTACAATACCACCTTCTAAACACGAACATAGCTCTGATACATGGCTGCTTTAGCAACAGATCTCAGTAATGACTGGAGAAGTAGATAAAAGGTGACACGCTACTGAACAGCCAGAGCAACGTCAAAAGCCCTTCTGGGAACTCTACTCCTGGGTCCCCATGACAAGGGAAAGAAACACTGAGACAACTACCAGCGAGCAATAAGTTTCAGAACTTTTTCCTGCATCACCTGACCGCATTGTGCCCTGGGAATCAACGACACCGTTTAGAAAAGCAAAACCTGAACTGCCACCTGCTCAGCTGGTGCCTAAGACAGGGCTCAAGGGGTGATCTTGGGCAAAGCCAACTTAATAGGGTTGTTCTGAGATATGGCCGTGTTACTTCCTTCTCTTCCTGAGGAGGAGTTCATCTGTCAGACCGAGGAGATGCTGCCACAGCCTTGAGCTGCAGCCCAGCCTGTGCTGGGCCTCCCTGCTCTCAGCCCTGACCCTCACCCATGGACGTAATGTCCTGGTTGGATTGCGGACCTGCGCGTCCCCATGGACTGGCCTGGTGATTTGCCCTCTTGGTTGGGCCCGCTTACTGTCACTGGACCTGTTCTGCTCTTCTTGCTGAGGGCCTGTGGGACTGTTCCCTGGCCCGTGAGGTCATGGACCCTGCCAGCCTTGCTACAGCTCTCGGATCGCCCTTGCAAATGTGCCTTTGCAGATACCAAACTGCACATTCATTGTTCCCCATGAAGACAACTACAACAGTGTTTATCATCATCTACTACTACTGCAACAACAGAAGGAACATCAGGAAGAGAACAGGTGATTGACTATACCAAAAACAGATAGGAAAAAGGTTATACACGTCTCAGAAGAAAGAATAAACCTGGACAACCAAAAGAAAATCCCCAAGAGAACCCCAAACAAACTAGGGCTCACCTTTGTTCTCAATCTGCCAATTTCATTGACTAGTTCAGAGCAGCTGTTCTTCATTTCTCCCTGTAAACTGAGCTGGGACTCCATCTCTCTCTTCTCATACACGCTTAATTCCTTCGTAGTTCTGCTCAGAAGCCTGCTTAACCTACACAGCAAATTAATCAAGGAAACAATGAAGCAAGGAACGACCGGCCTTTTTCACATACTCTCACGTAAACAGTGCAGACATGGCTCGCTTCATCTTCAGCATGCTTGGTGCAGCAGGAATTGCTGAGAAAAGCCAGCATTCCCATGCCACAGGTGTCTTGGTATGGTCCAGATTTTGCCTAAAAGGAGTAATAAAGTACCTCCTTCCCCTAGAACTGCAGGGCAACCTGTACTTGCAGTTTGTTTGGCAGGTATTGAAAACTATAGGCTCATGCACAGAAGTGCCTTGCAAGAACTAACAGGAGGCTTGAATTTGCTCACAAACGGCTACGTATGCCTGTTTTTATGTTGAAGTCCAATAAGGCTTGGCTTCTACTCAGGGATACCTCTTCACCGTACTAAAAAGTCGTACCTCTCACAGTCTTTCTGCAGTTCGAAGTTTATTCTCAGTTCTTCACACAGATGCAATTCGTCTATGCATATCCCCTCTACCAGCTTCCTCACTTGCTGTCCTTTACTGTCATGCTTTCAAGATAGAAAAGGTACATGACACACAGAGCGTAGGAACAATATTGACGTGCAGTACGTGCAGCTAGCGTTCTCCACAGAGAAGCTGCAGTACTTCTCTATCTGTTGCCTCCTGCATGACCCCCAAATGATGAGTTACTCAGTGCCTGAATGGCAGGAATAACAGAGCAAGCCGAGCGTTTACAAACTCGACAAAAAGGTGAACATGGTTCTCCTGGGTATTGGCTAGGTGTCTGGAGAGTTTTCTGGGCTCACCTGTTCCAAGAGTTCAGCCTTTGCCCTGCCACTCTGACCAACACGCTCTTCGAGGTGGGATCCTGACTTCAATTGCTCTTCCCACGTGCTGTGCAATTCCTTTGATGTCAGGGCCAGCATGTTCTGCTTTTGCACCTGTGAAAGCAACAGTGGCAAGAGGGAAAACTAAGGTGACCAGGAAGACAACACTGCAATAGAAAGCAGTAACTTAAATGGACACGGGG
The DNA here is from genome assembly GCF_949628215.1 of Phalacrocorax aristotelis. Lineage (NCBI taxonomy): Eukaryota > Metazoa > Chordata > Aves > Suliformes > Phalacrocoracidae > Phalacrocorax > Phalacrocorax aristotelis. The sequence goes on from NC_134276.1 coordinate 191,830,848, forward strand.
ATAAACTCTCCTCTCCCCATCCAAGATCTATGGTTAAGGTTAATGCGGAGTGTAAAACACACCTCAGGAAGCATAACCAAGAACAGCAATTGAAGCTGGTGGAAAGAATGACGCTCTAGAAGTGACAGGTAATGCAGTTCATAGTAATACATACTTCATAATACAATAATTTCTCGCGTGCCTGCCGCTAGAAAATACCCTACCCTCTCTGCTTCTGTAACAGCTGTATGTCTTCTGAGAGGAAGAAAATGCTCTGCCCGCTACTGTACAGCGTCACCTCACCTAATTATTCTTTACCTCAGCCCCCTGCGTGGCGGATGGAACCAGCGCCCATTCACAGGTGGGAAAGGAGGCTAACGTGGTCTCAAGGGCAAGCTGTGACAAAGCTGCTAAGGTAACATGGATGTCCCAAGTCCCGTCTCCTCTCTCAGCTTTCAAACACAGGTCTCCCTCCTGCCCACAACATCCATCCGATACACCGTCTGTCGTGGTTTAACCCTGCTAGGCAGCTAAACGCCACACAGACGCTCGCTCACCTCCCCCCCGCCGGCCTGATGGGGGTGAGCATTGGCAGGGTAAGAGTGTGACAACTTGTGGGTTGAGATAAAGACATAGGTTTCATAGGTAAAGCTAAAGCTGCATGCGCGAGCAAAGCAAAATAAGGAATTTGTGCAATACTTCCCATCGGCAGGCAGTTTTTCAGCCACTTCCTGGAAAACAGGACTTCATCACATGTAATGGTTACTTGGAAAGACAAATGCCCTATCTCCAAACGTCCCTGATTCTTACGGCTCCATCTTTTATTGGTGAGCATGACGTCACATGGGATCGTCTTTTGGAGTCAGCTGTCCTGGCTGTGCCCCCCTGCTCCAGCTTCCTGTGCACCCCCAGCCTACTTGCTGGTGGGGCAGTATGAGAAACGGAAAAGGCCTTGACACTGTGCAAGCACTGTTCAGCAATAACTAAATCATCCCAGTGTTGTTAACGCTGTTCTCATCACAAAGTCAGAACATAGCACCAGACAAGCTACTATGAAGAAAATGAACTAGTACGAAATCCTTGCCTTTTACAGCATTAAGTAGGACTTGCTATAGTAGCATGGGAAAACTCTCAAAACCAGAAGGCTGGGGAGTGGACCAGGCCGTTTTCTGAGCAGCCTTTATTCAGAAGAACGCAGGAACTGAGGTCCCCGTGGCTCTCCAGGAAAACCTCATCTTAAAATTTTCCCGCAGAAGCAGTGAACTAGGCTCAGGAAATCACAAGAAGGGAAGTTTATGAGCAGCTTACTGAGGCAGAGGCTTGCAGGTCTCTCTGAAGGGCTTCAATCCTATTGCTTTGTTGCTGGACTGTGGCTTCCAATCTGGCATTTTCAATTTCAAGGCTTAAAGAGAAATACAGGTCTAATTATGGAAATGCCCCAGAGCACCAAGTCTGAAAGAACAGTGTGAAATACCATAATCTAAACAAGGCGCATCCAGCAAAATCGTGTATTAACTTGCTGTGATGCTACAAGGCTCTCCTGTTGTTTTCACACAGTCCCAAAAAGCGACAGGCACCTTGCTTCACTGTGTTATTCTCTTACCGTTGCACGTGTTCCTCCAGTTGTTTTATAGTGGTGTTAGTCCCAGAAGATGCCAACAGGAGGTCCTGCAGTTTCTGGGACGAAGCTATTACTTCTCTTTCCTTATTAACCAAGGCCGTCTGCAAGTCATGAACACAACGCTCGGACTGAAGATGCTGTTCTTCCAGCTGCCGCAGCTGTAAAATCAGAGTAAGAATCCACAGTAGTCAGGTGAGCTTTGACAGAGAGGAGTCAACTGCTGCTGCAGGATTCAAGCACTGCATATATCTGCACGTGGCCTCTCCTCAAGGAACTGTAATCATTTCAAGTACCCACAAACCTTCACTTCTACTAGCAAATGAACACAAACGGTGTTACTTTGTTATTTTTATACTGGCCTCTCCCGTCCCTACATTGGTTTCCTATAGCACAGTTCTAAGCACCGACACGGACCCTCACACCCTTCCAGTGACTCGTGACACTCTTTGTATCCGCTTGTTTGCTCCTCCATTGAAAATGTGACTTAAATAGTTCATCCTTCTCCTACAGCTTCTTCACAGCTCCCTCCCAAGGAGATTTAAGATGATTTTTATTTCAGAGCTCTGAGGCCTCCATGCTTCCATTTTTGAAGAACGCTGCAAAATGTGGTCCCTGCCTCAGAAAGCGGCTTCGAGGTCACTTGCCAGAAGGCTGCTTAAGGCTGGCAAATTACAGCAGGGCCAAAGAAGCAGGAAAGAAAAGATGCAGTGATGCTGCTTTGCGTATACAGTGCAAACACACCACGTACAAGCAAGCTCTGCTTCTTGCTTAGTTCAATCCACGTGGTTCTGACACCTGTACTATTAAAAAAAGCCCAAACCCTAACAGCTCTGTCAAAGTTCCGTCGACCATGAAGAAGGTTCACATTGTTTTACACACTGTGCACCCAAAACAAGGACAATGACCTTCACACATATTTAGGAAGCTACAAAGAAGGAACACCTGCTGTATACAAACAGAAGAATATAAAGAAAGTGTGCAATATCCTGAACAGGGAAGTAGTGCCACAGAGCAGAGGTGAGTTCTGAGAGAGGCCAAACTGCTCTGTTCGTACCTAGCCACCAGAAGGCTGCTCCTAACACACTGCCTTGTCCCTCCAGCTTGTGAGAGGCTTGCCAAAGGGGCAGCTGCGTTTATCACCAGGGAGGGGAGGAAGGAGAAAGGATGTTGCTGCAATGCTACCCCAGAGCCTGAACAGGAGCTTCTGCTGTGGGGCTGAGGAGCGAGATTGTCTCTTACTTGCAAGAGAAACCAGTTGGCTTTTTGATGATTCAGGTAACACTACCTTGTGCTCTGGAGGAGGAAGGGGGGGCCACCTGGCTGAAGGTTTAATGAGTTATAACAAGGGACCGTTGTTAACTTCCTCAGATCTCTCTCCTACTGGCTCCCAGAATACTGTTTTGCCCTTTTTCATGATGTACAGGAAGGAACAGCCCAGGTTTATTCCTCCACTGACAACCTTTCCGTACCTCAGCTTCAACCCTGTCCAATTCCTTTTGCAAGCACAGCTTGTCTTCCTCCAGGTCGCTGTTGTAGCGCATAGTCACTTCCAGTGAAGCTTCTGCCATAGATTGCTTTTTCAGAGCATCGGCAAGCTTCTGCTGCAGCTGTGTGACCCAGTCCTAAAGAAATGTTGTTACGTGAGCATGAAGAATGTGATAAGAACATGAGAACACGGGGTGTGATTTTTACTTCTTAAGTTACATAATTAGGTCAGTCTTCAGAGGGAATTCAAAGATAAGAAATTATGTTCGCTACCAGCAGGCACCTGCAGAACTGATGACCTCTCTCTGTCTTTCTCAGCCCGAGCACCTCCAAGCTACCAGGGGGAAGCAGGGGGAAACATCACTGCTTCTATACTGTACTAGAAATGAAACTCAAGGGCCAGTTGCTATGAGACCCAGGTCACTAGGGTGTCCTGCCTTTGTCCCAGTCCTAAATGAAGAGCTGGCCTGGAGCGCAAGTATTGCAAGGGCCCCCAGTGGCAAGTGTGTGGTGGGAGCAGCAGCAGAGGTCAGTGAGCCCAGAGGGAAATAATCCCCAAAGCAAGTGAACAATGGGGGACCCCGCTATGTCCCTCACAGAAAGTACCTCAAAATCCCCAGGAGGTTCAGTATCTTCCTCCTGCTCTGCTCCTCCCCATGACAGGGCACCTGAAAAGGAGGTAAGAAGCGACACACTGTGTTTCTCTCACTCTGCTTTTTCCCCATCATCCAAGCCCGGCATCTGAAAGACGAGGAACGGTTCTACTACAGGCCACAGCGATTTTCCTCACCGGCTCTTCCGCAGTTAAGGATCGTACCTCCTCTGTCCTGAGCAAGCGCAGCCCATGTGTAGTCGGCAGTCCTCACAGGGCAGGAGCCGCTGAGAACTGCCTTGCCTGCCGCACCACCTGCAGAAGATTCTTCCGTGTCTTCACCGTCCATGCTTTCCGTCAGTAGCTCTCTAAGGTCATAAACAGAAAGAGAGGAAACGGGATTGGTAAAAACAACCACATCTTTGCCTACATGCTTGACTAGGACAGCAACAGCCATTCCTGGCCCTGCCTCTGCCTTTTCGTTGCCAACTGAGAAACCGTAACACAACCCCCTCCACACACCTTACTCTTGCACTACCATTACATGACGAAATACTCACCGCAGGCACGTTCGTTCTCTAGATGCATATTGGTATCTGTGAATCACTTTGGCTCGGCAGCTACAGTCTAAACTTATAAAGAAACTCTCCATAGGGAGCACTACAAATATGAACATTCACATCTAACTGCAAGGGTGCTACGTCTGCAGGATGCTACATTAGTGCTGTGCCTATTCACGTCAAGCCAGCCTATGGTCTCCTCAAACGCTGTCGTGACTTGGAAGGACTTTTTTTCCTAGAGTAACACCCATCAACCCATCAAACGTGCTTTGTTCCTAAAGCTGTTTAGATGCCAAAGTTTACCCAGATGCCTTTCCCTCCAGCTTCCCATTGATACAGGCTAACAGACTAGGGCAGGGGGAGAAGACATGAAGCAGGTGTTTAGTGACAGGTGGTTTTGGGCAGATGCGTATGAGCAAGACAAAGCATGCCCCTAGGGGTAATGTAGTGCTTTTATCTGGCTACCACCGTGAGGAAAAAGGGCTATCGTCTTCATCCTAGCTTTTAAGCATACATAACGGCCTTCAAGAAGGAATGCCCATGGGTGCAAAGCTACGCGCAAGCAGATCCCCACAAGCAGGAACAAAAGGCAGGTAGTCCCTGGGCAGTAGGGTTACATAGAGCTTAGCAACAGATGCAGGGATTCTAAGAGAGTGCTGTGGGTGGAAGTTCTCCTCAGTGTCCATATCCACTCTTGTCATGGGAAGGAGGTGTATCAGAAGACATCACTGAGCCCAGGTTCAAGAAAGGTCTCAACATACCGTTAACACTTGGTGCAATTACCAAAAAGGTCCATAAATGAGTGCAGAGACTCTGACAACTCAGCCCCTTTAAGGACAACAGAAACCATTTACTCAACATGTGTAGACGTGCGAGCACAATCCACAGCCATGAAGCCAGAGTTGTCGTTATAAGAAGATCAGCACCAGGCCAAAGAAGAAGTTGGATTGCATTCAAATCCCCTGCCAATGTGGCAAGCGGAAGAGCAGTGCTAAAGCACCCAAAAGGTGATACAAAATATATCTGCTTCTGCAGGCACTGCGTTGTCATCACTGCTTGCTCCCAAAACAATTCTTTCCCCCTTTCCTACAAGCACAGTGAAAGCAAAGCAAAACAGATGGAAGCGTTGGGGAATTCAGGTTGGAAGGGTCCTCAGGAAGTCTCCAGGCCAACCACCTCCCCAGAGCAGACTCAGCTACAAGGTCAGACCACACTGCTCAGGTCTCCTTCCACTCTGCTCTGCAAAGCCCCCACAGATGGAGGCTAGGCAAACTCCCGGGGCGAGCTGTTCAACTGCTCGATTGTCCTCATGCCGAGAAGTTTTCTCGTTGCGTGCGGTTGGAACTCACTGTGTTTCTCTTTATGCCCCTTGTTCTGCAGACAACATTGCCTCTCTTTCTCCCAACGCTTCCTCTGACAGCACCTAACGCACCAACTAAGCCTCCACTTAAAAAAGCCTCTCCTGCAGAGCAGCGGTGCTGCTGAGCTAATGGCAAGTTTCCTGCCGGGCCTGAGTCTGTGCCTGTGCCTGTGTCTCTGTCTCTCTGTCTGTGTCTGTGTCTGTGTGGCAAGGGGACACACAGAGTGTTTTCTTGCAGTCCTCAGCGTGGAAAGTATGCTAGCAGTTGAGGTATGAGATCAGCCAAGTGCGGAGCTGCTTTTACAAGTCACACAGGGAGCTCCTTCTATGTGGCCTCCTCTTCTTTTTCAAAGCTCATTCTCATGCCTCTCATCAATCACACCTGCAGACGACTAAGGAGACCCATGTGCCTTTTTGACAAACGTCTCACCTTTTGCACTGATCTTGAGCATGCCCATCAGCTCCCTTTTTGTGATAAAACTCTACCATCTCCTCATGCTGTTTGGAGGCAGCAAGATTAAAGGCGGTATATCCCTCCTGAAAGGATAAATAATCCCACTTAGAAAAACACAGACAAGTGCTGCACCCTTCTGAAAGAGCTGCGTTACCCGAATGCCAAGGTTACCTGGTTCTGAGCATCGATATTGGTGTGATGCTCAAGTAACAGCCCCACTACAGTCGTATTAGGCGACAGGACAGCCAGGTGAAGGGCAGTGTTGCCGTCAACGTCTGCCAGATTTGGGTCGGCACCATGCTCTAGCGGAAGAGCCACACATTCTTCTTGCTGGCACTGTACTGCCTGGCCACAACACACAAAAAAAGAAAAGAGTTCCAACACTTACGTTTCATTCTGTCACAATTAATCCAGCTTCTGAACGCTGGGAAAGAAGAGCGTCTTCAAAGACTAGCTAACGTGCGCCTACTCTGTGCCGATTACAACAGACATGTTTCTACACAGCTCTGTGTAAAGAACCTTGGCAGACACCTCTCAGTTTATGCACAGTCGATAAGCCCCACTTACAAAAGCATAACGCATTCCACATACCTTCATCAGCGGCGATCTCTTGAAATTGTCAGCAGGGTTCAGCTGGCAGTTCTCTTGTACTAGAAATCTAACGTCATCCACCTGGCCGTTCGCACAAGGGAGGTGCGGAGGTGTCCTAAAAATTAAGCATATGAGCTTAACATAGACAGACAATGAAAGAACCGAAGCTGTGTGTCCACCCAGCCCTGGGGACGCTGCCCAGACTCTGCTCCTCCCGCTTGCTGCTGCTGCTGCAATCCTGCCCTGATCACCCACTGGGCAGAAGAGGACTGGTGATGCCTGAGCAGCTGCAGAACAACTTCGCAGTGGGACCGCAGCAAAGCGGCAGGTTAACGGCACACACTTCCATCAGCACTCGAGCCGACCTGGCAGCTCCAAGCAATGAAGAGCTCTCGAGCCCACTGTCCCAGGTGACAGGGCAAATCTCACTTGTCAGTGATTCGCTTGAACGTGATGCTACCCAAAGCCTGAAGGGCAAATGCTTCAGCCTGGCACCCAAAAGTTGCCAGGGGCTTGGTCGCGTCATGCTGATTAGCAGACTCTGTGGCGTAACGCACTCCTTGTGCTTGAGAGAGGGCTGCTGAGGACTAGCGGAGCTTGGCTCAGGACCTCCCGCAGCAACAGCCGCCAGAAGCAGCCAAGGTGTCCGCCAGCAGCCCATAGCCCCTCACCGCTTCTCCTCATCTCGCTTGTCCATGCCGACTCTCTTCAGCCACCTGTGCCACCGCCTCAGCCCGGCCAGGTCGCCGCAGGCAGCCGCGCGGTGCAGCCTGCCCGCGTCCTCGTCCCGGAGCTCGTAGGCACCGGTGGCGGTAGCGCACGGCTGCCCAGAAGCGCTGCCGGAGGGTGACTGCTGCCGCTTCTTGCTGAAGAGCCCCATGACCCTCTGCATGCTGCGGCGCACGCTGCGGTACATGCTGTGGCACGGGCACTGCTCTGCTGGGAGCAAGCAGCAGCAGGAGGCACCTGGCGGACTCTGCTGGGCCCAAGGCAAAGACAAGGATGAGGGAAAGGATGAGGCCAAGGCCAAGGCAGATGCCGAGGCTGAGGGCGAGGCCGAGGGCGAGGCCGAGGAGAGGCACCAGGCAGACGAGCTCGCCCCGAGCACTGGCCGCGGCGGGAGCCCCTGAGGCGGGGGCAGGGACGCACTAACGCTCCGAGGCCGGGACGTGCTGCCGCTCCCACAACGGCGGCGACAGCACTGAGCGCCGGCTCCCTGCGCAACGGAGGCGGCGCGCGGTCACGGGGGCGTCACAAGGGGGCGTCACAGAGCGCGGGTGACGCCGGCGTGCGGGCTGTGCGGAGGCGGGTGCGTGGCTGCGGAGGCCTGGTGTGCGGGTGTGAGGGCGGCCCCGCGGGGCTTGTGAGGGCTGCAAGGGGCGCTGCGGGGAGGGGCTCTGCCTGCGCGACAGGTGCCCCGGGGAGGGTCCCGGGCTGCTCCCGCCTGGCGAAAGGCTGCAGCAGGTGCTGGGGCAGCTCTTGCCTCACCTGCACCTGGTTTGTCCCTCAGTGCTTGGCCAGGGTGCCTGAGGAAACGCATCCCAGGACAGGGTGCTGGGCCATCTTGTCTGTCTTCCTAGAAAGGTTGGACTAGATGATCCCTGAGGTCCCTTCCAACCTGTGATTCTGTGATTCGGTGATCCCTGAAGTGAGGCTTGAGGTAGGATCAGAGCCCAGCTTGGGTGGTCCGGGCCCACGGGAGCTCTCAAGAGATGCCCGCTGACTGCTCTAAGCCTGCTGTGCTGGAACTCCAGGGCGATGTGCTCTCCTCCAACAAAAAGGCGGCCTGAACTTCCTGCAGTGTGATGAAACTCAAGGGCCCCATCTCGCTGTGCTGGTGGCTGCTGCTCACCCTCACGCACAGAATCACAGAATGGCTAAGGTCCTCTGGTCCGAGTGCACTGCTCGAGCAGGGTCACCTCGAGCCCGTTGTCGAGGACTCTGTGCAGCTGGCTTGTGAATGTCTCCAAGCATGGAGAGTCCGCAACCTTCCTGGGCAACCTGTGCGAGTGCTCTGTCACCCTTAGAGTAAAAATGTGTTTCCTGATGTTCCGGGGGAAGCTCCTGTGTTTCAGTTTGTGCCCCTTGCCTCTTGTCCTGTCACTGTGCACCACTGAAAAGAGCTCTGGACCCTCCCTTCAGGTATTTATATACATTGATGAGATTGCCCTTTAGCTTTCTCTTTTCCAGGCTGAACATTCCAGCTCTCTCAGCCTTTCCTCTTGTGAGGTGCTTCAGTCCCCTAATCAAATTAGTTAGTCCTTTGTTGGACTTTCTGCAGCATGTCCCTGTCTGTCTTGTACTGAGGAGCCCAGAACTGGACACGATACTCCCCACACCATTGCTGAGTAGAGTGGAAGCATCACCTCCCTTGACTTGCTGGCTATACCCTGTCTAAGGCAGCCCAGGGTACCATCTCCTTTCTTTGCTGCAAGGAGACACTGCTGGCTCATGGGTAACTTGGTGTCCACCAGGAAGGACCTCTTGGTCCTTTCCTGCAAAGCTGCTTTCCAGGGGGGTGGCCCCAGCAGGTGTTGGTGCCTGGGGTTGATCCTCCTCAGGTGTGGGACATTGCACTGTCCCTTGCTGAAGTGTGTGATGGTCCCGTCAGCCATTTCCCCAGTCTGTTGAGGTCCCTCTGGATGGCAGCACAACCCTCTGCATATCAGCCGCTCCTCCCAGTTTTGTGTCATCAGCAAGCTTGCTGAGGGTACCCTCTGCCAGATCATTAATGAAGAATTTGAACAGGACTACTCACCCCCCACCCTATTGTAACTGCTCTCAGCTCCCGTTGCGCCACATGCCAACACGGAATTGCTGTTCTGCTGCTGCTCCACCAGCCAAGAACTTTTCCCTCTCACTGACAAGGCAGCAGCACAGAGCACGTTAGGAACAAAGCTGAAAAGAGGTCATGTCCCAGTCGATCACAATGAGAACACAAAGTGAAGGCCAAGATATTCTGCACCTGCTTTCTCTGTGGAGAGATGCTAGAAAGTACCAAAAGCTGAACTTCCCTTTGACCGCTCTGGTGCGGGCTGGAGAAATTTCTTAACGTCTTTTCCCTTTGTGGGCTACCAATCGGTCAGCTCCCCATGGGATCAAAACCTGTGGGATTTGCCAGTGTTTCATGGCTACGAGAAGCTCACCCACTGCCTTCTGCCTGGACCACAAGAAGTATTGCTGTAACATACAGAGGATCCTGGGAACTGATGTTTAGCCATACCTCAACTCTAGTCCACACCAGACCTTAACACAGTTGTGCTTCAAGCCTAGCCAGCGCCAGAAGAAATGGACACAGATGCATGCTGGCCATTTGCCTGGCCTCCAGGACAGGCTGAAGATGCGGCTGTGAACTGAGCTGAAGTGAGCAGAGGAGAGCTTTTGCTCAGACTTAGGGCTTTGCTTCTCTTTCACCTTCGAAGTTGTCAGCATAACTGATTTTCACACAGACTGAGGACAGAGAGAGAGTCTTAACTGCCTGCCTAGGGAGAAAGCCCGAATCAGTCTTGGAAGAATATGACTTTCCTCACCCATAGCAGCGAGGTCCAAAGAACTTAAATTTTTTAACAAACACAGCAGTTCTCCTAAAATATCATGACAGTTCTAGCAGTCGTCACGATTTTGCAGCAACCAGACAAGTTCTATTCTGTGCTAGAGGCATGCAGAAGGAATAAGAGGGTACAGCAACGTGAACAGGGAGGGGAGAAGCAAAGCCAGCAGGGGGAACAGAAGAAAACAAAGACACGTACTGGATTACAAAGTTTGTTAAACACCAAGTTGGAACAAAATACTTGAAATTAAATGCAGGGTGCTAGCAGCACAAAACCATTGTCTTCCTGCCCAAGTGGTGGCTGTGGATCCTTTTCCTCGCTGCCTGGCCACTCCAGGCCCTGAGTTAGTGGGTGGAAGGGAAACGCTTCATCTCAGCATAACTCCTCTGTGTTTTCTGGAACTGGGACTTCTCTGCTCCAGCATTTTCTGATTGGTAACGATGTCGCCTCCTCTGCTGTGAAAATAGGGAAAAGCAGTTGACTCATTCTACAATACCACCTTCTAAACACGAACATAGCTCTGATACATGGCTGCTTTAGCAACAGATCTCAGTAATGACTGGAGAAGTAGATAAAAGGTGACACGCTACTGAACAGCCAGAGCAACGTCAAAAGTCCTTCTGGGAACTCTACTCCTGGGTCCCCATGACAAGGGAAAGAAACACTGAGACAACTACCAGCGAGCAATAAGTTTCAGAACTTTTTCCTGCATCACCTGACCGCATTGTGCCCTGGGAATCAACGACACCGTTTAGAAAAGCAAAACCTGAACTGCCACCTGCTCAGCTGGTGCCTAAGACAGGGCTCAAGGGGTGATCTTGGGCAAAGCCAACTTAATAGGGTTGTTCTGAGATATGGCCATGTTACTTCCTTCTCTTCCTGAGGAGGAGTTCATCTGTCAGACCGAGGAGATGCTGCCACAGCCTTGAGCTGCAGCCCAGCCTGTGCTGGGCCTCCCTGCTCTCAGCCCTGACCCTCACCCATGGACGTAATGTCCTGGTTGGATTGCGGACCTGCGCGTCCCCATGGACTGGCCTGGTGATTTGCCCTCTTGGTTGGGCCCGCTTACTGTCACTGGACCTGTTCTGCTCTTCTTGCTGAGGGCCTGTGGGGCTGTTCCCTGGCCCGTGAGGTCATGGACCCTGCCAGCCTTGCTACAGCTCTCGGATCGCCCTTGCAAATGTGCCTTTGCAGATACCAAACTGCACATTCATTGTTCCCCATGAAGACAACTACAACAGTGTTTATCATCATCTACTACTACTGCAACAACAGAAGGAACATCAGGAAGAGAACAGGTGATTGACTATACCAAAAACAGATAGGAAAAAGGTTATACACGTCTCAGAAGAAAGAATAAACCTGGACAACCAAAAGAAAATCCCCAAGAGAACCCCAAACAAACTAGGGCTCACCTTTGTTCTCAATCTGCCAATTTCATTGACTAGTTCAGAGCAGCTGTTCTTCATTTCTCCCTGTAAACTGAGCTGGGACTCCATCTCTCTCTTCTCATACACGCTTAATTCCTTCGTAGTTCTGCTCAGAAGCCTGCTTAACCTACACAGCAAATTAATCAAGGAAACAATGAAGCAAGGAACGACCGGCCTTTTTCACATACTCTCACGTAAACAGTGCAGACATGGCTCGCTTCATCTTCAGCATGCTTGGTGCAGCAGGAATTGCTGAGAAAAGCCAGCATTCCCATGCCACAGGTGTCTTGGTATGGTCCAGATTTTGCCTAAAAGGAGTAATAAAGTACCTCCTTCCCCTAGAACTGCAGGGCAACCTGTACTTGCAGTTTGTTTGGCAGGTATTGAAAACTATAGGCTCATGCACAGAAGTGCCTTGCAAGAACTAACAGGAGGCTTGAATTTGCTCACAAACGGCTACGTATGCCTGTTTTTATGTTGAAGTCCAATAAGGCTTGGCTTCTACTCAGGGATACCTCTTCACCGTACTAAAAAGTCGTACCTCTCACAGTCTTTCTGCAGTTCGAAGTTTATTCTCAGTTCTTCACACAGATGCAATTCGTCTATGCATATCCCCTCTACCAGCTTCCTCACTTGCTGTCCTTTACTGTCATGCTTTCAAGATAGAAAAGGTACATGACACACAGAGCGTAGGAACAATATTGACGTGCAGTACGTGCAGCTAGCGTTCTCCACAGAGAAGCTGCAGTACTTCTCTATCTGTTGCCTCCTGCATGACCCCCAAATGATGAGTTACTCAGTGCCTGAATGGCAGGAATAACAGAGCAAGCCGAGCGTTTACAAACTGGACAAAAAGGTGAACATGGTTCTCCTGGGTATTGGCTAGGTGTCTGGAGAGTTTTCTGGGCTCACCTGTTCCAAGAGTTCAGCCTTTGCCCTGCCACTCTGACCAACACGCTCTTCGAGGTGGGATCCTGACTTCAATTGCTCTTCCCACGTGCTGTGCAATTCCTTTGATGTCAGGGCCAGCATGTTCTGCTTTTGCACCTGTGAAAGCAACAGTGGCAAGAGGGAAAACTAAGGTGACCAGGAAGACAACACTGCAATAGAAAGCAGTAACTTAAATGGACACGGGGATAAACTCTCCTCTCCCCATCCAAGATCTATGGTTAAGGTTAATGCGGAGTGTAAAACACACCTCAGGAAGCATAACCAAGAACAGCAATTGAAGCTGGTGGAAAGAATGACGCTCTAGAAGTGACAGGTAATGCAGTTCATAGTAATACATACTTCATAATACAATAATTTCTCGCGTGCCTGCCGCTAGAAAATACCCTACCCTCTCTGCTTCTGTAACAGCTGTATGTCTTCTGAGAGGAAGAAAATGCTCTGCCCGCTACTGTACAGCGTCACCTCACCTAATTATTCTTTACCTCAGCCCCCTGCGTGGCGGATGGAACCAGCGCCCATTCACAGGTGGGAAAGGAGGCTAACGTGGTCTCAAGGGCAAGCTGTGACAAAGCTGCTAAGGTAACATGGATGTCCCAAGTCCCGTCTCCTCTCTCAGCTTTCAAACACAGGTCTCCCTCCTGCCCACAACATCCATCCGATACACCGTCTGTCGTGGTTTAACCCTGCTAGGCAGCTAAACACCACACAGACGCTCGCTCACCTCCCCCCCGCCGGCCTGATGGGGGTGAGCATTGGCAGGGTAAGAGTGTGACAACTTGTGGGTTGAGATAAAGACATAGGTTTCATAGGTAAAGCTAAAGCTGCATGCGCGAGCAAAGCAAAATAAGGAATTTGTGCAATACTTCCCATCGGCAGGCAGTTTTTCAGCCACTTCCTGGAAAACAGGACTTCATCACATGTAATGGTTACTTGGAAAGACAAATGCCCTATCTCCAAACGTCCCTGATTCTTACGGCTCCATCTTTTATTGGTGAGCATGACGTCACATGGGATCGTCTTTTGGAGTCAGCTGTCCTGGCTGTGCCCCCCTGCTCCAGCTTCCTGTGCACCCCCAGCCTACTTGCTGGTGGGGCAGTATGAGAAACGGAAAAGGCCTTGACACTGTGCAAGCACTGTTCAGCAATAACTAAATCATCCCAGTGTTGTTAACACTGTTCTCATCACAAAGTCAGAACATAGCACCAGACAAGCTACTATGAAGAAAATGAACTAGTACCAAATCCTTGCCTTTTACAGCATTAAGTACGACTTGCTATAGTAGCATGGGAAAACTCTCAAAACCAGAAGGCTGGGGAGTGGACCAGGCCGTTTTCTGAGCAGCCTTTATTCAGAAGAACGCAGGAACTGAGGTCCCCGTGGCTCTCCAGGAAAACCTCATCTTAAAATTTTCCCGCAGAAGCAGTGAACTAGGCTCAGGAAATCACAAGAAGGGAAGTTTATGAGCAGCTTACTGAGGCAGAGGCTTGCAGGTCTCTCTGAAGGGCTTCAATCCTATTGCTTTGTTGCTGGACTGTGGCTTCCAATCTGGCATTTTCAATTTCAAGGCTTAAAGAGAAATACAGGTCTAATTATGGAAATGCCCCAGAGCACCAAGTCTGAAAGAACAGTGTGAAATACCATAATCTAAACGAGGCGCATCCAGCAAAATCGTGTATTAACTTGCTGTGATGCTACAAGGCTCTCCTGTTGTTTTCACACAGTCCCAAAAAGCGACAGGCACCTTGCTTCACTGTGTTATTCTCTTACCGTTGCACGTGTTCCTCCAGTTGTTTTATAGTGGTGTTAGTCCCAGAAGATGCCAACAGGAGGTCCTGCAGTTTCTGGGACGAAGCTATTACTTCTCTTTCCTTATTAACCAAGGCCGTCTGCAAGTCATGAACACAACGCTCGGACTGAAGATGCTGTTCTTCCAGCTGCCGCAGCTGTAAAATCAGAGTAAGAATCCACAGTAGTCAGGTGAGCTTTGACAGAGAGGAGTCAACTGCTGCTGCAGGATTCAAGCACTGCATATATCTGCACGTGGCCTCTCCTCAAAGAACTGTAATCATTTCAAGTACCCACAAACCTTCACTTCTACTAGCAAATGAACACAAACGGTGTTACTTTGTTATTTTTATACTGGCCTCTCCCGTCCCTACATTGGTTTCCTATAGCACAGTTCTAAGCACCGACACGGACCCTCACACCCTTCCAGTGACTCGTGACACTCTTTGTATCCGCTTGTTTGCTCCTCCATTGAAAATGTGACTTAAATAGTTCATCCTTCTCCTACAGCTTCTTCACAGCTCCCTCCCAAGGAGATTTAAGATGATTTTTATTTCAGAGCTCTGAGGCCTCCATGCTTCCATTTTTGAAGAACGCTGCAAAATGTGGTCCCTGCCTCAGAAAGCGGCTTCGAGGTCACTTGCCAGAAGGCTGCTTAAGGCTGGCAAATTACAGCAGGGCCAAAGAAGCAGGAAAGAAAAGATGCAGAGATGCTGCTTTGCGTATACAGTGCAAACACACCACGTACAAGCAAGCTCTGCTTCTTGCTTAGTTCAATCCACGTGGTTCTGACACCTGTACTATTAAAAAAAGCCCAAACCCTAACAGCTCTGTCAAAGTTCCGTCGACCATGAAGAAGGTTCACATTGTTTTACACACTGTGCACCCAAAACAAGGACAATGACCTTCACACATATTTAGGAAGCTACAAAGAAGGAACACCTGCTGTATACAAACAGAAGAATATAAAGAAAGTGTGCAATATCCTGAACAGGGAAGTAGTGCCACAGAGCAGAGGTGAGTTCTGAGAGAGGCCAAACTGCTCTGTTCGTACCTAGCCACCAGAAGGCTGCTCCTAACACACTGCCTTGTCCCTCCAGCTTGTGAGAGGCTTGCCAAAGGGGCAGCTGCGTTTATCACCAGGGAGGGGAGGAAGGAGAAAGGATGTTGCTGCAATGCTACCCCAGAGCCTGAACAGGAGCTTCTGCTGTGGGGCTGAGGAGCGAGATTGTCTCTTACTTGCAAGAGAAACCAGTTGGCTTTTTGATGATTCAGGTAACACTACCTTGTGCTCTGGAGGAGGAAGGGGGGGCCACCTGGCTGAAGGTTTAATGAGTTATAACAAGGGACCGTTGTTAACTTCCTCAGATCTCTCTCCTACTGGCTCCCAGAATACTGTTTTGCCCTTTTTCATGATGTACAGGAAGGAACAGCCCAGGTTTATTCCTCCACTGACAACCTTTCCGTACCTCAGCTTCAACCCTGTCCAATTCCTTTTGCAAGCACAGCTTGTCTTCCTCCAGGTCGCTGTTGTAGCGCATAGTCACTTCCAGTGAAGCTTCTGCCATAGATTGCTTTTTCAGAGCATCGGCAAGCTTCTGCTGCAGCTGTGTGACCCAGTCCTAAAGAAATGTTGTTACGTGAGCATGAAGAATGTGATAAGAACATGAGAACACGGGGTGTGATTTTTACTTCTTAAGTTACATAATTAGGTCAGTCTTCAGAGGGAATTCAAAGATAAGAAATTATGTTCGCTACCAGCAGGCACCTGCAGAACTGATGACCTCTCTCTGTCTTTCTCAGCCCGAGCACCTCCAAGCTACCAGGGGGAAGCAGGGGGAAACATCACTGCTTCTATACTGTACTAGAAATGAAACTCAAGGGCCAGTTGCTATGAGACCCAGGTCACTAGGGTGTCCTGCCTTTGTCCCAGTCCTAAATGAAGAGCTGGCCTGGAGCGCAAGTATTGCAAGGGCCCCCAGTGGCAAGTGTGTGGTGGGAGCAGCAGCAGAGGTCAGTGAGCCCAGAGGGAAATAATCCCCAAAGCAAGTGAACAATGGGGGACCCCGCTATGTCCCTCACAGAAAGTACCTCAAAATCCCCAGGAGGTTCAGTATCTTCCTCCTGCTCTGCTCCTCCCCATGACAGGGCACCTGAAAAGGAGGTAAGAAGCGACACACTGTGTTTCTCTCACTCTGCTTTTTCCCCATCATCCAAGCCCGGCATCTGAAAGACGAGGAACGGTTCTACTACAGGCCACAGCGATTTTCCTCACCGGCTCTTCCGCAGTTAAGGATCGTACCTCCTCTGTCCTGAGCAAGCGCAGCCCATGTGTAGTCAGCAGTCCTCACAGGGCAGGAGCCGCTGAGAACTGCCTTGCCTGCCGCACCACCTGCAGAAGATTCTTCCGTGTCTTCACCGTCCATGCTTTCCGTCAGTAGCTCTCTAAGGTCATAAACAGAAAGAGAGGAAACGGGATTGGTAAAAACAACCACATCTTTGCCTACATGCTTGACTAGGACAGCAACAGCCATTCCTGGCCCTGCCTCTGCCTTTTCGTTGCCAACTGAGAAACCGTAACACAACCCCCTCCACACACCTTACTCTTGCACTACCATTACATGACGAAATACTCACCGCAGGCACGTTCGTTCTCTAGATGCATATTGGTATCTGTGAATCACTTTGGCTCGGCAGCTACAGTCTAAACTTATAAAGAAACTCTCCATAGGGAGCACTACAAATATGAACATTCACATCTAACTGCAAGGGTGCTACGTCTGCAGGATGCTACATTAGTGCTGTGCCTATTCACGTCAAGCCAGCCTATGGTCTCCTCAAACGCTGTCGTGACTTGGAAGGACTTTTTTTCCTAGAGTAACACCCATCAACCCATCAAACGTGCTTTGTTCCTAAAGCTGTTTAGATGCCAAAGTTTACCCAGATGCCTTTCCCTCCAGCTTCCCATTGATACAGGCTAACAGACTAGGGCAGGGGGAGAAGACATGAAGCAGGTGTTTAGTGACAGGTGGTTTTGGGCAGATGCGTATGAGCAAGACAAAGCATGCCCCTAGGGGTAATGTAGTGCTTTTATCTGGCTACCACCGTGAGGAAAAAGGGCTATCGTCTTCATCCTAGCTTTTAAGCATACATAACGGCCTTCAAGAAGGAATGCCCATGGGTGCAAAGCTACGCGCAAGCAGATCCCCACAAGCAGGAACAAAAGGCAGGTAGTCCCTGGGCAGTAGGGTTACATAGAGCTTAGCAACAGATGCAGGGATTCTAAGAGAGTGCTGTGGGTGGAAGTTCTCCTCAGTGTCCATATCCACTCTTGTCATGGGAAGGAGGTGTATCAGAAGACATCACTGAGCCCAGGTTCAAGAAAGGTCTCAACATACCGTTAACACTTGGTGCAATTACCAAAAAGGTCCATAAATGAGTGCAGAGACTCTGACAACTCAGCCCCTTTAAGGACAACAGAAACCATTTACTCAACATGTGTAGACGTGTGAGCACAATCCACAGCCATGAAGCCAGAGTTGTCGTTATAAGAAGATCAGCACCAGGCCAAAGAAGAAGTTGGATTGCATTCATATCCCCTGCCAATGTGGCAAGCGGAAGAGCAGTGCTAAAGCACCCAAAAGGTGATACAAAATATATCTGCTTCTGCAGGCACTGCGTTGTCATCACTGCTTGCTCCCAAAACAATTCTTTCCCCCTTTCCTACAAGCACAGTGAAAGCAAAGCAAAATAGATGGAAGCGTTGGGGAATTCAGGTTGGAAGGGTCCTCAGGAAGTCTCCAGGCCAACCACCTCCCCAGAGCAGACTCAGCTACAAGGTCAGACCACACTGCTCAGGTCTCCTTCCACTCTGCTCTGCAAAGCCCCCACAGATGGAGGCTAGGCAAACTCCCGGGGCGAGCTGTTCAACTGCTCGATTGTCCTCATGCCGAGAAGTTTTCTCGTTGCGTGCGGTTGGAACTCACTGTGTTTCTCTTTATGCCCCTTGTTCTGCAGACAACATTGCCTCTCTTTCTCCCAACGCTTCCTCTGACAGCACCTAACGCACCAACTAAGCCTCCACTTAAAAAAGCCTCTCCTGCAGAGCAGTGGTGCTGCTGAGCTAATGGCAAGTTTCCTGCCGGGCCTGAGTCTGTGCCTGTGCCTGTGTCTCTGTCTCTCTGTCTGTGTCTGTGTCTGTGTGGCAAGGGGACACACAGAGTGTTTTCTTGCAGTCCTCAGCGTGGAAAGTATGCTAGCAGTTGAGGTATGAGATCAGCCAAGTGCG
Source organism: Phalacrocorax aristotelis (assembly GCF_949628215.1). NCBI lineage: Eukaryota > Metazoa > Chordata > Aves > Suliformes > Phalacrocoracidae > Phalacrocorax > Phalacrocorax aristotelis. Next base: position 191,849,495 of record NC_134276.1, read on the forward strand.
GAGCTGCTTTTACAAGTCACACAGGGAGCTCCTTCTGTGTGGCCTCCTCTTCTTTTTCAAAGCTCATTCTCATGCCTCTCATCAATCACACCTGCAGACGACTAAGGAGACCCATGTGCCTTTTTGACAAACGTCTCACCTTTTGCACTGATCTTGAGCATGCCCATCAGCTCCCTTTTTGTGATAAAACTCTACCATCTCCTCATGCTGTTTGGAGGCAGCAAGATTAAAGGCGGTATATCCCTCCTGAAAGGATAAATAATCCCACTTAGAAAAACACAGACAAGTGCTGCACCCTTCTGAAAGAGCTGCGTTACCCGAACGCCAAGGTTACCTGGTTCTGAGCATCGATATTGGTGTGATGCTCAAGTAACAGCCCCACTACAGTCGTATTAGGCGACAGGACAGCCAGGTGAAGGGCAGTGTTGCCGTCAACGTCTGCCAGATTTGGGTCGGCACCATGCTCTAGCGGAAGAGCCACACATTCTTCTTGCTGGCACTGTACTGCCTGGCCACAACACACAAAAAAAGAAAAGAGTTCCAACACTTACGTTTCATTCTGTCACAATTAATCCAGCTTCTGAACGCTGGGAAAGAAGAGCGTCTTCAAAGACTAGCTAACGTGCGCCTACTCTGTGCCGATTACAACAGACATGTTTCTACACAGCTCTGTGTAAAGAACCTTGGCAGACACCTCTCAGTTTATGCACAGTCGATAAGCCCCACTTACAAAAGCATAACGCATTCCACATACCTTCATCAGCGGCGATCTCTTGAAATTGTCAGCAGGGTTCAGCTGGCAGTTCTCTTGTACTAGAAATCTAACGTCATCCACCTGGCCGTTCGCACAAGGGAGGTGCGGAGGTGTCCTAAAAATTAAGCATATGAGCTTAACATAGACAGACAATGAAAGAACCGAAGCTGTGTGTCCACCCAGCCCTGGGGACGCTGCCCAGACTCTGCTCCTCCCGCTTGCTGCTGCTGCTGCAATCCTGCCCTGATCACCCACTGGGCAGAAGAGGACTGGTGATGCCTGAGCAGCTGCAGAACAACTTCGCAGTGGGACCGCAGCAAAGCGGCAGGTTAACGGCACACACTTCCATCAGCACTCGAGCCGACCTGGCAGCTCCAAGCAATGAAGAGCTCTCGAGCCCACTGTCCCAGGTGACAGGGCAAATCTCACTTGTCAGTGATTCGCTTGAACGTGATGCTACCCAAAGCCTGAAGGGCAAATGCTTCAGCCTGGCACCCAAAAGTTGCCAGGGGCTTGGTCGCGTCATGCTGATTAGCAGACTCTGTGGCGTAACGCACTCCTTGTGCTTGAGAGAGGGCTGCTGAGGACTAGCGGAGCTTGGCTCAGGACCTCCCGCAGCAACAGCCGCCAGAAGCAGCCAAGGTGTCCGCCAGCAGCCCATAGCCCCTCACCGCTTCTCCTCATCTCGCTTGTCCATGCCGACTCTCTTCAGCCACCTGTGCCACCGCCTCAGCCCGGCCAGGTCGCCGCAGGCAGCCGCGCGGTGCAGCCTGCCCGCGTCCTCGTCCCGGAGCTCGTAGGCACCGGTGGCGGTAGCGCACGGCTGCCCAGAAGCGCTGCCGGAGGGTGACTGCTGCCGCTTCTTGCTGAAGAGCCCCATGACCCTCTGCATGCTGCGGCGCACGCTGCGGTACATGCTGTGGCACGGGCACTGCTCTGCTGGGAGCAAGCAGCAGCAGGAGGCACCTGGCGGACTCTGCTGGGCCCAAGGCAAAGACAAGGATGAGGGAAAGGATGAGGCCAAGGCCAAGGCAGATGCCGAGGCTGAGGGCGAGGCCGAGGGCGAGGCCGAGGAGAGGCACCAGGCAGACGAGCTCGCCCCGAGCACTGGCCGCGGCGGGAGCCCCTGAGGCGGGGGCAGGGACGCACTAACGCTCCGAGGCCGGGACGTGCTGCCGCTCCCACAACGGCGGCGACAGCACTGAGCGCCGGCTCCCTGCGCAACGGAGGCGGCGCGCGGTCACGGGGGCGTCACAAGGGGGCGTCACAGAGCGCGGGTGACGCCGGCGTGCGGGCTGTGCGGAGGCGGGTGCGTGGCTGCGGAGGCCTGGTGTGCGGGTGTGAGGGCGGCCCCGCGGGGCTTGTGAGGGCTGCAAGGGGCGCTGCGGGGAGGGGCTCTGCCTGCGCGACAGGTGCCCCGGGGAGGGTCCCGGGCTGCTCCCGCCTGGCGAAAGGCTGCAGCAGGTGCTGGGGCAGCTCTTGCCTCACCTGCACCTGGTTTGTCCCTCAGTGCTTGGCCAGGGTGCCTGAGGAAACGCATCCCAGGACAGGGTGCTGGGCCATCTTGTCTGTCTTCCTAGAAAGGTTGGACTAGATGATCCCTGAGGTCCCTTCCAACCTGTGATTCTGTGATTCGGTGATCCCTGAAGTGAGGCTTGAGGTAGGATCAGAGCCCAGCTTGGGTGGTCTGGGCCCACGGGAGCTCTCAAGAGGTGCCCGCTGACTGCTCTAAGCCTGCTGTGCTGGAACTCCAGGGCGATGTGCTCTCCTCCAACAAAAAGGCGGCCTGAACTTCCTGCAGTGTGATGAAACTCAAGGGCCCCATCTCGCTGTGCTGGTGGCTGCTGCTCACCCTCACGCACAGAATCACAGAATGGCTAAGGTCCTCTGGTCCGAGTGCACTGCTCGAGCAGGGTCACCTCGAGCCCGTTGTCGAGGACTCTGTGCAGCTGGCTTGTGAATGTCTCCAAGCATGGAGAGTCCGCAACCTTCCTGGGCAACCTGTGCGAGTGCTCTGTCACCCTTAGAGTAAAAATGTGTTTCCTGATGTTCCGGGGGAAGCTCCTGTGTTTCAGTTTGTGCCCCTTGCCTCTTGTCCTGTCACTGTGCACCACTGAAAAGAGCTCTGGACCCTCCCTTCAGGTATTTATATACATTGATGAGATTGCGCTTTAGCTTTCTCTTTTCCAGGCTGAACATTCCAGCTCTCTCAGCCTTTCCTCTTGTGAGGTGCTTCAGTCCCCTAATCAAATTAGTTAGTCCTTTGTTGGACTTTCTGCAGCATGTCCCTGTCTGTCTTGTACTGAGGAGCCCAGAACTGGACACGATACTCCCCACACCATTGCTGAGTAGAGTGGAAGCATCACCTCCCTTGACTTGCTGGCAATACCCTGTCTAAGGCAGCCCAGGGTACCATCTCCTTTCTTTGCTGCAAGGAGACACTGCTGGCTCATGGGTAACTTGGTGTCCACCAGGAAGGACCTCTTGGTCCTTTCCTGCAAAGCTGCTTTCCAGGGGGGTGGCCCCAGCAGGTGTTGGTGCCTGGGGTTGATCCTCCTCAGGTGTGGGACATTGCACTGTCCCTTGCTGAAGTGTGTGATGGTCCCGTCAGCCATTTCCCCAGTCTGTTGAGGTCCCTCTGGATGGCAGCACAACCCTCTGCATATCAGCCGCTCCTCCCAGTTTTGTGTCATCAGCAAGCTTGCTGAGGGTACCCTCTGCCAGATCATTAATGAAGAATTTGAACAGGACTACTCACCCCCCACCCTATTGTAACTGCTCTCAGCTCCCGTTGCGCCACATGCCAACACGGAATTGCTGTTCTGCTGCTGCTCCACCAGCCAAGAACTTTTCCCTCTCACTGACAAGGCAGCAGCACAGAGCACGTTAGGAACAAAGCTGAAAAGAGGTCATGTCCCAGTCGATCACAATGAGAACACAAAGTGAAGGCCAAGATATTCTGCACCTGCTTTCTCTGTGGAGAGATGCTAGAAAGTACCAAAAGCTGAACTTCCCTTTGACCGCTCTGGTGCGGGCTGGAGAAATTTCTTAACGTCTTTTCCCTTTGTGGGCTACCAATCGGTCAGCTCCCCATGGGATCAAAACCTGTGGGATTTGCCGGTGTTTCATGGCTACGAGAAGCTCACCCACTGCCTTCTGCCTGGACCACAAGAAGTATTGCTGTAACATACAAAGGATCCTGGGAACTGATGTTTAGCCATACCTCAACTCTAGTCCACACCAGACCTTAACACGGTTGTGCTTCAAGCCTAGCCAGCGCCAGAAGAAATGGACACAGATGCATGCTGGCCATTTGCCTGGCCTCCAGGACAGGCTGAAGATGCGGCTGTGAACTGAGCTGAAGTGAGCAGAGGAGAGCTTTTGCTCAGACTTAGGGCTTTGCTTCTCTTTCACCTTCGAAGTTGTCAGCATAACTGATTTTCACACAGACTGAGGACAGAGAGAGAGTCTTAACTGCCTGCCTAGGGAGAAAGCCCGAATCAGTCTTGGAAGAATATGACTTTCCTCACCCATAGCAGCGAGGTCCAAAGAACTTAAATTTTTTAACAAACATAGCAGTTCTCCTAAAATATCATGACAGTTCTAGCAGTCGTCACGATTTTGCAGCAACCAGACAGGTTCTCTTCTGTGCTAGAGGCATGTGGAAGGAATAAGAGGGTACAGCAACGTGAACAGGGAGGGGAGAAGCAAAGCCAGCAGGGGGAACAGAAGAAAACAAAGACACGTACTGGATTACAAAGTTTGTTAAATACCAAGTTGGAACAAAATACTTGAAATTAAATGCAGGGTGCTAGCAGCACAAAACCGTTGTCTTCCTGCCCAAGTGGTGGCTGTGGATCCTTTTCCTCGCTGCCTGGCCACTCCAGGCCCTGAGTTAGTGGGTGGAAGGGAAACGCTTCATCTCAGCATAACTCCTCTGTGTTTTCTGGAACTGGGACTTCTCTGCTCCAGCATTTTCTGATTGGTAACGATGTCGCCTCCTCTGCTGTGAAAATAGGGAAAAGCAGTTGACTCATTCTACAATACCACCTTCTAAACACGAACATAGCTCTGATACATGGCTGCTTTAGCAACAGATCTCAGTAATGACTGGAGAAGTAGATAAAAGGTGACACGCTACTGAACAGCCAGAGCAACGTCAAAAGCCCTTCTGGGAACTCTACTCCTGGGTCCCCATGACAAGGGAAAGAAACACTGAGACAACTACCAGCGAGCAATAAGTTTCAGAACTTTTTCCTGCATCACCTGACCGCATTGTGCCCTGGGAATCAATGACACCGTTTAGAAAAGCAAAACCTGAACTGCCACCTACTCAGCTGGTGCCTAAGACAGGGCTCAAGGGGTGATCTTGGGCAAAGCCAACTTAATAGGGTTGTTCTGAGATATGGCCGTGTTACTTCCTTCTCTTCCTGAGGAGGAGTTCATCTGTCAGACCGAGGAGATGCTGCCACAGCCTTGAGCTGCAGCCCAGCCTGTGCTGGGCCTCCCTGCTCTCAGCCCTGACCCTCACCCATGGACGTAATGTCCTGGTTGGATTGCGGACCTGCGCGTCCCCATGGACTGGCCTGGTGATTTGCCCTCTTGGTTGGGCCCGCTTACTGTCACTGGACCTGTTCTGCTCTTCTTGCTGAGGGCCTGTGGGACTGTTCCCTGGCCCGTGAGGTCATGGACCCTGCCAGCCTTGCTACAGCTCTCGGATCGCCCTTGCAAATGTGCCTTTGCAGATACCAAACTGCACATTCATTGTTCCCCATGAAGACAACTACAACAGTGTTTATCATCATCTACTACTACTGCAACAACAGAAGGAACATCAGGAAGAGAACAGGTGATTGACTATACCAAAAACAGATAGGAAAAAGGTTATACACGTCTCAGAAGAAAGAATAAACCTGGACAACCAAAAGAAAATCCCCAAGAGAACCCCAAACAAACTAGGGCTCACCTTTGTTCTCAATCTGCCAATTTCATTGACTAGTTCAGAGCAGCTGTTCTTCATTTCTCCCTGTAAACTGAGCTGGGACTCCATCTCTCTCTTCTCATACACGCTTAATTCCTTCGTAGTTCTGCTCAGAAGCCTGCTTAACCTACACAGCAAATTAATCAAGGAAACAATGAAGCAAGGAACGACCGGCCTTTTTCACATACTCTCACGTAAACAGTGCAGACATGGCTCGCTTCATCTTCAGCATGCTTGGTGCAGCAGGAATTGCTGAGAAAAGCCAGCATTCCCATGCCACAGGTGTCTTGGTATGGTCCAGATTTTGCCTAAAAGGAGTAATAAAGTACCTCCTTCCCCTAGAACTGCAGGGCAACCTGTACTTGCAGTTTGTTTGGCAGGTATTGAAAACTATAGGCTCATGCACAGAAGTGCCTTGCAAGAACTAACAGGAGGCTTGAATTTGCTCACAAACGGCTACGTATGCCTGTTTTTATGTTGAAGTCCAATAAGGCTTGGCTTCTACTCAGGGATACCTCTTCACCGTACTAAAAAGTCGTACCTCTCACAGTCTTTCTGCAGTTCGAAGTTTATTCTCAGTTCTTCACACAGATGCAATTCGTCTATGCATATCCCCTCTACCAGCTTCCTCACTTGCTGTCCTTTACTGTCATGCTTTCAAGATAGAAAAGGTACATGACACACAGAGCGTAGGAACAATATTGACGTGCAGTACGTGCAGCTAGCGTTCTCCACAGAGAAGCTGCAGTACTTCTCTATCTGTTGCCTCCTGCATGACCCCCAAATGATGAGTTACTCAGTGCCTGAATGGCAGGAATAACAGAGCAAGCCGAGCGTTTACAAACTGGACAAAAAGGTGAACATGGTTCTCCTGGGTATTGGCTAGGTGTCTGGAGAGTTTTCTGGGCTCACCTGTTCCAAGAGTTCAGCCTTTGCCCTGCCACTCTGACCAACACGCTCTTCGAGGTGGGATCCTGACTTCAATTGCTCTTCCCACGTGCTGTGCAATTCCTTTGATGTCAGGGCCAGCATGTTCTGCTTTTGCACCTGTGAAAGCAACAGTGGCAAGAGGGAAAACTAAGGTGACCAGGAAGACAACACTGCAATAGAAAGCAGTAACTTAAATGGACACGGGGATAAGCTCTCCTCTCCCCATCCAAGATCTATGGTTAAGGTTAATGCGGAGTGTAAAACACACCTCAGGAAGCATAACCAAGAACAGCAATTGAAGCTGGTGGAAAGAATGACGCTCTAGAAGTGACAGGTAATGCAGTTCATAGTAATACATACTTCATAATACAATAATTTCTCGCGTGCCTGCCGCTAGAAAATACCCTACCCTCTCTGCTTCTGTAACAGCTGTATGTCTTCTGAGAGGAAGAAAATGCTCTGCCCGCTACTGTACAGCGTCACCTCACCTAATTATTCTTTACCTCAGCCCCCTGCGTGGCGGATGGAACCAGCGCCCATTCACAGGTGGGAAAGGAGGCTAACGTGGTCTCAAGGGCAAGCTGTGACAAAGCTGCTAAGGTAACATGGATGTCCCAAGTCCCGTCTCCTCTCTCAGCTTTCAAACACAGGTCTCCCTCCTGCCCACAACATCCATCCGATACACCGTCTGTCGTGGTTTAACCCTGCTAGGCAGCTAAACACCACACAGACGCTCGCTCACCTCCCCCCCGCCGGCCTGATGGGGGTGAGCATTGGCAGGGTAAGAGTGTGACAACTTGTGGGTTGAGATAAAGACATAGGTTTCATAGGTAAAGCTAAAGCTGCATGCGCGAGCAAAGCAAAATAAGGAATTTGTGCAATACTTCCCATCGGCAGGCAGTTTTTCAGCCACTTCCTGGAAAACAGGACTTCATCACATGTAATGGTTACTTGGAAAGACAAATGCCCTATCTCCAAACGTCCCTGATTCTTACGGCTCCATCTTTTATTGGTGAGCATGACGTCACATGGGATCGTCTTTTGGAGTCAGCTGTCCTGGCTGTGCCCCCCTGCTCCAGCTTCCTGTGCACCCCCAGCCTACTTGCTGGTGGGGCAGTATGAGAAACGGAAAAGGCCTTGACACTGTGCAAGCACTGTTCAGCAATAACTAAATCATCCCAGTGTTGTTAACACTGTTCTCATCACAAAGTCAGAACATAGCACCAGACAAGCTACTATGAAGAAAATGAACTAGTACCAAATCCTTGCCTTTTACAGCATTAAGTAGGACTTGTTATAGTAGCATGGGAAAACTCTCAAAACCAGAAGGCTGGGGAGTGGACCAGGCCGTTTTCTGAGCAGCCTTTATTCAGAAGAACGCAGGAACTGAGGTCCCCGTGGCTCTCCAGGAAAACCTCATCTTAAAATTTTCCCGCAGAAGCAGTGAACTAGGCTCAGGAAATCACAAGAAGGGAAGTTTATGAGCAGCTTACTGAGGCAGAGGCTTGCAGGTCTCTCTGAAGGGCTTCAATCCTATTGCTTTGTTGCTGGACTGTGGCTTCCAATCTGGCATTTTCAATTTCAAGGCTTAAAGAGAAATACAGGTCTAATTATGGAAATGCCCCAGAGCACCAAGTCTGAAAGAACAGTGTGAAATACCATAATCTAAACGAGGCGCATCCAGCAAAATTGTGTATTAACTTGCTGTGATGCTACAAGGCTCTCCTGTTGTTTTCGCACAGTCCCAAAAAGCGACAGGCACCTTGCTTCACTGTGTTATTCTCTTACCGTTGCACGTGTTCCTCCAGTTGTTTTATAGTGGTGTTAGTCCCAGAAGATGCCAACAGGAGGTCCTGCAGTTTCTGGGACGAAGCTATTACTTCTCTTTCCTTATTAACCAAGGCCGTCTGCAAGTCATGAACACAACGCTCGGACTGAAGATGCTGTTCTTCCAGCTGCCGCAGCTGTAAAATCAGAGTAAGAATCCACAGTAGTCAGGTGAGCTTTGACAGAGAGGAGTCAACTGCTGCTGCAGGATTCAAGCACTGCATATATCTGCACGTGGCCTCTCCTCAAAGAACTGTAATCATTTCAAGTACCCACAAACCTTCACTTCTACTAGCAAATGAACACAAACGGTGTTACTTTGTTATTTTTATACTGGCCTCTCCCGTCCCTACATTGGTTTCCTATAGCACAGTTCTAAGCACCGACACGGACCCTCACACCCTTCCAGTGACTCGTGACACTCTTTGTATCCGCTTGTTTGCTCCTCCATTGAAAATGTGACTTAAATAGTTCATCCTTCTCCTACAGCTTCTTCACAGCTCCCTCCCAAGGAGATTTAAGATGATTTTTATTTCAGAGCTCTGAGGCCTCCATGCTTCCATTTTTGAAGAACGCTGCAAAATGTGGTCCCTGCCTCAGAAAGCGGCTTCGAGGTCACTTGCCAGAAGGCTGCTTAAGGCTGGCAAATTACAGCAGGGCCAAAGAAGCAGGAAAGAAAAGATGCAGAGATGCTGCTTTGCGTATACAGTGCAAACACACCACGTACAAGCAAGCTCTGCTTCTTGCTTAGTTCAATCCACGTGGTTCTGACACCTGTACTATAAAAAAAGCCCAAACCCTAACAGCTCTGTCAAAGTTCCGTCGACCATGAAGAAGGTTCACATTGTTTTACACACTGTGCACCCAAAACAAGGACAATGACCTTCACACATATTTAGGAAGCTACAAAGAAGGAACACCTGCTGTATACAAACAGAAGAATATAAAGAAAGTGTGCAATATCCTGAACAGGGAAGTAGTGCCACAGAGCAGAGGTGAGTTCTGAGAGAGGCCAAACTGCTCTGTTCGTACCTAGCCACCAGAAGGCTGCTCCTAACACACTGCCTTGTCCCTCCAGCTTGTGAGAGGCTTGCCAAAGGGGCAGCTGCGTTTATCACCAGGGAGGGGAGGAAGGAGAAAGGATGTTGCTGCAATGCTACCCCAGAGCCTGAACAGGAGCTTCTGCTGTGGGGCTGAGGAGCGAGATTGTCTCTTACTTGCAAGAGAAACCAGTTGGCTTTTTGATGATTCAGGTAACACTACCTTGTGCTCTGGAGGAGGAAGGGGGGGCCACCTGGCTGAAGGTTTAATGAGTTATAACAAGGGACCGTTGTTAACTTCCTCAGATCTCTCTCCTACTGGCTCCCAGAATACTGTTTTGCCCTTTTTCATGATGTACAGGAAGGAACAGCCCAGGTTTATTCCTCCACTGACAACCTTTCCGTACCTCAGCTTCAACCCTGTCCAATTCCTTTTGCAAGCACAGCTTGTCTTCCTCCAGGTCACTGTTGTAGCGCATAGTCACTTCCAGTGAAGCTTCTGCCATAGATTGCTTTTTCAGAGCATCGGCAAGCTTCTGCTGCAGCTGTGTGACCCAGTCCTAAAGAAATGTTGTTACGTGAGCATGAAGAATGTGATAAGAACATGAGAACACGGGGTGTGATTTTTACTTCTTAAGTTACATAATTAGGTCAGTCTTCAGAGGGAATTCAAAGATAAGAAATTATGTTCGCTACCAGCAGGCACCTGCAGAACTGATGACCTCTCTCTGTCTTTCTCAGCCCGAGCACCTCCAAGCTACCAGGGGGAAGCAGGGGGAAACATCACTGCTTCTATACTGTACTAGAAATGAAACTCAAGGGCCAGTTGCTATGAGACCCAGGTCACTAGGGTGTCCTGCCTTTGTCCCAGTCCTAAATGAAGAGCTGGCCTGGAGCGCAAGTATTGCAAGGGCCCCCAGTGGCAAGTGTGTGGTGGGAGCAGCAGCAGAGGTCAGTGAGCCCAGAGGGAAATAATCCCCAAAGCAAGTGAACAATGGGGGACCCCGCTATGTCCCTCACAGAAAGTACCTCAAAATCCCCAGGAGGTTCAGTATCTTCCTCCTGCTCTGCTCCTCCCCATGACAGGGCACCTGAAAAGGAGGTAAGAAGCGACACACTGTGTTTCTCTCACTCTGCTTTTTCCCCATCATCCAAGCCCAGCATCTGAAAGACGAGGAACGGTTCTACTACAGGCCACAGCGATTTTCCTCACCGGCTCTTCCGCAGTTAAGGATCGTACCTCCTCTGTCCTGAGCAAGCGCAGCCCATGTGTAGTCAGCAGTCCTCACAGGGCAGGAGCCGCTGAGAACTGCCTTGCCTGCCGCACCACCTGCAGAAGATTCTTCCGTGTCTTCACCGTCCATGCTTTCCGTCAGTAGCTCTCTAAGGTCATAAACAGAAAGAGAGGAAACGGGATTGGTAAAAACAACCACATCTTTGCCTACATGCTTGACTAGGACAGCAACAGCCATTCCTGGCCCTGCCTCTGCCTTTTCGTTGCCAACTGAGAAACCGTAACACAACCCCCTCCACACACCTTACTCTTGCACTACCATTACATGACGAAATACTCACCGCAGGCACGTTCGTTCTCTAGATGCATATTGGTATCTGTGAATCACTTTGGCTCGGCAGCTACAGTCTAAACTTATAAAGAAACTCTCCATAGGGAGCACTACAAATATGAACATTCACATCTAACTGCAAGGGTGCTACGTCTGCAGGATGCTACATTAGTGCTGTGCCTATTCACGTCAAGCCAGCCTATGGTCTCCTCAAATGCTGTCGTGACTTGGAAGGACTTTTTTTCCTAGAGTAACACCCATCAACCCATCAAACGTGCTTTGTTCCTAAAGCTGTTTAGATGCCAAAGTTTACCCAGATGCCTTTCCCTCCAGCTTCCCATTGATACAGGCTAACAGACTAGGGCAGGGGGAGAAGACATGAAGCAGGTGTTTAGTGACAGGTGGTTTTGGGCAGATGCGTATGAGCAAGACAAAGCATGCCCCTAGGGGTAATGTAGTGCTTTTATCTGGCTACCACCGTGAGGAAAAAGGGCTATCGTCTTCATCCTAGCTTTTAAGCATACATAACGGCCTTCAAGAAGGAATGCCCATGGGTGCAAAGCTACGCGCAAGCAGATCCCCACAAGCAGGAACAAAAGGCAGGTAGTCCCTGGGCAGTAGGGTTACATAGAGCTTAGCAACAGATGCAGGGATTCTAAGAGAGTGCTGTGGGTGGAAGTTCTCCTCAGTGTCCATATCCACTCTTGTCATGGGAAGGAGGTGTATCAGAAGACATCACTGAGCCCAGGTTCAAGAAAGGTCTCAACATACCGTTAACACTTGGTGCAATTACCAAAAAGGTCCATAAATGAGTGCAGAGACTCTGACAACTCAGCCCCTTTAAGGACAACAGAAACCATTTACTCAACATGTGTAGACGTGCGAGCACAATCCACAGCCATGAAGCCAGAGTTGTCGTTATAAGAAGATCAGCACCAGGCCAAAGAAGAAGTTGGATTGCATTCATATCCCCTGCCAATGTGGCAAGCGGAAGAGCAGTGCTAAAGCACCCAAAAGGTGATACAAAATATATCTGCTTCTGCAGGCACTGCGTTGTCATCACTGCTTGCTCCCAAAACAATTCTTTCCCCCTTTCCTACAAGCACAGTGAAAGCAAAGCAAAATAGATGGAAGCGTTGGGGAATTCAGGTTGGAAGGGTCCTCAGGAAGTCTCCAGGCCAACCACCTCCCCAGAGCAGACTCAGCTACAAGGTCAGACCACACTGCTCAGGTCTCCTTCCACTCTGCTCTGCAAAGCCCCCACAGATGGAGGCTAGGCAAACTCCCGGGGCGAGCTGTTCAACTGCTCGATTGTCCTCATGCCGAGAAGTTTTCTCGTTGCGTGCGGTTGGAACTCACTGTGTTTCTCTTTATGCCCCTTGTTCTGCAGACAACATTGCCTCTCTTTCTCCCAACGCTTCCTCTGACAGCACCTAACGCACCAACTAAGCCTCCACTTAAAAAAGCCTCTCCTGCAGAGCAGCGGTGCTGCTGAGCTAATGGCAAGTTTCCTGCCGGGCCTGAGTCTGTGCCTGTGCCTGTGTCTCTGTCTCTCTGTCTGTGTCTGTGTCTGTGTGGCAAGGGGACACACAGAGTGTTTTCTTGCAGTCCTCAGCGTGGAAAGTATGTTAGCAGTTGAGGTATGAGATCAGCCAAGTGCGGAGCTGCTTTTACAAGTCACACAGGGAGCTCCTTCTATGTGGCCTCCTCTTCTTTTTCAAAGCTCATTCTCATGCCTCTCATCAATCACACCTGCAGACGACTAAGGAGACCCATGTGCCTTTTTGACAAACGTCTCACCTTTTGCACTGATCTTGAGCATGCCCATCAGCTCCCTTTTTGTGATAAAACTCTACCATCTCCTCATGCTGTTTGGAGGCAGCAAGATTAAAGGCGGTATATCCCTCCTGAAAGGATAAATAATCCCACTTAGAAAAACACAGACAAGTGCTGCACCCTTCTGAAAGAGCTGCGTTACCCGAATGCCAAGGTTACCTGGTTCTGAGCATCGATATTGGTGTGATGCTCAAGTAACAGCCCCACTACAGTCGTATTAGGCGACAGGACAGCCAGGTGAAGGGCAGTGTTGCCGTCAACGTCTGCCAGATTTGGGTCGGCACCATGCTCTAGCGGAAGAGCCACACATTCTTCTTGCTGGCACTGTACTGCCTGGCCACAACACACAAAAAAAGAAAAGAGTTCCAACACTTACGTTTCATTCTGTCACAATTAATCCAGCTTCTGAACGCTGGGAAAGAAGAGCGTCTTCAAAGACTAGCTAACGTGCGCCTACTCTGTGCCGATTACAACAGACATGTTTCTACACAGCTCTGTGTAAAGAACCTTGGCAGACACCTCTCAGTTTATGCACAGTCGATAAGCCCCACTTACAAAAGCATAACGCATTCCACATACCTTCATCAGCGGCGATCTCTTGAAATTGTCAGCAGGGTTCAGCTGGCAGTTCTCTTGTACTAGAAATCTAACGTCATCCACCTGGCCGTTCGCACAAGGGAGGTGCGGAGGTGTCCTAAAAATTAAGCATATGAGCTTAACATAGACAGACAATGAAAGAACCGAAGCTGTGTGTCCACCCAGCCCTGGGGACGCTGCCCAGACTCTGCTCCTCCCGCTTGCTGCTGCTGCTGCAATCCTGCCCTGATCACCCACTGGGCAGAAGAGGACTGGTGATGCCTGAGCAGCTGCAGAACAACTTCGCAGTGGGACCGCAGCAAAGCGGCAGGTTAACGGCACACACTTCCATCAGCACTCGAGCCGACCTGGCAGCTCCAAGCAATGAAGAGCTCTCGAGCCCACTGTCCCAGGTGACAGGGCAAATCTCACTTGTCAGTGATTCGCTTGAACGTGATGCTACCCAAAGCCTGAAGGGCAAATGCTTCAGCCTGGCACCCAAAAGTTGCCAGGGGCTTGGTCGCGTCATGCTGATTAGCAGACTCTGTGGCGTAACGCACTCCTTGTGCTTGAGAGAGGGCTGCTGAGGACTAGCGGAGCTTGGCTCAGGACCTCCCGCAGCAACAGCCGCCAGAAGCAGCCAAGGTGTCCGCCAGCAGCCCATAGCCCCTCACCGCTTCTCCTCATCTCGCTTGTCCATGCCGACTCTCTTCAGCCACCTGTGCCACCGCCTCAGCCCGGCCAGGTCGCCGCAGGCAGCCGCGCGGTGCAGCCTGCCCGCGTCCTCGTCCCGGAGCTCGTAGGCACCGGTGGCGGTAGCGCACGGCTGCCCAGAAGCGCTGCCGGAGGGTGACTGCTGCCGCTTCTTGCTGAAGAGCCCCATGACCCTCTGCATGCTGCGGCGCACGCTGCGGTACATGCTGTGGCACGGGCACTGCTCTGCTGGGAGCAAGCAGCAGCAGGAGGCACCTGGCGGACTCTGCTGGGCCCAAGGCAAAGACAAGGATGAGGGAAAGGATGAGGCCAAGGCCAAGGCAGATGCCGAGGCTGAGGGCGAGGCCGAGGGCGAGGCCGAGGAGAGGCACCAGGCAGACGAGCTCGCCCCGAGCACTGGCCGCGGCGGGAGCCCCTGAGGCGGGGGCAGGGACGCACTAACGCTCCGAGGCCGGGACGTGCTGCCGCTCCCACAACGGCGGCGACAGCACTGAGCGCCGGCTCCCTGCGCAACGGAGGCGGCGCGCGGTCACGGGGGCGTCACAAGGGGGCGTCACAGAGCGCGGGTGACGCCGGCGTGCGGGCTGTGCGGAGGCGGGTGCGTGGCTGCGGAGGCCTGGTGTGCGGGTGTGAGGGCGGCCCCGCGGGGCTTGTGAGGGCTGCAAGGGGCGCTGCGGGGAGGGGCTCTGCCTGCGCGACAGGTGCCCCGGGGAGGGTCCCGGGCTGCTCCCGCCTGGCGAAAGGCTGCAGCAGGTGCTGGGGCAGCTCTTGCCTCACCTGCACCTGGTTTGTCCCTCAGTGCTTGGCCAGGGTGCCTGAGGAAACGCATCCCAGGACAGGGTGCTGGGCCATCTTGTCTGTCTTCCTAGAAAGGTTGGACTAGATGATCCCTGAGGTCCCTTCCAACCTGTGATTCTGTGATTCGGTGATCCCTGAAGCGAGGCTTGAGGTAGGATCAGAGCCCAGCTTGGGTGGTCCGGGCCCACGGGAGCTCTCAAGAGGTGCCCGCTGACTGCTCTAAGCCTGCTGTGCTGGAACTCCAGGGCGATGTGCTCTCCTCCAACAAAAAGGCGGCCTGAACTTCCTGCAGTGTGATGAAACTCAAGGGCCCCATCTCGCTGTGCTGGTGGCTGCTGCTCACCCTCACGCACAGAATCACAGAATGGCTAAGGTCCTCTGGTCCGAGTGCACTGCTCGAGCAGGGTCACCTCGAGCCCGTTGTCGAGGACTCTGTGCAGCTGGCTTGTGAATGTCTCCAAGCATGGAGAGTCCGCAACCTTCCTGGGCAACCTGTGCGAGTGCTCTGTCACCCTTAGAGTAAAAATGTGTTTCCTGATGTTCCGGGGGAAGCTCCTGTGTTTCAGTTTGTGCCCCTTGCCTCTTGTCCTGTCACTGTGCACCACTGAAAAGAGCTCTGGACCCTCCCTTCAGGTATTTATATACATTGATGAGATTGCCCTTTAGCTTTCTCTTTTCCAGGCTGAACATTCCAGCTCTCTCAGCCTTTCCTCTTGTGAGGTGCTTCAGTCCCCTAATCAAATTAGTTAGTCCTTTGTTGGACTTTCTGCAGCATGTCCCTGTCTGTCTTGTACTGAGGAGCCCAGAACTGGACACGATACTCCCCACACCATTGCTGAGTAGAGTGGAAGCATCACCTCCCTTGACTTGCTGGCTATACCCTGTCTAAGGCAGCCCAGGGTACCATCTCCTTTCTTTGCTGCAAGGAGACACTGCTGGCTCATGGGTAACTTGGTGTCCACCAGGAAGGACCTCTTGGTCCTTTCCTGCAAAGCTGCTTTCCAGGGGGGTGGCCCCAGCAGGTGTTGGTGCCTGGGGTTGATCCTCCTCAGGTGTGGGACATTGCACTGTCCCTTGCTGAAGTGTGTGATGGTCCCGTCAGCCATTTCCCCAGTCTGTTGAGGTCCCTCTGGATGGCAGCACAACCCTCTGCATATCAGCCGCTCCTCCCAGTTTTGTGTCATCAGCAAGCTTGCTGAGGGTACCCTCTGCCAGATCATTAATGAAGAATTTGAACAGGACTACTCACCCCCCACCCTATTGTAACTGCTCTCAGCTCCCGTTGCGCCACATGCCAACACGGAATTGCTGTTCTGCTGCTGCTCCACCAGCCAAGAACTTTTCCCTCTCACTGACAAGGCAGCAGCACAGAGCACGTTAGGAACAAAGCTGAAAAGAGGTCATGTCCCAGTCGATCACAATGAGAACACAAAGTGAAGGCCAAGATATTCTGCACCTGCTTTCTCTGTGGAGAGATGCTAGAAAGTACCAAAAGCTGAACTTCCCTTTGACCGCTCTGGTGCGGGCTGGAGAAATTTCTTAACGTCTTTTCCCTTTGTGGGCTACCAATCGGTCAGCTCCCCATGGGATCAAAACCTGTGGGATTTGCCGGTGTTTCATGGCTACGAGAAGCTCACCCACTGCCTTCTGCCTGGACCACAAGAAGTATTGCTGTAACATACAGAGGATCCTGGGAACTGATGTTTAGCCATACCTCAACTCTAGTCCACACCAGACCTTAACACGGTTGTGCTTCAAGCCTAGCCAGCGCCAGAAGAAATGGACACAGATGCATGCTGGCCATTTGCCTGGCCTCCAGGACAGGCTGAAGATGCGGCTGTGAACTGAGCTGAAGTGAGCAGAGGAGAGCTTTTGCTCAGACTTAGGGCTTTGCTTCTCTTTCACCTTCGAAGTTGTCAGCATAACTGATTTTCACACAGACTGAGGACAGAGAGAGAGTCTTAACTGCCTGCCTAGGGAGAAAGCCCGAATCAGTCTTGGAAGAATATGACTTTCCTCACCCATAGCAGCGAGGTCCAAAGAACTTAAATTTTTTAACAAACATAGCAGTTCTCCTAAAATATCATGACAGTTCTAGCAGTCGTCACGATTTTGCAGCAACCAGACAGGTTCTCTTCTGTGCTAGAGGCATGTGGAAGGAATAAGAGGGTACAGCAACGTGAACAGGGAGGGGAGAAGCAAAGCCAGCAGGGGGAACAGAAGAAAACAAAGACACGTACTGGATTACAAAGTTTGTTAAATACCAAGTTGGAACAAAATACTTGAAATTAAATGCAGGGTGCTAGCAGCACAAAACCGTTGTCTTCCTGCCCAAGTGGTGGCTGTGGATCCTTTTCCTCGCTGCCTGGCCACTCCAGGCCCTGAGTTAGTGGGTGGAAGGGAAACGCTTCATCTCAGCATAACTCCTCTGTGTTTTCTGGAACTGGGACTTCTCTGCTCCAGCATTTTCTGATTGGTAACGATGTCGCCTCCTCTGCTGTGAAAATAGGGAAAAGCAGTTGACTCATTCTACAATACCACCTTCTAAACACGAACATAGCTCTGATACATGGCTGCTTTAGCAACAGATCTCAGTAATGACTGGAGAAGTAGATAAAAGGTGACACGCTACTGAACAGCCAGAGCAACGTCAAAAGCCCTTCTGGGAACTCTACTCCTGGGTCCCCATGACAAGGGAAAGAAACACTGAGACAACTACCAGCGAGCAATAAGTTTCAGAACTTTTTCCTGCATCACCTGACCGCATTGTGCCCTGGGAATCAACGACACCGTTTAGAAAAGCAAAACCTGAACTGCCACCTGCTCAGCTGGTGCCTAAGACAGGGCTCAAGGGGTGATCTTGGGCAAAGCCAACTTAATAGGGTTGTTCTGAGATATGGCCGTGTTACTTCCTTCTCTTCCTGAGGAGGAGTTCATCTGTCAGACCGAGGAGATGCTGCCACAGCCTTGAGCTGCAGCCCAGCCTGTGCTGGGCCTCCCTGCTCTCAGCCCTGACCCTCACCCATGGACGTAATGTCCTGGTTGGATTGCGGACCTGCGCGTCCCCATGGACTGGCCTGGTGATTTGCCCTCTTGGTTGGGCCCGCTTACTGTCACTGGACCTGTTCTGCTCTTCTTGCTGAGGGCCTGTGGGACTGTTCCCTGGCCCGTGAGGTCATGGACCCTGCCAGCCTTGCTACAGCTCTCGGATCGCCCTTGCAAATGTGCCTTTGCAGATACCAAACTGCACATTCATTGTTCCCCATGAAGACAACTACAACAGTGTTTATCATCATCTACTACTACTGCAACAACAGAAGGAACATCAGGAAGAGAACAGGTGATTGACTATACCAAAAACAGATAGGAAAAAGGTTATACACGTCTCAGAAGAAAGAATAAACCTGGACAACCAAAAGAAAATCCCCAAGAGAACCCCAAACAAACTAGGGCTCACCTTTGTTCTCAATCTGCCAATTTCATTGACTAGTTCAGAGCAGCTGTTCTTCATTTCTCCCTGTAAACTGAGCTGGGACTCCATCTCTCTCTTCTCATACACGCTTAATTCCTTCGTAGTTCTGCTCAGAAGCCTGCTTAACCTACACAGCAAATTAATCAAGGAAACAATGAAGCAAGGAACGACCGGCCTTTTTCACATACTCTCACGTAAACAGTGCAGACATGGCTCGCTTCATCTTCAGCATGCTTGGTGCAGCAGGAATTGCTGAGAAAAGCCAGCATTCCCATGCCACAGGTGTCTTGGTATGGTCCAGATTTTGCCTAAAAGGAGTAATAAAGTACCTCCTTCCCCTAGAACTGCAGGGCAACCTGTACTTGCAGTTTGTTTGGCAGGTATTGAAAACTATAGGCTCATGCACAGAAGTGCCTTGCAAGAACTAACAGGAGGCTTGAATTTGCTCACAAACGGCTACGTATGCCTGTTTTTATGTTGAAGTCCAATAAGGCTTGGCTTCTACTCAGGGATACCTCTTCACCGTACTAAAAAGTCGTACCTCTCACAGTCTTTCTGCAGTTCGAAGTTTATTCTCAGTTCTTCACACAGATGCAATTCGTCTATGCATATCCCCTCTACCAGCTTCCTCACTTGCTGTCCTTTACTGTCATGCTTTCAAGATAGAAAAGGTACATGACACACAGAGCGTAGGAACAATATTGACGTGCAGTACGTGCAGCTAGCGTTCTCCACAGAGAAGCTGCAGTACTTCTCTATCTGTTGCCTCCTGCATGACCCCCAAATGATGAGTTACTCAGTGCCTGAATGGCAGGAATAACAGAGCAAGCCGAGCGTTTACAAACTGGACAAAAAGGTGAACATGGTTCTCCTGGGTATTGGCTAGGTGTCTGGAGAGTTTTCTGGGCTCACCTGTTCCAAGAGTTCAGCCTTTGCCCTGCCACTCTGACCAACACGCTCTTCGAGGTGGGATCCTGACTTCAATTGCTCTTCCCACGTGCTGTGCAATTCCTTTGATGTCAGGGCCAGCATGTTCTGCTTTTGCACCTGTGAAAGCAACAGTGGCAAGAGGGAAAACTAAGGTGACCAGGAAGACAACACTGCAATAGAAAGCAGTAACTTAAATGGACACGGGGATAAGCTCTCCTCTCCCCATCCAAGATCTATGGTTAAGGTTAATGCGGAGTGTAAAACACACCTCAGGAAGCATAACCAAGAACAGCAATTGAAGCTGGTGGAAAGAATGACGCTCTAGAAGTGACAGGTAATGCAGTTCATAGTAATACATACTTCATAATACAATAATTTCTCGCGTGCCTGCCGCTAGAAAATACCCTACCCTCTCTGCTTCTGTAACAGCTGTATGTCTTCTGAGAGGAAGAAAATGCTCTGCCCGCTACTGTACAGCGTCACCTCACCTAATTATTCTTTACCTCAGCCCCCTGCGTGGCGGATGGAACCAGCGCCCATTCACAGGTGGGAAAGGAGGCTAACGTGGTCTCAAGGGCAAGCTGTGACAAAGCTGCTAAGGTAACATGGATGTCCCAAGTCCCGTCTCCTCTCTCAGCTTTCAAACACAGGTCTCCCTCCTGCCCACAACATCCATCCGATACACCGTCTGTCGTGGTTTAACCCTGCTAGGCAGCTAAACACCACACAGACGCTCGCTCACCTCCCCCCCGCCGGCCTGATGGGGGTGAGCATTGGCAGGGTAAGAGTGTGACAACTTGTGGGTTGAGATAAAGACATAGGTTTCATAGGTAAAGCTAAAGCTGCATGCGCGAGCAAAGCAAAATAAGGAATTTGTGCAATACTTCCCATCGGCAGGCAGTTTTTCAGCCACTTCCTGGAAAACAGGACTTCATCACATGTAATGGTTACTTGGAAAGACAAATGCCCTATCTCCAAACGTCCCTGATTCTTACGGCTCCATCTTTTATTGGTGAGCATGACGTCACATGGGATCGTCTTTTGGAGTCAGCTGTCCTGGCTGTGCACCCCTGCTCCAGCTTCCTGTGCACCCCCAGCCTACTTGCTGGTGGGGCAGTATGAGAAACGGAAAAGGCCTTGACACTGTGCAAGCACTGTTCAGCAATAACTAAATCATCCCAGTGTTGTTAACGCTGTTCTCATCACAAAGTCAGAACATAGCACCAGACAAGCTACTATGAAGAAAATGAACTAGTACCAAATCCTTGCCTTTTACAGCATTAAGTAGGACTTGCTATAGTAGCATGGGAAAACTCTCAAAACCAGAAGGCTGGGGAGTGGACCAGGCCGTTTTCTGAGCAGCCTTTATTCAGAAGAACGCAGGAACTGAGGTCCCCGTGGCTCTCCAGGAAAACCTCATCTTAAAATTTTCCCGCAGAAGCAGTGAACTAGGCTCAGGAAATCACAAGAAGGGAAGTTTATGAGCAGCTTACTGAGGCAGAGGCTTGCAGGTCTCTCTGAAGGGCTTCAATCCTATTGCTTTGTTGCTGGACTGTGGCTTCCAATCTGGCATTTTCAATTTCAAGGCTTAAAGAGAAATACAGGTCTAATTATGGAAATGCCCCAGAGCACCAAGTCTGAAAGAACAGTGTGAAATACCATAATCTAAACGAGGCACATCCAGCAAAATCGTGTATTAACTTGCTGTGATGCTACAAGGCTCTCCTGTTGTTTTCACACAGTCCCAAAAAGCGACAGGCACCTTGCTTCACTGTGTTATTCTCTTACCGTTGCACGTGTTCCTCCAGTTGTTTTATAGTGGTGTTAGTCCCAGAAGATGCCAACAGGAGGTCCTGCAGTTTCTGGGACGAAGCTATTACTTCTCTTTCCTTATTAACCAAGGCCGTCTGCAAGTCATGAACACAACGCTCGGACTGAAGATGCTGTTCTTCCAGCTGCCGCAGCTGTAAAATCAGAGTAAGAATCCACAGTAGTCAGGTGAGCTTTGACAGAGAGGAGTCAACTGCTGCTGCAGGATTCAAGCACTGCATATATCTGCACGTGGCCTCTCCTCAAAGAACTGTAATCATTTCAAGTACCCACAAACCTTCACTTCTACTAGCAAATGAACACAAACGGTGTTACTTTGTTATTTTTATACTGGCCTCTCCCGTCCCTACATTGGTTTCCTATAGCACAGTTCTAAGCACCGACACGGACCCTCACACCCTTCCAGTGACTCGTGACACTCTTTGTATCCGCTTGTTTGCTCCTCCATTGAAAATGTGACTTAAATAGTTCATCCTTCTCCTACAGCTTCTTCACAGCTCCCTCCCAAGGAGATTTAAGATGATTTTTATTTCAGAGCTCTGAGGCCTCCATGCTTCCATTTTTGAAGAACGCTGCAAAATGTGGTCCCTGCCTCAGAAAGCGGCTTCGAGGTCACTTGCCAGAAGGCTGCTTAAGGCTGGCAAATTACAGCAGGGCCAAAGAAGCAGGAAAGAAAAGATGCAGTGATGCTGCTTTGCGTATACAGTGCAAACACACCACGTACAAGCAAGCTCTGCTTCTTGCTTAGTTCAATCCACGTGGTTCTGACACCTGTACTATTAAAAAAAGCCCAAACCCTAACAGCTCTGTCAAAGTTCCGTCGACCATGAAGAAGGTTCACATTGTTTTACACACTGTGCACCCAAAACAAGGACAATGACCTTCACACATATTTAGGAAGCTACAAAGAAGGAACACCTGCTGTATACAAACAGAAGAATATAAAGAAAGTGTGCAATATCCTGAACAGGGAAGTAGTGCCACAGAGCAGAGGTGAGTTCTGAGAGAGGCCAAACTGCTCTGTTCGTACCTAGCCACCAGAAGGCTGCTCCTAACACACTGCCTTGTCCCTCCAGCTTGTGAGAGGCTTGCCAAAGGGGCAGCTGCGTTTATCACCAGGGAGGGGAGGAAGGAGAAAGGATGTTGCTGCAATGCTACCCCAGAGCCTGAACAGGAGCTTCTGCTGTGGGGCTGAGGAGCGAGATTGTCTCTTACTTGCAAGAGAAACCAGTTGGCTTTTTGATGATTCAGGTAACACTACCTTGTGCTCTGGAGGAGGAAGGGGGGGCCACCTGGCTGAAGGTTTAATGAGTTATAACAAGGGACCGTTGTTAACTTCCTCAGATCTCTCTCCTACTGGCTCCCAGAATACTGTTTTGCCCTTTTTCATGATGTACAGGAAGGAACAGCCCAGGTTTATTCCTCCACTGACAACCTTTCCGTACCTCAGCTTCAACCCTGTCCAATTCCTTTTGCAAGCACAGCTTGTCTTCCTCCAGGTCACTGTTGTAGCGCATAGTCACTTCCAGTGAAGCTTCTGCCATAGATTGCTTTTTCAGAGCATCGGCAAGCTTCTGCTGCAGCTGTGTGACCCAGTCCTAAAGAAATGTTGTTACGTGAGCATGAAGAATGTGATAAGAACATGAGAACACGGGGTGTGATTTTTACTTCTTAAGTTACATAATTAGGTCAGTCTTCAGAGGGAATTCAAAGATAAGAAATTATGTTCGCTACCAGCAGGCACCTGCAGAACTGATGACCTCTCTCTGTCTTTCTCAGCCCGAGCACCTCCAAGCTACCAGGGGGAAGCAGGGGGAAACATCACTGCTTCTATACTGTACTAGAAATGAAACTCAAGGGCCAGTTGCTATGAGACCCAGGTCACTAGGGTGTCCTGCCTTTGTCCCAGTCCTAAATGAAGAGCTGGCCTGGAGCGCAAGTATTGCAAGGGCCCCCAGTGGCAAGTGTGTGGTGGGAGCAGCAGCAGAGGTCAGTGAGCCCAGAGGGAAATAATCCCCAAAGCAAGTGAACAATGGGGGACCCCGCTATGTCCCTCACAGAAAGTACCTCAAAATCCCCAGGAGGTTCAGTATCTTCCTCCTGCTCTGCTCCTCCCCATGACAGGGCACCTGAAAAGGAGGTAAGAAGCGACACACTGTGTTTCTCTCACTCTGCTTTTTCCCCATCATCCAAGCCCGGCATCTGAAAGACGAGGAACGGTTCTACTACAGGCCACAGCGATTTTCCTCACCGGCTCTTCCGCAGTTAAGGATCGTACCTCCTCTGTCCTGAGCAAGCGCAGCCCATGTGTAGTCAGCAGTCCTCACAGGGCAGGAGCCGCTGAGAACTGCCTTGCCTGCCGCACCACCTGCAGAAGATTCTTCCGTGTCTTCACCGTCCATGCTTTCCGTCAGTAGCTCTCTAAGGTCATAAACAGAAAGAGAGGAAACGGGATTGGTAAAAACAACCACATCTTTGCCTACATGCTTGACTAGGACAGCAACAGCCATTCCTGGCCCTGCCTCTGCCTTTTCGTTGCCAACTGAGAAACCGTAACACAACCCCCTCCACACACCTTACTCTTGCACTACCATTACATGACGAAATACTCACCGCAGGCACGTTCGTTCTCTAGATGCATATTGGTATCTGTGAATCACTTTGGCTCGGCAGCTACAGTCTAAACTTATAAAGAAACTCTCCATAGGGAGCACTACAAATATGAACATTCACATCTAACTGCAAGGGTGCTACGTCTGCAGGATGCTACATTAGTGCTGTGCCTATTCACGTCAAGCCAGCCTATGGTCTCCTCAAATGCTGTCGTGACTTGGAAGGACTTTTTTTCCTAGAGTAACACCCATCAACCCATCAAACGTGCTTTGTTCCTAAAGCTGTTTAGATGCCAAAGTTTACCCAGATGCCTTTCCCTCCAGCTTCCCATTGATACAGGCTAACAGACTAGGGCAGGGGGAGAAGACATGAAGCAGGTGTTTAGTGACAGGTGGTTTTGGGCAGATGCGTATGAGCAAGACAAAGCATGCCCCTAGGGGTAATGTAGTGCTTTTATCTGGCTACCACCGTGAGGAAAAAGGGCTATCGTCTTCATCCTAGCTTTTAAGCATACATAACGGCCTTCAAGAAGGAATGCCCATGGGTGCAAAGCTACGCGCAAGCAGATCCCCACAAGCAGGAACAAAAGGCAGGTAGTCCCTGGGCAGTAGGGTTACATAGAGCTTAGCAACAGATGCAGGGATTCTAAGAGAGTGCTGTGGGTGGAAGTTCTCCTCAGTGTCCATATCCACTCTTGTCATGGGAAGGAGGTGTATCAGAAGACATCACTGAGCCCAGGTTCAAGAAAGGTCTCAACATACCGTTAACACTTGGTGCAATTACCAAAAAGGTCCATAAATGAGTGCAGAGACTCTGACAACTCAGCCCCTTTAAGGACAACAGAAACCATTTACTCAACATGTGTAGACGTGCGAGCACAATCCACAGCCATGAAGCCAGAGTTGTCGTTATAAGAAGATCAGCACCAGGCCAAAGAAGAAGTTGGATTGCATTCATATCCCCTGCCAATGTGGCAAGCGGAAGAGCAGTGCTAAAGCACCCAAAAGGTGATACAAAATATATCTGCTTCTGCAGGCACTGCGTTGTCATCACTGCTTGCTCCCAAAACAATTCTTTCCCCCTTTCCTACAAGCACAGTGAAAGCAAAGCAAAATAGATGGAAGCGTTGGGGAATTCAGGTTGGAAGGGTCCTCAGGAAGTCTCCAGGCCAACCACCTCCCCAGAGCAGACTCAGCTACAAGGTCAGACCACACTGCTCAGGTCTCCTTCCACTCTGCTCTGCAAAGCCCCCACAGATGGAGGCTAGGCAAACTCCCGGGGCGAGCTGTTCAACTGCTCGATTGTCCTCATGCCGAGAAGTTTTCTCGTTGCGTGCGGTTGGAACTCACTGTGTTTCTCTTTATGCCCCTTGTTCTGCAGACAACATTGCCTCTCTTTCTCCCAACGCTTCCTCTGACAGCACCTAACGCACCAACTAAGCCTCCACTTAAAAAAGCCTCTCCTGCAGAGCAGCGGTGCTGCTGAGCTAATGGCAAGTTTCCTGCCGGGCCTGAGTCTGTGCCTGTGCCTGTGTCTCTGTCTCTCTGTCTGTGTCTGTGTCTGTGTGGCAAGGGGACACACAGAGTGTTTTCTTGCAGTCCTCAGCGTGGAAAGTATGCTAGCAGTTGAGGTATGAGATCAGCCAAGTGCGGAGCTGCTTTTACAAGTCACACAGGGAGCTCCTTCTGTGTGGCCTCCTCTTCTTTTTCAAAGCTCATTCTCATGCCTCTCATCAATCACACCTGCAGACGACTAAGGAGACCCATGTGCCTTTTTGACAAACGTCTCACCTTTTGCACTGATCTTGAGCATGCCCATCAGCTCCCTTTTTGTGATAAAACTCTACCATCTCCTCATGCTGTTTGGAGGCAGCAAGATTAAAGGCGGTATATCCCTCCTGAAAGGATAAATAATCCCACTTAGAAAAACACAGACAAGTGCTGCACCCTTCTGAAAGAGCTGCGTTACCCGAACGCCAAGGTTACCTGGTTCTGAGCATCGATATTGGTGTGATGCTCAAGTAACAGCCCCACTACAGTCGTATTAGGCGACAGGACAGCCAGGTGAAGGGCAGTGTTGCCGTCAACGTCTGCCAGATTTGGGTCGGCACCATGCTCTAGCGGAAGAGCCACACATTCTTCTTGCTGGCACTGTACTGCCTGGCCACAACACACAAAAAAAGAAAAGAGTTCCAACACTTACGTTTCATTCTGTCACAATTAATCCAGCTTCTGAACGCTGGGAAAGAAGAGCGTCTTCAAAGACTAGCTAACGTGCGCCTACTCTGTGCCGATTACAACAGACATGTTTCTACACAGCTCTGTGTAAAGAACCTTGGCAGACACCTCTCAGTTTATGCACAGTCGATAAGCCCCACTTACAAAAGCATAACGCATTCCACATACCTTCATCAGCGGCGATCTCTTGAAATTGTCAGCAGGGTTCAGCTGGCAGTTCTCTTGTACTAGAAATCTAACGTCATCCACCTGGCCGTTCGCACAAGGGAGGTGCGGAGGTGTCCTAAAAATTAAGCATATGAGCTTAACATAGACAGACAATGAAAGAACCGAAGCTGTGTGTCCACCCAGCCCTGGGGACGCTGCCCAGACTCTGCTCCTCCCGCTTGCTGCTGCTGCTGCAATCCTGCCCTGATCACCCACTGGGCAGAAGAGGACTGGTGATGCCTGAGCAGCTGCAGAACAACTTCGCAGTGGGACCGCAGCAAAGCGGCAGGTTAACGGCACACACTTCCATCAGCACTCGAGCCGACCTGGCAGCTCCAAGCAATGAAGAGCTCTCGAGCCCACTGTCCCAGGTGACAGGGCAAATCTCACTTGTCAGTGATTCGCTTGAACGTGATGCTACCCAAAGCCTGAAGGGCAAATGCTTCAGCCTGGCACCCAAAAGTTGCCAGGGGCTTGGTCGCGTCATGCTGATTAGCAGACTCTGTGGCGTAACGCACTCCTTGTGCTTGAGAGAGGGCTGCTGAGGACTAGCGGAGCTTGGCTCAGGACCTCCCGCAGCAACAGCCGCCAGAAGCAGCCAAGGTGTCCGCCAGCAGCCCATAGCCCCTCACCGCTTCTCCTCATCTCGCTTGTCCATGCCGACTCTCTTCAGCCACCTGTGCCACCGCCTCAGCCCGGCCAGGTCGCCGCAGGCAGCCGCGCGGTGCAGCCTGCCCGCATCCTCGTCCCGGAGCTCGTAGGCACCGGTGGCGGTAGCGCACGGCTGCCCAGAAGCGCTGCCGGAGGGTGACTGCTGCCGCTTCTTGCTGAAGAGCCCCATGACCCTCTGCATGCTGCGGCGCACGCTGCGGTACATGCTGTGGCACGGGCACTGCTCTGCTGGGAGCAAGCAGCAGCAGGAGGCACCTGGCGGACTCTGCTGGGCCCAAGGCAAAGACAAGGATGAGGGAAAGGATGAGGCCAAGGCCAAGGCAGATGCCGAGGCTGAGGGCGAGGCCGAGGGCGAGGCCGAGGAGAGGCACCAGGCAGACGAGCTCGCCCCGAGCACTGGCCGCGGCGGGAGCCCCTGAGGCGGGGGCAGGGACGCACTAACGCTCCGAGGCCGGGACGTGCTGCCGCTCCCACAACGGCGGCGACAGCACTGAGCGCCGGCTCCCTGCGCAACGGAGGCGGCGCGCGGTCACGGGGGCGTCACAAGGGGGCGTCACAGAGCGCGGGTGACGCCGGCGTGCGGGCTGTGCGGAGGCGGGTGCGTGGCTGCGGAGGCCTGGTGTGCGGGTGTGAGGGCGGCCCCGCGGGGCTTGTGAGGGCTGCAAGGGGCGCTGCGGGGAGGGGCTCTGCCTGCGCGACAGGTGCCCCGGGGAGGGTCCCGGGCTGCTCCCGCCTGGCGAAAGGCTGCAGCAGGTGCTGGGGCAGCTCTTGCCTCACCTGCACCTGGTTTGTCCCTCAGTGCTTGGCCAGGGTGCCTGAGGAAACGCATCCCAGGACAGGGTGCTGGGCCATCTTGTCTGTCTTCCTAGAAAGGTTGGACTAGATGATCCCTGAGGTCCCTTCCAACCTGTGATTCTGTGATTCGGTGATCCCTGAAGCGAGGCTTGAGGTAGGATCAGAGCCCAGCTTGGGTGGTCCGGGCCCACGGGAGCTCTCAAGAGATGCCCGCTGACTGCTCTAAGCCTGCTGTGCTGGAACTCCAGGGCGATGTGCTCTCCTCCAACAAAAAGGCGGCCTGAACTTCCTGCAGTGTGATGAAACTCAAGGGCCCCATCTCGCTGTGCTGGTGGCTGCTGCTCACCCTCACGCACAGAATCACAGAATGGCTAAGGTCCTCTGGTCCGAGTGCACTGCTCGAGCAGGGTCACCTCGAGCCCGTTGTCGAGGACTCTGTGCAGCTGGCTTGTGAATGTCTCCAAGCATGGAGAGTCCGCAACCTTCCTGGGCAACCTGTGCGAGTGCTCTGTCACCCTTAGAGTAAAAATGTGTTTCCTGATGTTCCGGGGGAAGCTCCTGTGTTTCAGTTTGTGCCCCTTGCCTCTTGTCCTGTCACTGTGCACCACTGAAAAGAGCTCTGGACCCTCCCTTCAGGTATTTATATACATTGATGAGATTGCCCTTTAGCTTTCTCTTTTCCAGGCTGAACATTCCAGCTCTCTCAGCCTTTCCTCTTGTGAGGTGCTTCAGTCCCCTAATCAAATTAGTTAGTCCTTTGTTGGACTTTCTGCAGCATGTCCCTGTCTGTCTTGTACTGAGGAGCCCAGAACTGGACACGATACTCCCCACACCATTGCTGAGTAGAGTGGAAGCATCACCTCCCTTGACTTGCTGGCAATACCCTGTCTAAGGCAGCCCAGGGTACCATCTCCTTTCTTTGCTGCAAGGAGACACTGCTGGCTCATGGGTAACTTGGTGTCCACCAGGAAGGACCTCTTGGTCCTTTCCTGCAAAGCTGCTTTCCAGGGGGGTGGCCCCAGCAGGTGTTGGTGCCTGGGGTTGATCCTCCTCAGGTGTGGGACATTGCACTGTCCCTTGCTGAAGTGTGTGATGGTCCCGTCAGCCATTTCCCCAGTCTGTTGAGGTCCCTCTGGATGGCAGCACAACCCTCTGCATATCAGCCGCTCCTCCCAGTTTTGTGTCATCAGCAAGCTTGCTGAGGGTACCCTCTGCCAGATCATTAATGAAGAATTTGAACAGGACTACTCACCCCCCACCCTATTGTAACTGCTCTCAGCTCCCGTTGCGCCACATGCCAACACGGAATTGCTGTTCTGCTGCTGCTCCACCAGCCAAGAACTTTTCCCTCTCACTGACAAGGCAGCAGCACAGAGCACGTTAGGAACAAAGCTGAAAAGAGGTCATGTCCCAGTCGATCACAATGAGAACACAAAGTGAAGGCCAAGATATTCTGCACCTGCTTTCTCTGTGGAGAGATGCTAGAAAGTACCAAAAGCTGAACTTCCCTTTGACCGCTCTGGTGCGGGCTGGAGAAATTTCTTAACGTCTTTTCCCTTTGTGGGCTACCAATCGGTCAGCTCCCCATGGGATCAAAACCTGTGGGATTTGCCGGTGTTTCATGGCTACGAGAAGCTCACCCACTGCCTTCTGCCTGGACCACAAGAAGTATTGCTGTAACATACAGAGGATCCTGGGAACTGATGTTTAGCCATACCTCAACTCTAGTCCACACCAGACCTTAACACGGTTGTGCTTCAAGCCTAGCCAGCGCCAGAAGAAATGGACACAGATGCATGCTGGCCATTTGCCTGGCCTCCAGGACAGGCTGAAGATGCGGCTGTGAACTGAGCTGAAGTGAGCAGAGGAGAGCTTTTGCTCAGACTTAGGGCTTTGCTTCTCTTTCACCTTCGAAGTTGTCAGCATAACTGATTTTCACACAGACTGAGGACAGAGAGAGAGTCTTAACTGCCTGCCTAGGGAGAAAGCCCGAATCAGTCTTGGAAGAATATGACTTTCCTCACCCATAGCAGCGAGGTCCAAAGAACTTAAATTTTTTAACAAACATAGCAGTTCTCCTAAAATATCATGACAGTTCTAGCAGTCGTCACGATTTTGCAGCAACCAGACAGGTTCTCTTCTGTGCTAGAGGCATGTGGAAGGAATAAGAGGGTACAGCAACGTGAACAGGGAGGGGAGAAGCAAAGCCAGCAGGGGGAACAGAAGAAAACAAAGACACGTACTGGATTACAAAGTTTGTTAAATACCAAGTTGGAACAAAATACTTGAAATTAAATGCAGGGTGCTAGCAGCACAAAACCGTTGTCTTCCTGCCCAAGTGGTGGCTGTGGATCCTTTTCCTCGCTGCCTGGCCACTCCAGGCCCTGAGTTAGTGGGTGGAAGGGAAACGCTTCATCTCAGCATAACTCCTCTGTGTTTTCTGGAACTGGGACTTCTCTGCTCCAGCATTTTCTGATTGGTAACGATGTCACCTCCTCTGCTGTGAAAATAGGGAAAAGCAGTTGACTCATTCTACAATACCACCTTCTAAACACGAACATAGCTCTGATACATGGCTGCTTTAGCAACAGATCTCAGTAATGACTGGAGAAGTAGATAAAAGGTGACACGCTACTGAACAGCCAGAGCAACGTCAAAAGCCCTTCTGGGAACTCTACTCCTGGGTCCCCATGACAAGGGAAAGAAACACTGAGACAACTACCAGCGAGCAATAAGTTTCAGAACTTTTTCCTGCATCACCTGACCGCATTGTGCCCTGGGAATCAACGACACCGTTTAGAAAAGCAAAACCTGAACTGCCACCTGCTCAGCTGGTGCCTAAGACAGGGCTCAAGGGGTGATCTTGGGCAAAGCCAACTTAATAGGGTTGTTCTGAGATATGGCCGTGTTACTTCCTTCTCTTCCTGAGGAGGAGTTCATCTGTCAGACCGAGGAGATGCTGCCACAGCCTTGAGCTGCAGCCCAGCCTGTGCTGGGCCTCCCTGCTCTCAGCCCTGACCCTCACCCATGGACGTAATGTCCTGGTTGGATTGCGGACCTGCGCGTCCCCATGGACTGGCCTGGTGATTTGCCCTCTTGGTTGGGCCCGCTTACTGTCACTGGACCTGTTCTGCTCTTCTTGCTGAGGGCCTGTGGGACTGTTCCCTGGCCCGTGAGGTCATGGACCCTGCCAGCCTTGCTACAGCTCTCGGATCGCCCTTGCAAATGTGCCTTTGCAGATACCAAACTGCACATTCATTGTTCCCCATGAAGACAACTACAACAGTGTTTATCATCATCTACTACTACTGCAACAACAGAAGGAACATCAGGAAGAGAACAGGTGATTGACTATACCAAAAACAGATAGGAAAAAGGTTATACACGTCTCAGAAGAAAGAATAAACCTGGACAACCAAAAGAAAATCCCCAAGAGAACCCCAAACAAACTAGGGCTCACCTTTGTTCTCAATCTGCCAATTTCATTGACTAGTTCAGAGCAGCTGTTCTTCATTTCTCCCTGTAAACTGAGCTGGGACTCCATCTCTCTCTTCTCATACACGCTTAATTCCTTCGTAGTTCTGCTCAGAAGCCTGCTTAACCTACACAGCAAATTAATCAAGGAAACAATGAAGCAAGGAACGACCGGCCTTTTTCACATACTCTCACGTAAACAGTGCAGACATGGCTCGCTTCATCTTCAGCATGCTTGGTGCAGCAGGAATTGCTGAGAAAAGCCAGCATTCCCATGCCACAAATCAATTGGGGACGGTGTTTTTTTTCCAAATGTCATCCAAAATGAAATCACTCTGGAATCCCTCTGCCCCATCATCCAGATCTGTCCAGATCATCCAGGTCCATTCAGATCATTAATGAAGATTTTGAACAGGACTGGACCCAGTATTAACCCCTGGGTACACCACTAGTCACTGGCCTCCAACTAGATGTTGCACTGCTGATCACCACACTCTAGTCCTGGCTGTTCAGTCAGTTTTCAGTCCATCCTGCTGTCTGCTCATCTGGCCCATGTACTCATAAACTCCTTGTCTATGAGGATCTTATTGGTGACAGTGTAAAAGGCATTACTGAAGTCCAGGTAGACAATATCCACTGATCTCCCTTTGTCTACCAGGCCAGTCTTTTCATTGTAGAAGTTTATCAAGTTGGTCAAACATGACTTCCCCTTGTTGAAGCCATTCTGACTACTCCTGATGAATTTGTTTTCTTTCATGTGCCTAGAAATGGTTTCCAGGATTAGCTGCTCCATCACCTTCCCAGGGATGGAGGTGAGGCTAATCAGCCTGTAGTTCTCTGGATCCTCCTTCTTGCCTTTCTTGAAGATAGGAGTGATCTTTTTTTCCTCCAGTCCTTGGGCATCTCTGTCAGTTGCCATGATCAATCAAAGATTATCAAGAGTGGCTTCCAAATTTCATCAGCCAACTCCCATTGCACTCATGAGGGCGTCCCATCAGGGCCCATGGACTTACGTATGCCCACATTGCTTAAGTATTTCCTGACCTGTTCCTCTTCCACCAAGACTACATCTTCCTTGCTCCAGATTTCCCCCTGGTCTCTGGGACCTGAGAGTTCTGAAGGCTGGCCTTGCTAGTAAAGTTGGAGACAAAGAAGGCATTCAGTACTTCTGCTTCTTCCATGACCTGTGTAACCAGGTCCTGCGTCTCGTTGAGCAACAGGTCCACATTTTCTCTGGTCTTCCTTTTGTCATCTATGTGCTTAAAGAAGTCCTTCTTGTTGTCTTTGACATCCCTGGCCTAATGCAATTCCATTTGGGCTTTAGCTTTCCTCACTTCATCCCTGGATGATCAGACAATGTTTCCATATTCCTCCCAGGTTACCTGTCCTTGCTTCCACCCTCTGTATGCTTCCTTTTTGTCTTTGAAGAAGGAGCTCCTTGTTCAAGCCATCCATACAGGCCTCCTGGCATTTTTACCTGACTTCCTGCTGGTTGGGATGGAACTCTCTTGAGCTTGGTGGAAGTCATCCTTGAATATTAACCAGCTTTATTGTGTCCCTCTTCACTCCAGGGCCTTATCTCATCTGACTTTTCCAAGCAGATCTTTGAAGAGGCCAAAGTCTGCTCTGCTGACATCCAGGGTTGTGAGCTTGCTTTTCATTCTCCTCTGTACCTTCAGGATCCTGAAGTCCACCATCTCATGGTCACTGCAGCCAAAGCTGCCGTTGATTTTCACATCCTCAGTGAGCCCCTTGTTGTTAGTGAGTATGAGGTCCAGCAGAGCTCCTTTCCTTGTTGGCTCCTCTATTACTTGGAGGAGAAAGTTATCATCAGTGCACTCCACAGGTTGCTGTGTTGTCTGTCCAACAGATATCAGGGTCGTTGAAGACCCCCATAAGGACCAGGGCCTTCGAATGTGAAGCTGCTCCTATGTGCCTGTAGAAGGCCTGATTTGCTTGTTCTTCCTTGTCAGGTAGCCTATAGCAGACAGCCATTATAATGTCACCTTTACCAGTAAGATAAGTAACCTGTAAGATCTCAGTTGGCTCTTCATCCATCCCCAGACAGAGCTCCATGCACTCCAGCTGCTTCCTCCCACAAAGGGCAAGCTGTTCCTCCTTGCCTACCCACCCTAAAGGTTCCTAAAGAACCTGCATCCCTCCATTGTAACACTCCAGCCCTGGGAGCCATCCCACCATCTCTTTGTGATCCCAACGAGATCATAGCCCTGCAACAGCACCCAGATCTCTAACTCACCATGTTCATTCTCCAGACTGCATGCATTAGCATACAGGCACTTCAGAGAGACACCCCAGCATGTTGATTTCCTGGAGGGGTTTTAGGAGATTTCTCCATAATGGTGCCTTGTAGGCACTTCCTTGCTTACATGCACGTACTGGAGGTGTTCTGGCTTAAGCCTCATTTTGTTGATTTTGTAGTCTCCTACTGTCATATCACCCATGCCCTTTGCTTAGTGATCCTTTCTGTCACTCCCCCACAGGACTGCTGTTTACTCTTTCCCTCCCTCATCATTCTAAGTTGAAAGCCTTCTTTATGAGGCCAGCCATCCTATTGGTGAACATAGCTTTGCCCTTCTTAGTGAGGTGTATCTCATCTCTCTCAAGCTGATCTGCAAACAGGGTCCCACAGTCACAGAACCCAAAACACTCTCACCAACACCAGTTCTGCAGCCAGTTATTGACTTGTCCTCACCAGCAGGATTGAGGAGAACACCACCTGGGCCCTCATGCTTGGCTGGACCTGGAACATGACCAACCCTCTCTACTCCTGAGTGTTCAAATGCACAGTAGGATACAGAAGTTGCCAAAGTATGAAAATACAGCAGCATGTGAAAATATGTCACGCTGAACAAGTCTAACTGTAAGTGGATCAGTACAGCTATGAGTGGAGAAAATAGCGAGAGACTAGAACAGTTCCCTAATTGATAGTCAAGGGTTATGATACAGTTGGTGTTTGTGAAGAGGTGCTACAAGGGCCTGCCACCTCCAGCAGCTCCTGTGTTAGCAATTCCTCCTCCTCAGCTGCACAGTGGGAGGCTCAGGACTGAGCTTTTGTGTTGGTACAGGGGTTAGCACAAGGAAGGTGCGATTTAGTCCTTGAGTGCTGTGGAGGACAAAAATGTATTCATCAGCAGCTAGATTCGTGTAAGCTGCCTTTCCTTTGACATGCCTGTAATTGCCCTAGCATGGGGCCTCTTCAATATGCTTTTTCTCATGTCATTGTGCTTTGCAAGGTGTTGTAAAGGCTATTAAACGCAAGAAGTATGGAAAGGGCATTTTGTTGTGAAGAAAGTTAGTAGGTGCAAAAAGAGGATTAATATGCTCTGTCTGTAGTACTGTGCCAGGTGAAAAGCAGTAACATGGTCCTTTGTAGCACACCTGCTGGGATGTCCTCGCTGCTATGTAACTTGTGAGCCTTGCAGCCACTCAGCCCCCAAGGACAGCTCATTTTGTGTTCACAGAGATGCAATAGCAGTAGGAATCACTGCCGAGCCTAGTGTTCAAAGGAGATGGTGCCATATGGATGGGGGAGATAGGCTGGGGAATTTGTTCCTCAGTATGTTTGGGAAAGAAATCTTATAACACCATCACTGTGGTAGTGTTTGGTGCCAGTGTTTTCCCAGGTAGCTGCCACAGTGCAGTCTGTCCCCAGGCCTAGTGTGGGTGGGGTGATTTTGTGTTAGTTAACTCTATCCACATCGTGTGTGTGTCCCATAATCACTCCACAAGACAACAAGGAGTATTGCAGAGTAAATTTTCCAAGTGGCTAAGGATTTCCCCCTGCCCCCTTCTTTTGCACTCTTCCCAGAGCTCCAGAGCTTCACAGTCTCTTGGAGCCAGAGTCATGAACTGTATTGAGCCTTCTCCTCAAAGCTTCCCCATGACCCCAGTGGGGGGTCCAGCTGCAACGGTTTTTTTTTTTGGTAGCGAGCTTTACAACATAATTCAATGCAGAAGAAGGTGGATAATTAGGCAGCATTAGGACCTAATGCAGCTTTTCCAAAGGCACAGTGCATGCTTGGACAGGGCTTTTGTGCTGCCTTGCTGCCCTTCTGCGTGGGCTCCCAAAGAAGGAACGAACTCCCCTGAGTGAAGAGACGAGTAGTTGTCCTCTCAGAAACGTGTTGCTGCTTTCTGTGTGCGCTTTTTGCCATCTAGTGGCAGCAAAGTATTGGTGTACTGTTTGCCTCTGATAACTTCACTTTCTAGGCATGGTACAAAATCGTCTGTACTGTAGGACTGCTCCATCAAGCAGCAAGGTGCAAATATCCATCCACACTACTCACTGTACAGCTGTGACAAAGGGCCAGGAGACTAGCTTTTCCTGGAATGGTCAGACTGGGAGAAGTATCCACTGTCTAGTAAAACCACAGGAATGCTCAAAATTGATGCTTTTCTGAAGCTTCATGGAGTTTTGGTTTATTTAAGCAAATATTATGTGATCTTATGGATGCCTTGTTGCTGATTTGGGGATGAATCCTAAAAGGTAATGTTGTGGGACCTCTAAAATGAAAAGTTGTGTTTTGATGGGAATGTTTGTTCTATCGGCACAATTAGGTGTGCTGTATCTCTGAAATGCAGCAGTTGTGTTGGGGATGCAGGTAGTTAAACCAGCTCCAAATTGCTTTAGACGAATTTCCTTCACTGAACTACAGTCCTGTAGATCTGTAGGGATTGTATGTGGCCACCTTCCTGAGCTTCCACCCACTTTTGAAGCAGGCTATGTCTTGTAAATGAGTTTGTCTTTATTGACGGCTTGTTCTACTTCCTGATGTGAGGCTATGAAAAGTGTTTTTTCACATCCAGAAAATAGGGGTCTGCTGTTGGTCACCCCACATCTGAAGGATGTTACAATCCACCGGTTTGCAAGTATGATAGGAATAATATGCATCCATACTACTGCTGAGGTAATGAGTCCTAAAGCAACCATTAGCAAGCTTCAGCGTGCATGGCACATGCCAAAAGGCCATAGCAGGTATGTCACAGGTGCTTTGGGATGATGTTACACACAGGAGTAGACATGACATAAAGTGTAGATATTCATGGAGTGTTTCAGGTATGTCCTGACGTCCCAGAAAGTGACCTTGTAGTGGTCCTTTATCTAAACAGCTTTAATGGGGTAACCCTCAGGAGCAATCTTGTAGAACAACACTGAAATGGCCAAATACTCTCCAGTAGATTATAATGTCTGAAGAGTACTATGCAATGCATACCTTTGGTACGCACGCTTTTTTAACAGTGCATTTTTCTTTGCTCCAGGCCAGCTGATATTTCCCAAGATATAGAAACACTGTGCAGAATACAGTCCAGTCAAAGGCAATATTGAAATTGCAGCTCCAAGTAGCATTGCACTGGAGATGGGGAACTTAGGTAGATCTACATTCCAGGGTAGGATGGCTTTCTTAGAATAATCACATTATGTTGCCATAGCTAGATTTGCTCCCATAAGCAAGTGGGCTTGTTTAGCAGTATCTTCACCCTGTTCACCAGGATGCCATGAGGACAGATCCTTAATCCCACCTCATTTGATGTGTGTCTACAGAGCTGTTTCCCCACTGAGCTCTAGTGGCTCACCTCTCCCATGTGTGAAACTTGCTAATTTGCTTTCCCCTATGGAAACTTCACAGATGGCTACTGCCCAATTAATACAGAGTTTCCAGATGTCTAGTTGAAAGATGTTTGTTTAGCAAACATCTCTGGTGATTTAGGGTGATCTTGCCTCCAGCTGCTTGCTGTTGCCTTCCACTCAGAAGGAAAGAGGTTGCCTTTCACCTCTCTGGTACACGTAAGCATTCCCTGATGGGCTTTCCCTTAAAGTGATAGACTGGATTCTGCCTGAAGCGGTTGAGGAAGTACTCAGCAAAACAATCTACAGGCTCGAGGTAGTAGCTTTAGATGGGGATATTGGCTGCTGTTTACAAAATTACTCTCTGCTTACACCCAGCTGTGTGACAGTTCTGACAGAGCCAACAGCTGGAAGTGGAAAAATCCTTCACCACTCCAATCGAATTCAGGAGGGGGTAAATAGTCATAGCCCAAATGCTGCACAATATAAAGAATTCATGTCTTTTCTATGCTTTTTCAAGGGACAAGCGTTTTATTTCTAAAAATCTATTACTGCAAGACAAGAACTTAAGCTGAATTTTTAAAAGGCTAGCAGAGAAAGAAAAAAAAAAGAATATCAATAGCAAAGATATTTTGAATGTGTATTTTATTATTGGGATACTAAATTTTTCATAATAAGTCAAAGAATTGATGTGCTAATACATAATGAGCCCAACAAATATAAATATTACATATTTACCACAGAAATTGACCCAGTAAGCCAAATTGCCTGCTCCAGATCATCTGCCCTATTTTATTAACAGCAGGACATTGTTACATAGTGTGCCAAGCTGGGAGTAGAGCCCTTTCCTTAAGTGGTGTGATGTGATTAAGGAATTACGTTCTTTCACCTCCACCTTATATTTGGAAGTTTTCCTGTCCCACTAAAGCATTATTCTGTTGTGTCAAAGCCTCTATGTGTATAATGTCTAGATTTTTTTGGGGGGGTTTGCAATTCAACTTCAGTTTCTTCTGTCCAAGGGAACTGGTTTACACATCCCTTAAAATAATCGTCCCTTACAAATAATTTTCAAGTTGCTTAGTTTAAAATTATAAACCCATAGAATGAAAATCGAAGGCTCATTTAACCATTAAACCTTGTTTTGGTTTAAGTCTCAGCCTTCATTCATTGCCATTGAATGTGATAACGGTCTTTTAAGTATCTGAGAGAAGCTGAGAAACTGTCACTACCTGTAGAAGTGATACAAAGAAGTGGCGATTTCTTGAAGTGAGGCTTTTTTATAACACATTAAAATGAGTAGGTAGAAATGGTAAAATAACCCTTCTTCCGTGGCTGGTGCTCAGCTGGCTGTATTTGGTAGTCTCAGAGCTAGACAGTTACTCTGTTTTTTTGGTGTTAGGTTTTTTTATATTGAATAAGGTGCTGAATGCAGTTAGCTCTTTTTGTTACCACCTTTCCCCATCTTTTCAGTTATTATAACCACTTGTTGTTTCTCATCTCATATTTAAATAGCAAACTGGCTCGCTATATCTGTGAAGATCTTGCTGCAAAACACATTGAGTGTTCCACTGCTATTGTACAATTATTATAATTTAGGGGTTTTTATTTATACAAGTCTAGCCCATAACTAGAGGAAAAATGGACATTCATAATTTTATTCGCCTACCAGTAATTATTGGAAGGATAATTATCTTTTCAGTAACTAGAGTAAGAGGTAAATGAGCAACAAATACCAAGGTGTCTAATGAAAGACAGTGCAATGTTTCCCATTGGCCATTACATGTTATTAATGTAATTTAAAGGCAGATAAAAAAAGAATCACAATCACCCATGCAGTATATAAACTGGAAAGTTTAGGTTAAATTTATTTTTGAGCATCAGGTTTTCAAAAACATTGATTACTGTATTTGCAGATAACTCTAATTTTATGTTAGTGAAAGACAGAAAATACAGGGTGTGAATTTTACATGAGCTAGTGAAAGGATTATTTTTGATAATGAAATATTGTCTAAGAAAAAGGCATCATAAATGATGTGAAATAGCTGGGTGCATTTCTGTGTTCCGTCTCTGGGTACCACTGTTATGCCATGTATATGCTTATTTGTCTGATCAGTTTCTATTAACAAGATTTTTAAATGCGTAATCACAAATCAATAATTTTCTTCTTTGATGCAAAGGCTGGAGCTTTCCTTGCCTGTTGATACACATTTTGAATTACAGTGGTCTATTGTACACACCTTGCACTATTTGTGTCTTTCTTTATATACATAATACATATGCAGATATATAGTTGGGTAATATGTATATAAGTACAATTGATAAAATATGTAACTAGCTTGGGAATATACACCTTGTTTGTTTTCAGAGGAATTGTGGTTGTGGACTGCTTGGGAAAAATCTCCCCTTCTTTTTTGTTTATACAGAAAACAAACCACCCCAAACAAAACCAAATTCAGTAATAATTAATCCAGTAATAATTAATTCTAATTCAGCAATGATCAAATCCAGGAATGAATAATTTTTCTCCTTCTTCCAAGTGGGGAGAAAGGGGGAGAGAAAGAAGTGTTTTTCCTTACATGAAAGCCAGAGAAGGATAGTGCAAGTGCCTTGTTCATCACAGGTAACATAACCATCTTAGAGTAATATGACATGTCAAAAGGCTCTCCTCCACATCTAGCAGCTATGTGTGACAGGGAGTGGATCAGTAGTGAATCCTGGTGCTCTTCCCAGGGATCTGATGTCTATTGTCAGCCTCTTCACCAGGCTGCTTGGGTTTGTTCCTAGGAAAGACGTTACAGATTTTTTTTGTTAGTTTTTATTTATAAAGAAACAATAATATTTTCAGAGAAATGTGACACACTTTAATTTCCTACCCTCAGGCTTGATCCTGCTTCATCTCAGTAATATGTCTCTAGGCTTGACCACAGTAAAAGGAATGTCACTGTTATTGTCACTCTCCTCTTGTTTGTCTGCCTCATTCAGCACTTCATCTGCAAGAGTCTTTGCCTTAGTTGCCTCCCACCCTAGCAATAGGAACGCAAGCAAGGTAACTGAACCCCTCCGGTTTCCAGTGGAGATTTTTGTTTGTGTATTGTGCGTTCGTTTGTTTTCTGAAGTTCTGGTGGGCTCCAGCTGTGGGTGAACCCTCATGTCTACTGAAGAGCCACTAGATTTCCATATTATTTGGCATAAACTTAATGCATCTTAGTATTTCTTGGGTTTTTACTTGGCTGGCCACTTCTCCTTTCTCACGGAAGTACAATATGCAAGCCTCAGTAGGGTATACAAGTTCAATGATTTCTTCCCAATGCATTTTTTCGCACAGGTCCCCAGTGACTATGATCTACCACTGAACTACTAGTTGTGCTACATCTGTCAAACAGCTCTGGATTATTTGTTTATGGCTAGATGACTAGCTATACAGCAGATTATTTAAGATTAATAACACTGGACTCTATCCTATCATCTTGTACATTTTATGTTCAAGTTCAGCTGGGTGGCAACACAAAAGACTTACTGGGTGCACAGGTCTAAAGAGAGCAGACAAAAACAGGTATGAAGAATGAGAGTCTGGGAGAGAGGAAATTAAATACCTGGGTACTCAAGAGAAAAATGTTTAAAAGAGACCAATAAACACAGTTTTTAAAATGTTAGTAATTTGGATCAGCCTTAATTGTAAAGGTGAGGAACAGCAAGTTTGTGTTTCCACCTGGGCAGAACT
Source organism: Phalacrocorax aristotelis (assembly GCF_949628215.1). Lineage (NCBI taxonomy): Eukaryota > Metazoa > Chordata > Aves > Suliformes > Phalacrocoracidae > Phalacrocorax > Phalacrocorax aristotelis. Next base: position 191,890,054 of record NC_134276.1, read on the forward strand.
GTTCTGAATTTTAAGAGAACAACAGCCTACCTTCTTCAAGGTTGGCCACTTTTGAAGTAAAACCCCAGGCAACTCAGACACAGGGCAGTTGGGTGCAGGCTTAATGTAGGCTTTGAAACCCAGTGAGTCAGAGACAAACAGGAATTAAAATGCCCAGGCCAGTCAATAACAGAGCAAAACCAGCCATTGTCCAGGTAGCCAGCAGGGGTAATCAGTGGGGCTGCTCTGGTCCCCACAGTCTCTGGGATCTAGTAGGCAGGCCACCCATCCTGTTTTCATTGGGATCGCTTGGGAAATGGGTCCCTTTGTCGCTGCCTTGGTTGTCACAGAACCACACAACCTAGACCCCAAATCCTCCAAATCAGCACTCTCCTCCTTTATTTCTCCAAGACCGCCTCCCTCAGATCTGCAGATGAGATGTCTGATACACCTCTAGGTAAACGATCTCCTTGGTCACCTGGTGATGAATAAACCTCTCACTTGCCATGGTCACCTCTTTTGCTTCCAGAAAGCAGTGCCACCCAGGAACCCCAGCAAGGCTCTGCTTCCCCGTTAACTTCAGCAGCCCCCCTTCTCCCCCTCCAAAAAGCCCTCAGTGCCATCACTGCCTCTAAGATGTGTAACATCACTGAGCGAAACCCCACTGGCATCACAACAGTCTGTATGACCTCTGATCTCTTCTGCCTTTTCCCTGGCTAACGATTGGGGTGGAACACTTACAAGAACTCCTACATCAAGAATGGAGCTACTGATCTTGTTGGTTTTACAATTATGAGGAAAAATAGATACAGCAGGTCAGCCCATAGCATAGCAAAGAACTGTCCATGAGAGAGCATTGCCTTTCATATGAAACACTCAGTTACTCTAACACACTTCCTGACCATTTCCACAATTCATTGGTCAATATCTACAGAAGGTTTAGAACAAAGATGCCCATGTCTTTTTCCACATACAGAGAGAATTTTGCTCTCTTGAGAGGATTATTTGTAACACAAGTTTGGAACCAGTTGCACACCTGCTTTAATAAATAATGTTAAAATGTGCTTAGAGGCAACCAGCTGTTCTGGGAGCTGCATCACACATCGCCTGTGAATATGTATACAGCTCTGCAGCTGGGTGATTAAAAGGGAAAGCCTGCGCTTCTTCAAACTGTTTCACTGGAACATTACAACAGAATTTCCATATGCAAAATACTTTAATGGCTATGGGTTAAATTCTTCTACAGTAGACTGTTGCCAGTGGGAGTCTGGGCTCTGTCACTGAGCTGGGCATTTTCCCTGGACATGTGAGAAGGGCTGAGATCTCGTCTCTGACCCTTTAGCTCAGCTTTTTGAACATCTCAGATAGTTAATTATAAGCTCTTTCTGCATCAGTAGATATCATAATTTCCCATGCAGTGACCAGTGGTAAACTATAGAAAAGCTGTTTCACAAACCCATTCCTCCCAGCAGAAAAAAGGGAGGATGGTCACAGCTGATCAGTTGGAAGGGCAAAGAGGTTAATTATTTTTGCCAGTGTGCCTAGTACTAGTTTTCTCAGGCCTCTAGAAGGAGAAGCTGTAGAAAAGTTAGTGACACAGAAAGTAATTTCCCAAGCGAATTGGTTTATTTACAGTCCATGCATATGCCCCGTTTTATAAAGAAGGGAAGGGGGTGAGGTTCAGGGGTGCTAATTCATCTCTACTGGAGTGCTGTGGAGCCCTGCCATGCATAGGAGCTCTTTTCTTGGGTTGGGGAGCACCACTGGGTGAGCTGAGAGCCAAGGCAAGGCACCACAGCTTCTACTTACAGGATGCTGTCACCCAGCAGAGAAATCCGTGGTGGAATAATAGAATCATAGAATCGTTAAGGTTGGAAAAGACCCTTAAGATCATCGAGTCCAACTGCTAACCTATCACTGCCGAGTCCACCACTAAACCATATCCTCAAGCACCACATCTACCCTTCTTTTAAATACCTCCAGGGATGGAGACTCCGCCACCTCCCTGGGCAGCCTGTTCCAATGCCTGACAACCCTTTCGGTGAAGAAGTTTTTCCTAATATCCAACCTAAACTTCCCCTGGTGCAGCTTGAGGCTATTTCCTCTCATCCTAACACTTGTTACTAGGGAGAAGAGCCCAATCCCTGCCTCGCTACAACCTTCTTTCTGGTAGTTGTAGAGAGAAATAAGGTCTCCCCTCAGCCTTTTCTTCTCCAGACTAAACAACCCCAATTCCCTTAGCCACTCCTCATAAGACTTGTTCTCTAGACCCTTCACCAACTTTGTTGCCCTCCTCTGGACATGCTCCAGCACCTCAATGTCCTTCTTGTAGTGATGGGCCCAAAACTGAACACAGTACTCGAGGTGCAGCCTCACCCGTGCCGAGTACAGGGGTACAAACGCTGCCCTACTCCTGCTGGCCACACTATTCCTGATACAAGCCAGGATGCTATTGGCCTTCTTGACCACCTGGGCACGCTGCTGGCTCATGTTCAGCTGGCTGTCAACCAACACCCCCATGTCCTTTTCCTCCAGGCAGCTTTCCAGCCACTCCTCCCAAGCCTGTAGCATTGCATGGGGTTATTGTGACCCAAGTGCAGGACCCGGCACTTGGCCTTGTTGAATCTCATACCACTGGCTCCAGCCCAACGATCCAGCCTGTCCAGGTCCCTCTGTAGGGCCTTCCTGCCCTCCAGCAGATCGACACTTCCACCCAGCTTGGTGGCATCTGCAAACTTACTGAGGGTGCACTCAATCCCCTCATCCAGATCATCAGTGAAGATATTGAACAGGACCGGCCCCAACACTGAGCCCTGGGGAACACCACTCATGACTGCCCGCCGACTGGATTTGACTCCATTCACCACCACTCTCTGGGCTTCTATGGGCACAACTTCCGCCATCAATTTCCCTTTTTTGGCTGTAAATCAGCATAGGTTTACGATAGACCTGCTAGAAGAGCAGGTAAATTCAGTGGTGCACTTCTACAGAGTTACACAGTGATTATAGCAGCTCAACATTTGCACTTAATTATCAGCTTCTGCCATACTATTTTCATATATATAGTCTCTCTTTTGCCTTTTCACCATCATGCCTTATTAGCAATCGTATCTTGCAAAGAATCATTAAAAAAAATTTACTAACTTGCACTTTGCATAAATAATAATTTTTTTTTAAAAAAAGTTTTCTTCTGGATTCCCTTCATAATCAAATCCCTCTGGAATATGTATTTCCAATAATTACCCTGTCTGAAAGGTAACACAGATGCCTGATGCCTGATGCCAGATGGGAGCTGTTGTGTGCTCCAGTAGATCCTTCACTGTCCAGCTGGTAAAGTTAGGGACACTCCCAAGGGAGCAAGTCTAGTCCACAGGCACACTGATAAAATTCAGGTTTTCTACAATAGTAAGTTTGAGTTAGAGTTTTAGGGCTTGGATGTACTATTATCATTATAATGTATCATGCACTGCAATTCCTGAAATTCTATCATTTCAGAAATTTTTTAAAAACCTGGATTTTAAACAGTTGCTATGGAAAAAGAATTCTAATTTAAAAGTTTTAGTTTAGAAAAATGGAAATTAGTTGCTCTGCTGATTTTATTGTAAATGGAGCCATCCAGATCAGCCCTAGGGACTGTACATGGGGCCAGCATGGAGATGGGGGAATCCTGCCATCACTATTCATACATGCTTACAGCAAGAGGGTGCAGAAGGTGCTCTCAAGCCTTCCTGAATCTCTGCCAGAGCTCTGAACGAGAGCTGCCAGGCTGCTGGTTTTCTCTGGGCATGCAACTGTACGGCACAAGGCCGTTCTGAGCCAGCCAGGTTAGGACCCAAAGGACTACGGGTTTGGCACTCAGCATTGCCTGGACTAACTCACATGAGCAGAGGTTTGTGCAAACATGGGGTGGGTACTGCATCTGGCACCCAAGATAATATCTGGCACCCAAGATAATATCTGGATAACACTGAATTCTGCTGTATGGGAATGCCAGTTTATCTGGAGATAGACCCAATGTTTCTGCGTGACACTAGTTTGGACAGGGCAGTGTAACCTTTGGTAGGGTGCCGAAGAACTGGGGAAGTGTACATTTTTCTCTGTAAATGTTTTTCTTGCATTCAGATGTTACTAGAGGATGTCTCAGTTTTAGCAGATTGGCATTTCCCACTGTGAAAGTATCTTCCCAAAGTAATAAAAAAGAATTCTATTTGACTCTAATCATAAATCATTGCATAAAAAATGAAACTGTTCTCAACAAATAAATTAACAAACAACTTCTGTTGATACATTACCTTGCTTTGTTCACATATTTGTTCCATTAGTCACAAATTTGATCCCCCTGATCATTAGCGTTAATGAGTGAGGTTTGGCTGTTCCAGAAAGTCAGTGAGAGATTTTAAATATTTATAATTGGTTAACTACTACAGGATATTGTCAGCAATACTGAAAATCTACTTTTATAGAATAATACCAGCAGAATATCACAGAATCCAGCATTCATAATAAAGATAGGATATAATTTCTTCTTTATGTGCCAAAACACAATGACACAAGTTATGCAGGCTTTCTACCACAGACAATGTGCGTGGGAGTGGAATTTTCTTCTGGCTCTTAAGTCATTAAGAAGAGCAGTTTTGTAACTTGATCACAGGTGATGGGTTTTGAGACACAGAAAGAAAACAGAAGATAAGCATGACATCTTCCTCCATCTCTCTCTCAGGCTGCTTGGATATTAGCTACTAATTTATAATAAGCAGAATTTTATGCTTCCTTTCCCACCTTCCTGATACACTCCATTATAGTTTTCAATTGGGTGTTCATTACCTCGGGTAATGAAAAGCAGCTAAGATGAAAATGAAGACTCTGGTGTTAGTGTTTCTGATGCTGTAAGCAATTTGGGTGCACAAGGAAGAAGATACCAAATTCTCTACTAACACAGGAACACCCTCATCAGAATTGAGTTCTTCAGATTTCAGTCCTTTTTCCAGCAAGTATGTGAGTGGAAGTTCTCAGATTACCTGTTGAACTTCAGTAACGTTGCAAATACCTCCTGAGGGTATTGTAATGTCTTACACAAGTATTTCAGCAACCTGCACTTTCTTAATGTGCTGCTTTTTTTGAGGTTTTTGTTTATTTGTTTACTTGCTGTCTGTGTTACTGCACACCTACCTATCCATAAATTTTCTTATAAAGCTATGACATTAAAGTTCTCTTGGGACAAAATTTTCTGTTATTATTCTCTCCTCTTTTTTTCCCAGCTTTATTGACCTCCACTGCAGATTCATGGATGGTGTGAGTTGATCCTGCTTCAGAAGCATATAATTTTATATCGACTGAAGATCTACTCTAGGGATGCATGTTTTCAAGAGGGTGAGTGGCTCCATAGGGAATACTACACCTGGGTTAGAGCTTTGTCTTTAATTTCATAGTCCTGCAAATCTTCAGAGACTTCTTTGGTGCATGAAGACTGTAGTCATCAATTACTTGCAGATTTGAATGGGATCAGACCATTGCATGGAGACCTCAGTCAACCATTTTGAGATGTCCCTATTTTCCCACAAGTTGTCTACGCCTTCTCTCTTTCCACTATTGAGTTGTTTGGGGCTTTTTTTCTCCCTAAGACCACATTCCTTAACCAGTTCTTTTGCCCTTACTTGAATTATCACATGAAAAGGCATGATTATCTCCTTAGCACTAATTTATAGGGCAATTCATAGCCCTGGTCTAGCAAAGCAGTTAAGAACTTCCTTATCTTTTCACTTGAAATTCATTGTTCCAGTCTCATGCTCAAAAATAAATGTGTGATTAAATACCTTGTTGGTTCAAAGCCAAAATAAGTGCAGGTATCTTTGCCTCATAGATGGTAATTTCAGATGTCTTTCTGAAAATCCCATTTGGCTAGTAATTTGCACATTAGCACAGCATAACTTTGAAAGACATGAGAGCACTGTAATAGTGCACAAGTGTTGCAGTACTCCTCAAACTTCCATCCTGTGATAACGCCATTCCAGAAGAGGAACCAGTGTGCTATCAGGCTGGAGATGCAGGAGCTACCTGCCTCTTCCAAAGCAAAGAGTGTCATCACACCTCCAAATACATGTTGTAATTTTTAATTACGGAATGTGAGTGTTTCAGGATGTATTTTCTTTTACTGCTGAGAAACAAGAAGCATACATTAGTAACGCTTCAATGGCTACACATTGATAAGCATCAGAGTAGCTGCAGGTCAAAGTCTTCCTTCCTCTTATGCGGTGTGCCCTTCTTATCTCTCTTGAGTGCCAAATGAAACAGTCCGGAGGTTATTTTACAAAATCAAAACATTGTGCTCAACTGCAGTGGACACTGACTTAGTGGCTCCACAGCAGGCACAATTTAGTGCAAAGGGACAGGTGAAATGCTGAGCTTTTGCTGAACAAGTAGTGTAAACTGCAGCAAAGATGCTAAGTTAAATAAGGAGGTAAATATGTGGATGTGAGTGACCAGATTTTGAAAAAGGTGGGATGATAGTTGCATTCCTAAAAATCTTGCAGCATGTCTAGGAAAAAAAAAAAAGGTATTCACCTATTCACATTTTTTGCAAAGCAAACTGCCCATATGGAAGAAAGCTGCCACGGTACTGCACACAAAAAATCCCTTCACTGCATAGGCTAAGTCCTTTGAGGGGCTCACACTGAACTCATGGTGGCATTAGTCACTCCAGAACAGGATTCACACTGGTTGCCAGATACAGTATAAAATGAGGACAGCTATCATTATAATTGATAGGTAGAGGACACAAGGCACAGAGGTCAGGAGAGCACATGTGGGAAGACAGTAGGGACCAGGAGATACTGGCACCTGAGATTTCAGAAAGTTTCCCTTCAGAAGGTGGTTTTTTTAAGGTGACACTGTAATTTAATCGAGAACAGAGACACTTTAAGACTTGCTAATATTGGCAGTGATTCATCATGTTCACAATAAAGTCTTCTATTCAGACTGCTTCTTACATAGCTGCAGTTAAATGTTTTGAATTTTGTTAAATATCTCTGTGCAGTATTAGCTGTCCATTTTATTTGAAGGTACAGGAGCATAACATGGAACATGTGCCCACTAGTGACGGTAAGTAAAACAACACAATTCCTCAAGACAGAGAACAAGACTATATTATGTACCTTTCAAAAATATTGTAATTATGCTGACATGATCTATGATACAAATTAGATTATTTCTAGCATTCTAATGACGTGAGTCCTATTTTTACCCTCTAGTGAGCAACGTGTTTCCTCCTTTACATATAAAATATTCTGTATAGATCAATTTTGTCGGACTTGGCAGACAAATAATATCATTCTGTTCCTTCCTCACTCCTACTGTGCATAAAATATTAACCCTAACATTACACGAAGGCAGATTTTTTGCATTTAATTATTACTCAGATGCAGCCTGGAGACAGTATTAATTAAGACAAAGTATGATACCACTCCTTCCCAATGTATGCATTTTGTCTGCTAAATTGCTGAGATTAGGATCATACTGGGATAGTGCTTCTCTATTTAATACTTATTTTACATCATCTTCTATATTTCATGGGGTAATGAAGGAATTCACTGAGGCCAGGGAATCTTAGAACATGGTCCAGCCATGACTCGCTGTGGGGCAGGAAGAATTTTAGCTCTTTTATTAGTCCTCATTTTTTGGATTTCCTCTGCAGTGCTGACATCTGACCCACCCCTTGCTGCCCCTCAGGGAGCATCTTCTCTTTAGCTCCTCTGATGTGAAGTTGTGTGGGTGGAGGGCATGGCCCTCTTGTGCTGGGGCTGCTTCTGTCCCTGCATCCCTGTGAAAATGACAACTGGGAAGGGACCACATGCAGTGAAAGACTTGGAGCAGGTCACAGGACTGATGCTTTGATTGATGATATGAAACAAGGATGTAAAGGGCATTCTTTGTCACTGCCTGGTTAGGGCCCCAAGTGCATCCCTGACCTCTGGAGGTTTATTGGAGTTGGCTCAGGGTCGGCACTGACGTGGTGCAGCTGTGCAGCCTCGGAGCACTCTTGATTGACCCCGCTTGGTGTCTCCAGACCTGCTCTGATCTTCTTGCTTGGGACCTATCGGACTGTGCCCTGGCCCATGAGGACACTAACCCCACTAGACTTGCTGTGACTCACAGCTCCTGTCCCACCAGACTGGAGGCTCCTGGCACTTGCTACATTGGCTTTGGTGGGCAGGGGTGGGTGGGTGAGTGTTTCCAGCCAAGTTGTCCTACAGCCAGAGGACAGAGCTGCTCCTTCAGAGCAAGGGACAGGGGTTTGGGTGCCTGGAGGCTGCCAGAGGAGCTGACCCCAGAGCCCTGAGCACAGAGGCTAATGCCAGGCACTGCCCTGAGGATCCTGAGCAGATACAGCTCCTTTCTCATAAAGAGGCCTGAGGAGGTGCATGATTTCAGATGCTGTCTGGTGGCCATAATTTCTTGCTGCTGGTGAAGGCAGCTCTCTAACCAATGCACTGTCTGGCTTGGGTCCTTCTTTGGAGGTATTTGACCTGCCATGACTCATGTGGCAGGCTCTGAGGTTCCTCCTGCAGCGGGCAGTTTTGTTGCTTTTGCTGGTGAGTAGTACACCAAACACCAAGACCATCAAGGGGACATTTACCCACGTTCCAGGGTGCCACAGGAGAAACACACAGAGAAGATGCTCTGCAGCCGCATAGACTCCAAGACAATGACAGACCAACATGGTGGGAAAGTCTGAACAACTTTCCAGGAACAGGCGTATGTGGCATTTGTAGATGAGGAAGCTTGGAAGCAAGTGGAGTAGAGATTTTGGCAAGAACACAGAAAGCAATGATCCATTTAACAAGTCATAGGTATACACTGGAGCCTAAACAGGATCATCATGTATTTATTTCAAAGTTGCAAAATTCTAAGTCCTCTGAATCCTAAATTTATACAAATCCAAAGCAAAGGCTTTACTTCACAATGTTTAGATATAAGCTGCAATTTAGGTATAAGCTTTGCCTTGCCTTCTCCAAAACTAATAGTGTGCTAAGGCTTAACTCCAAATAGGTTTTCTACCTTGAGAAGAAATGCAGAATAAAAATGGAGAGGTGTATTTTGCCCTATTTGCCTGCAGCATTTTCTCTTCAGTTTGATAAAACTCCCAGCAATTCTCACTGAAACTAGGATTTTAATATGCTAGGCTCAGTAAAGGAGAAAGTTGTTAAATTTGGCTCCTAGATTTCTGTGTGTGCATGGGTAACGTGTATGAAAGTAAAATTTCCCTCTTCTTTTCTGGAATGAGTTCAGGTCATAGTAATACCCTGTGTTAGGATCCATCTCACCTGACTTTATATATAGCTTCATTTCACCTATACATTTCAGCTATCCCTTTCTAGTCAAGAAAAAAACATAGGCACTTCTAGAGCATGAATCACCCGACATGTTTTAAATACCTGCTTTAGGGAGTGATGAATCTCCACTGACTATCAAAGAAATCTTGAGTGACTTACTCAGATGTAGCATAAGATGATTTCCATTCATTGCACCTTCTCTGGCAGACAGAAATGCCAATGCAGACATTTCTTGAAGCCTATTACAATAGTTACGGTTTAAAATGCAATTAAGAGAAAAGGTGGGTGAGTGCCTAGGTTTTTTTCTATATTTACAAAATAAGAGGCTGAGATTCTTGCCTTCTTTCTCAAGTCTGCATTTCAATGAGTGCACTTTTTATATTCTCCTTTAACAAAAGTCTTAGTTAACTTCCCAGATTAGGAAAAAAAAAAAGAAGAAAAAAAGAAGAATGTTTTATTTATTTCTTTAGTCCAAAATGAATCTTTTGGGCAACAGAATTGCAGAACTTACTACTGCACCTTGGTGTTTTTATTGTTTTTATGTTAGACTGTAGTTCCTTTCTAGGGAACATATACTTCCAGTCTAAGGGACTGGAAAAGCTTTGCTTAGGTGCACCCAGAGGAAGTGTTTCTTTCCCCAGATTTCCTGTGTAACATGTTACCAACAGTTGCTTGGACATGTCGTGCTCCATCTTGTGGAGTAAAACATGGTGACTGTGACAGCCAGATGTGACATGTACTCCAGGAGACATTGCCTGGGGAAAATGCTCATTATTTTGAAACCCTTGACATTCTTCAGAAATGAAGTTAAAGAAAACCAACCACAATACCCAACAACAACTTATCCCTCCTTGTTCAGAGATATGTCAGCTGATTCTTCCTGCAAAGATCATAAAAGACCAGACACTGGCACACAATTAATCCATTCATCTAATAAATTTTAATGAGAACAAAAAGGGCTCAGAATTCCATCTGCCTGATAAAAAATGTAATCAGAACAAAACCCAGCATTAAGGTTACTGTGTGAACAGAAATTATACAAACTCTTTCCATTTGACTAAGGTTAGAATGACAGCACCAGGGCAAGTAAATGGTGTAAATTTAATCAGTTCTTTCGACAGCATCAACATTGCGATTTGGCTGTTCTCTACAGATGCTGTACCAGCCCTTGGCAGGCACAGTATACTGTAGGCTAAGTAAGGAAGACACAGACAAAGCAAGACTAAGAACAACATGTATAGCAGCTTATGAAAGGAAAAGCAGAGCACACAAAGATACTTAGGAAAGAAGGAACATAGTCAGTGAGATGTGTGATAAAAATACATATTTCCTTCACTGCCAGAAGAGTTGTGGGATGCATTGAGAAGAGTTACTGACAAGAAAAGTTATTTTGTACCTAGTGAGCACCTAATGGGGGTGAGCACCTGATGTCAACTACTGTTCCTAGATAGGATAAAGTATAGCTGAGCCTTCTACTTAGTGGAAGAAACATGTTTAAATGAGTCATTCTTTTGTTCTTAGTTCATAGCAAAGATCCAATCTAACAAGGCAGGAGATGGTACTGAGATTAGCAGCTGTGTTTAATCGCAGAACAGCAGAGAAGTGTCTGCCTTACACAGGACATTTATGTACAATAACGTGAAACTCCTTATAAATGCCAATGATTTACACAGATCAAATAAATTATAACAACAAGTTTGTGGCTGCATCTGGTGTAGCTGCTGTGAGTTTCTAGTTTTTATCTGGAAACCTAGTCAGTTTAAGATTATATACAGAAAAAGCCTCAGATCTGCCCCTCTGAGTTCTACTGCCAGTCTTTATGAGAACGTGACCGTATGGAGGAATAACACAAATGGAGGAACCTATATAGGGCAGTAACCATCTCTGGTACATTATCTATCTTCTGAATTTCATACATCAACAGTGCCATCGCTGAAAGGACCAGTCTGTCTCTTTACTCTGGTGGATACGTAGTAGGTTACAAAATTTCACAGCCACCCCCCACCACCCCACCAGATGCTATTGATGGGATCAGCCAGTCTGATCTTTTTTTCTTTATAGACTATTAAAGGCCACCTTCATATTCCTTGTAGTCAGCCCAAGGACTTTTAGAGATCTATTAATGACCCAGTTTTTGATGCAAATGTGGTGTGGCCTAATGCAGTGAGGAATTTTTTTTTTTTTTAAGTGTCATGTGGTAATAAGTGATGCTTACAAAAACCTGGAAAAATATAAGCACAGCAGTCTTTATCAGTTAGCCCTGTCATTTTCTCAAAAAACCCCCAACAAAACAAAACAAAAAAACAACCAGATTTGTATGACAAGATCTCTTTTATTTAAATCCCCATTTTGACTCACTGTAATTGCATTTAGAGCACTGTAATTACATACTGTAATATTATTTGGTAGTTGAATTTTTTGTTAACTGTGGGATAATTTTACTTATGAATGGTGTCAGACTAACTAGTTTATGTTTTGCTAGGTCATACTTTTTAGTCTTTTCAAATGGAGAAAAGGTATCTACAGTTTTTCAGTCCTTTCAGTATTTCCTTTTTTAACACTTACAAGACTACTCTTAATATTAGTGGTTCACCCACTAAGCATCTAACAGAGTGGGAGTCATCTCAACTGACTTTAACCATCTAGATGTTACTCATTTAACCTAAACTAAATTAGGCTTGTATAGCCAATTCTGATGCATAGCCAATACAAGAAGAAAGGCTCCACCGAAGAATAGTTAACACTGCTTACCTTAGAATATGAGCTGCATTTTAAAGGCTCTCCTCTCCTGAGAGGGAAAAGAGCTTCTATATGACTAGCTCAAATTTAAAATCTAAGTTTTAGAGTGCCAAAATCAGGTGAGATGAATCTCATCCAAACTGAGCAAAAGTATCGTAACCATTGCAACAGCCAATCCCACTTTCTTGTTATTTCTTCAAAATATTTAGTCCCACTGTTCTAACACTTGAGATATGTACTTAGCAACAGGCATCCTTACTCTATATCAGTGATTCATAAGGCATCCTGCTGTTGCAGAAAACCATGTTCTTTAGCAATATAGTAGTGTCTCACAGGATTTTGCTACCATATTTTGCACAAGTATGTAAACCTTCTTATCACACTGCTAGTATTTAAAGCCTAAGCATAAACCTTAATCAAATTCAGTTTTCAAGATAAATTATCCACTAATTTAAAATAAATTGATTTTGCAAACAAAGAGGATTTTTTTTTTGTAAAGTACACCTGTCTGCTCCTCATTCTCTATCCCCACAACTGCAACTAAACCAAACTTACACAGAAACAAAAATGTACAGACGAGGCCAGCTCTGTACTCATTTATATAGGTGTTTTGTTCTTCTCTCCCCAGTGTTTTCTGCTGAATTTTTTGCCTCTGCTTTCATAAAATGTGAATGATAGATGAGAACATGATTTAGTTACTGTTATTCTTTAGCACTTAGTTCTCTGGTAGATTCATTTATTTTGATGAAACTACTAGGAAAACAGCATCCCACTCAAACCGATTAGGCAGCCAGAATCTGGTCCTATATTATCCCAGTACAAACAGGCATGAAAGATAAACAGCAGATGATCTAGATGTATGGAGGAGTAAGATTACTGTTCAAATAATATGCCTGTTTTCCTCATTCTGTGTAGGAAGAACAAGAATATTGTCTTATTAGAGCTATGGCAAATCTCAAAGCCTTAAACAGACAACTTCAGGTGAGATTACAGGGGTCAGTACATCAACTATACACCAAATTTAGAATCTGTCCCCTAATGTTAAGGGACAAAACCTACCTATTGCAACATATAAAATATAAATGGAAACTTTTTGATGATAGTAACAGTTTTCATGTAATTTTCAGTAGCATCCCAATCAAATCCCTTTCTGTCTCCATGGAACAAACCTTCAGCAAATTTGGAAGAGCCAGGCTTGTGTTTCCTATCCACATGTTTGGAACCACCAAAGCTCAGGGCTTGCTCATTGGTGGAGTGGCTGAATATATGAATATATATGAATATATGAATATATGAAGCCCAATATACAGAAATATTGCACATATACAGAAATACCCTTATATATACACACAAGCAAATGCTATGTATAGATCACAGTAAAGCAAAACTATGCTGGAGGTTAAGAAAGTGCAAATAACCATTGTGGAAAAGTCTGCATGTTTTAGAAATACATTTGAGTAAGAGCTATTGTCTCATTTCATGACTTCAAATACATCATGTTGTAGCAACTTTTGGAAGACGAGTAAATACCACAAGAGTCCATACCTCTTAGTCATGACAGGTTAAATGCATGGGACATATGTGCAGGGCAGATGAATTAGCTGTGTTGATTTTTTTTCAGGAAATCCAAGTGACAACCAGACACAGATTTACCAGCAGGGATAAGGAGGCTTTATTCTTTCCATTAACATCAGCTGACACAAAACATATTTCTACACTGATGTCTGTGCCGTACAGCTGAATGGCTGCGCAGCCCTTCCTTCCCCTTCCCCCTCTCTCCCCCTGTTTAGACCAGGGCTCTCTCCATCCCCGTTATTATGCTGCAGGCTGTCATGGCCTCGGCTGAAGGTAAGTACAGCCTGGCATCAAATGTGAGAAATAGCTGAGGATACTGTCAGACGTATTTAATTTAAGACATTAGTATTCTCCATTGCTGTAATCAATCTGCTGGGTTGTTGTTTGTTATGCTGCAGTTTTTTTCTGCTTCTATTGACTGGCCCAGCACTGTAGTGGATTCAGTGCAGATGCAGAGCCCCGCTGCATCTCCCTCACTGCGCCACTCTGACCTAAAATGATGGATGGCTTGGAGGACATTTTAAACAGCAGTGAAAAGGCAAGAGCTATTGCAGTTTAGGAGATGTAAATCGGAGACATGGGTCAAAATATGATATGCTTCTGTAAGAAAGGGGAGGAAAGGAGAAACTGTAAATTTAAAGTAGAGAATATCAGACTGTTATTAGATACAGTACATTTAAGCTGGTAGACTGTCATTAATGAAGAAGCTATAGCAGAGGGGATGGGACAATTTAAAAGCTATTACGAAAAGTTATCTATCAAAAATGATAGAAATTAGGGAAGGGAAATACCTAAATATGTTATCAGACATCAGTGACAATTGCTAGGTTCAGCAAAACTCTTGCTGATTAACTAATTGGGCCACTGAGAAATTTCATGTCCTTGATTTGTATGAACTGGAAATAGATCAACAGTAAATTCACAGAAGTGATTTTTTATTGTTGTTGACACTTACAGCTGAATCAGACAGAGAAAAGCACTGAAGCAGGCAACTGAAAGAAATAAGACCACCAAGTTATGCACAAATAGGACTGTTTGGAGCCACCAGATTTAGAATAAAACAGTTTTAGTATTAAATAGTGTTTTTCTTCCAGTGATGAAAGAAGCAGTTTTGTTCCCTCGTTACAGGCTTTGGGGCTAGAAAGTGAACATATTATCCTTCCAAAGATTTTCATGTTATAATTACAGGATGTTCTTACATCTGAAGCATTGTAGACATGCACGGCAAAGCTACTGGCTAGTTTCTCTTCATGAAGCTTAAATGAGAGAAGAGGAAGAAAAAAATCCCAGCACAATGTATCCACAGAAAACAATCAACACAGCTTACTTCTAAAACTCCTTCTCCTAAATTACAGATATCAGCCCTGATCCTTCACTTGACACTCCACTCTTCCTGGGAGCCAGGGACTGCAGGTAGGCTCAGCTAAGCCTGATCTCCTCCCACCTGGGAACAGCTCCCTGAGCTACCTCTGAAAACCTGTGCTGGGATTTAGCACAAAGCCTCTGTCTAGCTTGATTTATGCCGTCAGTGCTTATAGCAGTTTTGGATTTGAGCTGCACTTAGGAAGTTTACTACTTGACATTCTAGGTGACATAAGTAATGGTGGGGGGCAAGTGCTCTCAAGATCCAAAAGGAAGAACATTAAATTTCTCAGCTTCTTCATTAGAGACTGTCTAGGTCTCAAAGAGAGCCAGAAAGCATGCATTTTCAATATTAAAAGGGGATGGGTTTATATCCTCAGGACAGACAGAAGCCTTTTATCTAACACGGAGGACTCTGAGGATTCAAGTACACAGCCCTGTGACTGCTCTTCCCAGAGCCAATAGCAAATGTCATAACGAGACCTTGTGTCACTTTGACAAAACACCTTTTCAATGTGACGTCCTTGTTCATATCTAATGACCAATATTGTTCGCTATAAGAAGACCCAGGGAGGCATCCTGGGGCACAAGAGGCCTCTCTTCCCAACCAAAGGCATCAGGCCCAGCACCATGTAAGCAAAGCACAGCTGCAGTGCAGCAGCCTTGTCTTTTATGCTGCAGTTTGTTTCCTTTGCCTGTAATGGCTCTAAGCGGCAAGCTCACTGCACCAGCTGCAGCAGGATAAAAGCAGTAGAAGCTTACGCTGAACCTGCCTTTTCCCAGACTTGCTCATAAAAGTGCCTGTGTAATTGCAGGACACATGCCCTTGGCAGGGTGCTTCAGAGTCCTCATAGTCTTACCCCATTTTATTGGTGTGCAACTACCTTGATTTCAGAAGTTACATGAGTTTTATCTTGCCTTAGCTTTATAATTTCTGTCCACGAGTGAAGTCCTGATGTATATGGCAGGGAGCTGTGCAAGAAGAGAAAAGATGTGGTCAGCATGGCCTGCTGAAGCCTCATTGCCAGTTGTGTGCTCATTAGTGATGCGTGTGGCCACATGTCAGAGTGATGCTACTGACACACTGCCCTGCTTTGCTTGTCGACAAGTTTGAGAGTTCAGAAGGCTTTAAGTTGACTAGAGCTTTTGTAGCTCAGACTTACGCTGTAAAGAAACAGGAACTCCCTTTTTGATCCTGGGCAAATTAAAATCTTTGTGCCTCATTCCACCCACCTGTGAAAATAGGTACAATACTACTTCTCAGACCCAAAGGGTTTAAGAATAAACGCTGTTCAGATTAGAAACTATATCAGTAGGAGCCAGTAAGTATGTTAAATAGATACTGAAAAGAGTGGACTACAAAAATGCTAATGACCCGACACCTGTTCTGGCAGCTCAGCACTCCTCTGTCACAAATATGATCTTCCTTCCCTGCAGGACAATCAAGACTCACTTCTCAATGGGTGGCATATTAAGCAGTCGAAGAATGAACCAAAACTGAAAGCTTAGCTGCCATCAAACACAGTAGGATAAATTCATCATAACCATCCCAATATGTTTTTTTTTAATATATTAGGACCTTGGTTTTTTTAACCCAGGCGATTTTCATATGTATATACTGATACATACCACCTCCCTCCCCTTATGTATAAAACAATCAGAAGTATAAAATAAGTAGTGTAGGTAGGAGTAATCAGCCATAGGGAAAGATTAATTTTGCTGCTTTCCTCTGCATGATTAATTCAAACCTCAGAAACTGACATTTGTCAAGAAGAGCCTGCCTAGCACTAAACAAATATCCTTCAGGGATTGTAACACTGTGTTCTTGTACTGCATGGCTCTGCATGCAGCCTTATGCTTTTCCAGCATCACTTTTTAATAAGAAAATAGGCAACTACCAAGATTGCTGTAGTTTTAGATGCCATAAAGGAAAAGCTGCAGTAAAAAACCCAACCAAACAAAAGTATTCTTAATAAACAATGCGTTGATGTAGATGGCCTGGATAAAAACAGGGTCAATACAGGTGTGATCGCTGAAAGCCCTGAGAGAGCTGCATTACAGGTGCTTGCACGCTCTGCCTCAAGGCAGAGTCAAAGCTCCCAGTGAAGAGCTACTACAGAGACCTCCAGCACAAGCTACAGCAGGTGTCATGGCAGTGAATGGATCCTTCAATTCCCTCCTTCAGAGCAGAGCCAGCACCTGAAGAGGCAGAAACAAGCCAGACAAAGGAAGGAGCTGAAAACCAGCCCTGCTACCCATCACCCTTTCTCCCTTGGCACTAGGTAGATGGAGGAGTTGAAGAAAATGTGATGAATCTATTGCCTTTCTTCAAACTTAGCCCATAAAGCTGCGCAATTGGTAAAAGTTCTTTGAATCAGATGTGGACTCAGACCTTTGCAAGATGGATGAAATACCAAAAGGCTTATGATACTGGAGAGATTTCTGACCTTTTCCTGGATGTCGAGGGGAAGAGGCAGAAAGAGGTTGAATGGGAGAAAGAGGCTTGAGATCACAAGCAGAGGCAGGGAAAAAAGGAAAAAAAGATCTGCAGTGTTGGGAAAATTGAAGTCCTGGGTGTGAAATATGAAAAAAGGAAGTAAATATACAATCAGATCTTAGGGGCACATGGCATAAATAAAAAAAATATTTATTATTAAAAAAATAATCAGTAGAGTAGATGTTTTATTCTGATTCATTTTATTTGTTTTTTTTTGCCTGAATTTTCCTTCTAGTCTGACAAGAACACAATGTAATGGTTGTAGCAGAACACCAAACTACACTTTAATGAGCAAGTGCTCCTCTTCTGTTAATTCAATATCTAAGCCCTTTTTGTTGGAAAAGAATATTAGTGTCATAAGCAAAGGTGCTAGAACTGCTGTATATTTATTGATTTTTTTCATGGTTAGCAAAGCCCAGGGCAAGCCCTGATATCTTTATTGATATAAGTCTGGTAAGTTCCATTATCTGAAATGAGCTTGTTGGGGAACAAGGAATTTCCATCATTCGGTGGCTCGTAAGCTTTCAGTCCAAAGCTGCAGCCCTGCCTTTTTTGGTGTACGTGCAAAACCTGTAAAAAAGACAATAATGAAAGCAAAATTTTAATGAGTCAAAGTATTAACACTATTGCAGAGTCACTGCTTTATTTGGAGGAGATAATAGGGGAAAAATATGCGCCAGTCATTTGTAGCAGTTTCTGTATTAGGTCCACTTATTCGAATGGCGCAGCTCAGGAGTTGATAGCTGCTTTCCTTTCTTTTGACCCACAGTGATCTCTAAAAGGAGGTAATACAGGAGTGAATAATCTTCAAGATGTTTTCCATCCTCTTTCATTCTTTTTGTTTTCCCCAGATTAACCTCTGCAGGCACCGCTGTGGGAACAGCCCTACAGTGCTCAGCCTGTGGGCTCCTCACTGTAGAAATGCTGTAATAGCACTGCTTGTGGCTGCCAGCTGATGTTCTCCCCCTCTTTCTTTTTCTAACCTGACAGGAATCTGAAAGGAATGTTTATTTTTAAAACATTAAACCCACATTTCAATAAGTGAGTATCCTAAGTGCTTCTTTTTGTCAATTAAACACCCTTGCCTATGCTATTTCCTTAATAACTCTAAGCCCTATATTTTTAATGGGTTCTTAAGGAGATTGTCATGTGCTGCCATGGGGAGTGGGAATGGGTAAATGAGCAACACAAAGTAAAAATATCTAAAATTTAGGACTACAGAACTTTCAGTTTTCCAAAGCCTGTTTAAATTAGCAGTGCCAGTCTCCCGCAAGTAGTTGCAGTTTCTAGCAGGCTTTCTGCTAGCCAGCCAAAAGGAAGTTTGGAATACAGGCAGGGAACTCACACAGTTTCTATGACAAAGAAAGGGAAATAAAGAGTTTAGATACATAGGAAAAGATGCCTTTATGCTTAGAATTGTCTTTCTAGCTGCATACTAACTTAGCTGGACTGCACACTGGGTAGAGAAGCAGCTGAAAAAGACAGAAGGGACCTTCCTCTGGGTTTTCTTATTCATGGAGACCCATGCAGTCTAAGATATCCTGATCCCAATCCCATGTCATGTGGGGCTGCAGTCTTTCTGCCAGGACATCCCAGCAAATATGAGCTTCAAGGCCCCACTGCAACAAAAGTACCTCTTGTGAAATCAAGCTGTCCCTGCTCTTCTGCCAGAGTAGTCTTTTAGCTGTGGGGGCAGAACATTTTAGCCTGTGGCTATGTGCATGGCAGCATCAGTACAGCCAACCAGCACTACCCAATTAACCCTAATTAGCCAAAGAGACCTTCAGGTAATTGAGATTCTAACGTCATTTGTTTTACAGGAGGGACGTAACAGTTACAAAACCTCTCTCAAATGACCAGCCCTGTTCATGTTATAATATTTTATGTTGGAATTGACTCAGGAAAAAGGCTGAGACATGAGCAAATAAATGGCCTACCAAGTAGAGTATATACAGGACAAAAATACACAGAATACGTTCAGTCGAACATACTCTTGGGTAAAAGTAGCTGAGTAGCTGAGTCAGTTGCTAAAGCTAATTCCAATGCAAATTCTTTTGGAATAAATGAATAAGAGCGATCAAATGTCTTTTTTCTTTTTTTCACCCCACAGCCTTAATGTATGTGTCCTGCCTAAAATACTGAAAAGCATGAACTGAAGAGTTCATCAGCTACAATCAAAGCACACAGTGCCTGTCAATATTACAAGTTGTAGCCTCACCGTAGAAGTATGTGCTTACATCCAACTGAATGCTTTCTGAATAAGCCATAATTACCGAATCAGCTGTACTGATCTGAGTAATGCTGACCTGGGGGTGTACATTACTCCTACTCATTTAATGTGGAGTTATCAAACTGCGTGTTTGCAGGGTATAGTATAAGCGGATGTTTATATGTTATTTTCTGTAGCTGTGTCATCTGTCTCTGATTTCAGCAGGACTAGTTTTGAAAAAAATGCACCTAGTTGTTGACAATGTCTGTGTGTAGATCTAGCTAATAGAGTACTATTAGCTAGACATTGTGCTGTAGGAGTACAATGCTTTGGTATAGAGGACTGTGACAGAGGTAGAATGATGCTACAATGTTATGAATACCAGAAGAACTGTGATAGTTTAACACAACAGATCTATAATTTATGCAAACATTTTATCTGAAGTAAAGCCGTACTATCATTATGCAAATCATGAGGATTTTCTGAATTATTGTATTAGCGTAATAGCCTACTGGAATTAAAAACTGGAAAGTGCTGGAGAAATTTGTATGTGACCTGTCACCACCATGCTACCAATACCAGCTCTGAAGGTCTTCTGGCCTGTTTCCAACAGGTCAAAAGATTAGTTTTGCCAGCTTTTGATCTTAACAGATCAAAGGTCTGTAAGCACTGAAAAAGGAACTGGGACTTGAGGTAGCTGTCAGGAACAAAAACTGCCCAGCAAGCTTTTAAATTATATTTTCCTATATCTGGAAAGATAACTCAGTTCAGAACTGGGAGAATAATCTTTCACCAGACCCTGCTGTGGTAAGAGCAGGGTTTTCTAGGAAGCTGAGAGTCACTGAAGCAACAGGACAGGTAAAGATATCCTGGCAGCTAGGTGAAGTTGTCTACTCTGCCCAGTCCTGAGCTTCTCAGTACAAGAAAGTTATGACTGAGTCCAGCACAGGGCCACAAAGATGACTATGGAACTGGAGCATCTTTCATATGAGAAGAAGCTGAGAGAGCTGGGGCTGTTCAGCCTGGGGAAGAGGACGTTCAGAGGGATCTTATCCATGTGTATAAATAAATAGCTGATGGGAGGGAATGAAGGTAAGGGAGATAGTAATGCCAACTGACAGGACAAGAGGCAACGGTCATAAATTAAATCATGTGAAATTCCACCTGAAGATAAGAAAACACTTTTAGTGGTCAAACACTAAGACAAGGTTCCTCAGTGAGGTTGTGGAAGTTCCTTGGAGATATTTAAAAACTAACTGGACATGGTCCTGGACTGCCTGCTCTAGGTGACCTTGCTTGAGCCGGAGGGTTGGACAAGATGACCTCCAGAGGTTCCTTCCAATGTCAGTGATTCTGTAAATTTGTGAACCTAAGCTGAAATAATTTGGTTTGGGTTTGTAGGTTCCCCCTCCCCCCTTTTTGAATATTCTCCCTTTTAAATATTCTATCTCTCTTTTTCTTTTTTTTTTTAACAAATAAATAGGTTTTTATCTTAGACCAATGTGTTTAAAATATCTTTGTCATGATACTGGAAATAATTTTCTCACCTATATGCAGAAACATGTATTTGTGAGAAGAGGTGGTTACATTACATAACTAGATGCTCTTTTCCTTACTGGCTAGAAAAAATTTGATGAGTGAGACTAGGTGATGGAGAAGGATATAGAATGAAAAGAAAATTAGATGAAAGGGAAAGGAAAAAGAATTCTTAAGAGTGGAAATGTAGTCATTGCAGAGGTTGTTGCATATAAAATACCAAGTAGTGATAAACCAAAGAATGCAGTAGATGAGCCTGAATGAGTCATAAAAAGCAATCTCAGTGACAGGAATGCATTTAAAAGCCTTTATAAAAGGAATCAATTACTTGCCCTTTCACAAGAAAAAGAAAAACTAAGACACGTGCATGAAAAGCACTTAGTGTCATGTAGCCATGATTCTAAGGCAAAAGAAGGAAAAAGGAATTATTGTTTTTCCTTAGTTTTTCTCAAACCCCTATAGCTTTTCCTATTTTCTTTTTTTCTGGTACTTTTTTTTTAGTTTAGTGGAAATACTGAGCAGCTAGAGAAATGAAGCAGCATGTAATCCTTGAAAAACGCTTGGTAACATGCATTCCTTTGTCCTAATTCTTTCTGCTACAAAGGACTGCAAACACCTTTTATTTTTTCAGTACATTTTCCAGAGGTTAAAAATTTGTCTTGCTGGAACAGCTCACTCTCCTGTTGCAGTGAGGGCTTAGAACTGGATGCTTCAAAAGGAACAAAAAAAGTGATGCAATATACAGATCTTCTCTCAGCATGATAGAAACGATGCAAAATGAAGTTTTTATATGATTCAGTTTATTAATGTTATTTTTTTCATAATCTATTATTTTATAATGTTATTGCATTTATATTTTTCTTAGCATTTGTAGACTAGTCTTATGGCCTTGACCTGAAAAGCAGATATTTAAATATTCAGAGGATCTTACTGCAGTTACTTGGATTGCTTATATGCTTTACCTTAAGAGGAAGAAACACCTGGGCTGGTCATAGCTCCTGTCCCAGCACAGTCATTCCTCCCTAGAGCTCAACATGGGAGAACAATTAGGTTAGTGTTTGCAATCTCTTTCCAAAGCACTTATGGTTAAATACTGCCTCTGTTTCCAGTAATAAAACATGAGTTGCTGTAAATTAAAACTTAAATGTCCATTGAAAAAACGTACATAAAAGTGGCTGTTTATTTTCTCCCATGCTATTTATTTTTTCCTTTTTGTGTAGTTTTTATGTTTCATGACATTCTGAACTTTCAAGTGGAAGGCTATACAAAGGACTTTCATTATATTAGATATTCATACACTTTGAGCTATTTTAGGATGCTTTATGAGTTTTATTACTTCTGTTTCTAGCATTTTTACTTTCTTCATGAGTATTCACTTTTCTGTGTCTCACTGATGCCTGAGTCAGGAGACCTTTAACCAACTGTCTACTAGTTGATGCAGCCTAACAGGAAAGTCATCAGAAGTTAAATTCATGATAACTCCAGCCTGAAACTTGTCTTGTCACTATCATATGGGGAAAGACTAATGCAGACATCTTCACTAGATTTATAGACTTGTGTTGATCTGCCTCACCAGTCTTTCAAGATTTTTAAGAGTACAGTGCTTTCCTGACAACCAGAGAGAGGTTATTGCCTGTCCCCAGTTTGTAGTTTAAATATACTCCATTATTGTCTGTCATAGTCTGTACTTCAAGCACATTCAGTTTAATACTACAAACCGGTGAATTTTAACACAGATAGATCCTGAGCTCAACTCTTCAGGTAATGAAATACAGCATCGCCTCAGCAGTGTTATGATTAAGGGTGAATGTTTGTTAAAGCCATGACTTTACCAGAAAGGTGTCTTTTAAATTGTCAGTATATTTTGTGGCCAGCTTGTAGCTCAGTAAGCTTTCATCACAAATGCCCGTGAGTTTGACTTTAGACATGCTCAGTGCAGTCGGATAAATGTTTGTAATTACAAAAATATTTAATTAATTTCAAAATATAATTTATGTAGTGGGCTTGTGTCTTAATTTTCTATTTAAAATATTATTTTAATATTTACATTTTAATTTGAATTATTCAATAAATTAATCTTATGAGATTAAAAGACAAACATAGATCTCATTGTTTATCTTGAGATAAATTTGGATGCTTATGAAAGACTACAGAATTAAAATATGCTAGGTATGTTCCTTTTTGCAATGCATACATATTTTTTGAAGGTATAGAACATGTATTTTCTTGCATACATATTTTTTTAAAAAATATTTCAAACTAAGAAATTCAAATTATACTGATAGGACATCAAGGATGTATGATAAATGCTTAAAGGCTGATGTTAAAGCTTCACTCTAAAAATTATTTTGCAGGGAAGTAATTTAGGCAGATGAGGAATCGCTGTACTAAAAAGACCAAATTCCTATTTTGAGAAAAATATTTTTTCCTATTTTATATAACTCCTGCTTTAACAGGTAAAAATGTGCACATTTCGGGGTGTTCAACTGATACCTCATTGAGATGGACGCTCCAGTGCAATGTCATCTGCCTGAAAAGTTTCTGTCTCCTACACCTATTTGCAGATTTCTGAAAATGTTGTGAAACGGTCATGACTTAATGTCTGGATTCAGTACTGCCTGGTTAGTCACTGTCGCAGAGATAATGCAGAAAGTGCATTTCATTTCTTGCAGGCATAAATATTCCCAGCAAACAGTCCTTTCCGTTCAGTTCTCTGCATGTGGGAGGGGGACATGTTGCAAGGGAGATGAAGCAAAGTGTCCGCATCACTGTATTGCCCTTGGGACTAGCAGTACATCTCCTGGAGGACTTTCAGTTCGAAGATCCATCTGCCTGTCTCAGGTTTTATGTATTTCAGTCACTGCAGTATCAAAGTGCCTCCCAGGGATTTAAAAATATAAATGGCAATGATCGACTTTCTTTCCCAGCCTTGAGAAAAAAAAAAGTTAACTGATAAGTTTGATTTTTTTTAAATTATGGCAATACTTAAGTAGCTGCATCCTATGACAGGAAGCTGATCTACGGAAAGAGTTTAAGTAGAGATTTTGTTCATATGTGAGCATGGTGAGCTGCTGCTGTGCTGCATCATCTATAAGAAATACTCTTCTGGTTTATGATTATTTAGGACTTTAGTTTTTCTTCAGCAGAGCTGGTAACACATGATTTATTGCCTCATCTATTTCATTATATGCACCTGCCCTTTCTATTCTTTTGTGCCTTAAAGCTATTTTAATTAGTGTTGTTTACCTATAGCAAAACAGAAATAACTTTCTGTAGTATTTAAAAAAACATTTTTTTCTGTAAATTAACTAAAAAAAAAAAAGCTATCATTCTGAAAGTCTCTTAACCCCATGCATCAGGAGGAGGTGGATCTGGGAGCACATCTCCTTTCTGCTCCTCCAGTTCTAGTGGGAGGAAGAAATGCCTGAACCCCCATCACCACTGCCTAGAATTTGAAGCCCTTGAAATGCTCTGGGGTTTGAATTAACTTCAAAGGAGTGCTCATGTAGGTGAGCTCAGGAGAATTCAGCAATTTTGGAGCAACATTTCATACATTGTTACTTCAATATCATTAGATCTATGTTCGAATTTTCTACAGTGTCTGATTTGATACTTGATCATTAAGCTTAAACTGGCTTCAAATCCAAATCTGAATGTTACCACACTCCCTGATTGACAAGCATATTTCTATCTGACGGTAAATGGAGGTAGTTTTCATTATTGTCTTGTGTGAGTCGGTAAACCAAAAGGGAGCCACAAGAACATTTGCAAAGCCGACAGGTAGTTCTCCGTATCCATACTGATTGCTTAAATCTCCGGAGCACCTTATGAGCAAGTGTGTATACCCCAGTGCAGGCCTGTACCATGTGATGTTTAGCATGGTATATCGCAGCTATGAATACAACCTATATTCAGGAAACAAAAATAGAGACTGAATAACTGTGTGAGGCTAATACCAGGTGAATCTCTGAGGAACTGAATGGATCATAAAACCAATTTTGCAATAAGCACCTTTTTCCCATCTAAGATATATGACAGAGCAATGCTCATTGAAGCTTATTCCCCTTTTAATGACACGACACAATGGTAAAAGTGTATGTGCCACTGGTCCCTGAAGAAAAGGCTTGAAACTTCACTGCGTACTGCAGCACTTCAGCTATCTATGATCTACTGGATGGCAGCCAAGAGGAACCCAGAGGAAATGGTGAGAAGTGCTCTTTACAGTAGCGCAGTGAAGGTTGTCTACTTTGTAGGAAGATAAACCTTTTCAATTATGTTGGGAGCTGAAAGAGCCTAACATGGGCCCCAGTGGTGAGATAATTACTCCAGAACTTGGTGCAATATAGAAGTTCCTATTTTAAGAAGTGCTGTGCCTTTCTCCTCCTTCATCTGCACTGAGGGCTTTTTTTTTTTACCTATTGAAACATTAGCAAATTACATAGCAACAAATGTGAAAAACACTGAGATTTAAACCTCGATTGTTACTGGTTGTATAATAGGAGCATAGAAGCATCTCCAAAAGGCAATTTCCTCATGTATTTGATTTCACATTCAGTAACTCCTTTGCAGGTATGGGTCTTTACTGGTTCTTATAGTCATTGCCAACTTAATTCTCATACTCACTGAAAAAAACTTTTCTTCTGTAATATTTTTCTTTTTCATTGATTTTATATTATTATTATTATTTAGCATACCGTAGTAAATTATGTACTCTGCAAAATTACATGGATGATTGAAATGTTTCTTGTGCTTTTCCCTGTGCTAATGCCCGTCATTTAGCATCTTTTGGATGGGATGCCACTCCTTATTGTTGTCTCCTCCTGCCTCAACAATTTCTCTTAGAAATTGGGCCCTGATGGGGACTGCAAGTTTGTCAGTCGTTTCTTCAGAAAGGTCACGTGTGACCTACAAAATTTAGTGTTATGTGAGGATTCATAACATCTCCATTGAGAACAGAATCAATAACTTGAACTTCAGACTAGTAATAAGCACTTTGCTTTGATAAAGTAGAGCTCAGGTTTAGTGGGCTCCAGCAGAATTGCATTATGCAGGCAATTTGCTATTAGACATCAAAGAGACATCCCAAGCGTTGCCGACAGAACAAATGAATGAGAGTGGGAGACATGCCCAGAGTTCATTCTAAAAATTACACAAAACAGCGTGCAACCTGTTTTCGTAGTTCACAGCAGCAAAAATAACTTCTAACTAGTCTGTTTGATTAATATATTGCTCGTCACATTTAATGTAGTATGCCAAGTTTTTTTTCAGTTAGGCTCTCAGCTTTTGTTGGTGTAACCAACAATGTTGCCTTACAGAGTCCATTTGTCTATTCACGAAGTCTACCATTCTAGTTGTTAATGGCATATAAGTCCCAAAGGGATAGATATATTATACGCAAAGTGTAATCAAAGCTGAACACACACTTCAGCAGTCTGACCTGTTGCTGTTTGATGTATTTGTCCACTCTTGTCTGGATTCTGCTCCCACTAAAAGCAAAAGCAAAATGTCAGTGATGCCACTGGTGTGTTCACGATGGAAACTTGATGGTCCATCTGACATAGAAAATGTAGTTATATTTCTAAATCCAGTCATTTTTTTCTTGTTTTAGACCATACTTAGGTAGCATATATGTAATATTGGAAATGTTTTTAGCCTGATTTCCTAAAGGAAAAAATATATACAGCTGTCTTTTCTGTATGTCTTTCTTTGCCTTACTAATAATTTTTCAAATTTTTGAGCAGGGTTCACATTTCAGAGAATAATTGTGGTCCTGAGCATGTTCAAGTTCTCACAAGTCTGGTTATGATTGGTCACTAAATAGAGGAGAGAGATCTCCATTACTGAGGGAAAGGCTGGTGACTTTTGCCTGGCAGCCTGTGGGCAGCTCAAGTATAGTCCCAGCTCACACCAGCCAGCAGGTGTGTGGAGACATGAGTGTGTGTGGAGACATGAGGTCTGTGAAAGGAGGCATTGGGAGGGCTGAGGGAACACAGAGCCATCAGAAGCCATGCATCGATGTCCTCATTGCTTAGGAAGTGATCTGTTTATAAGTGTTTCCTTTTGGTAGCCTCTTAAATTTTGGCTGTATTCCTGGCTCGATGACATCTAAGGGCCACAAACTGTGTTGATCTGAATGCATGGCTGTTGCCACCTGAATTGCCTTCTGATCAAGTGGGTAACCCAGGAGCCATAGAATCATAGAACTGTTTAGGAGACCTTTAAGATCATCAAGTCCAACCTTTAACCTAGCGCTGCCAAGTCCACTACTAAACCATGTCCCTAAATACCACGTCTACATGTCTTGTAAATAGCTCCAGGAATGGTGACTCAACCACTTCCCTGGGCAACATGTTACAATGCCTGACAAGGCTTTCAGTGAAGAAGTATTTTGTAATATCCAATCCAAACCTCTCCTGGCACAACTTGAGGCCACTTCCTCTTGTCCTATCACTCGCCACTTGGGAAAAGAGACCGACACCCACCTCACTTACAACCTCCTATCAGGTAGTTGTTGAGAATGATAAGGTCTCCTTTCAGCCTCCTCTTCTCCAGACTAAACAACCCCAGCTCCCTCAGCTGCTCCTCATAAGACTTGTGTTCTAAACCCTTCACCAGCTTTGTTGCCCTTCTTTGGACATGCTCCAGCCTCAGTGATGATGCTCTGGAGCCCAGCTGGAATGCTGGAGGTCTCCTGAGGGGTGATGGGGCACACAGAATGAGGGCAGCCTCTGCACCCCATGGCTGGAAACACACAGAGTGGCAGAAGTTGTAGGGTATCTGTCTGACCCAGCTCAGGTTCTTGCCTGAGGATGTGGCATAGGGATGTCAACTCACTGTGAAGTTAGATTTGAATCCTTGTCTCTCTGGTGTGAAGACATTACATAGGAAAAGACACACTGTCCTGAAGATCTGACCTCAGTCACAGCTTTTACAAGCTGGGTACAGCTTGTACGCTGTAAGCATCGTCCATACTCTGTTGGTTTGATAAGACTGATACATGATGGACATACATGCTCCTGAAAATTCAGCCAGTGAAGAACAGAGTAATCGAATGAAGAGTTCAGTCTGGGAAAAGTTTTGTCATTTTCTTGAAGGAAATAACCAGAGAAAAGAGAAAAAAAGACAAGAACAGCTGTCTTCAGAACTGTTAAAGTTTGGAGAGAGGAAAAGCAAATGCACAGTGAAGAGGAAAATGAGCTAGTTTTCTCATGCTTTCATACTTCACTTAGAAAAGTAAATTCATCTCATGGGGAAGTGTCTAATTGAGTAGTACACCTTTTTAAACAAAACCTATGCTATTTTACTCCTTGGTTTGATGGTGTACTTCACAGATAAATCCCCACTCAGTTAATATCCACAGTTCTGTGCTGACAACTTGATGAGTGGGTACCTGTCTACTCAAAGCTGTAACTCAGCATGCAAGCTGACAAATAATGAAGGAACCTAAGTGCCGTATTTTTGCTCAACAGAAATGAAGCTTGGAGTTTGCAATGACAGTGCTGACAGGGCCTTGAAAACACCTGTGGTAATGGCCCTAAATCAAGAGCTATGGTCCTGGTAAGTTTCAGAAGAAATTTCATTAGTTTGAGGGAATGAGCATAGAAAAAGAAAAAGAAAGGCAAACTCTCAAGTACCAGATTAGCATTAAGTGTACAACAAGTCTGGGGGTGGAACTCTGCAACATATTCTAATATATAGTTGTGATCCTTTCAACGGAGAAAGAAAACTTGTGTCACCACTTTCACTATCCCATCAATCCTCATAATCAGATTCATCTGTAAATTACTTCAGCACTGCACAAAGAGCCCCAAACCAGGTACAAGTTTTTGTCACTGTAAAGGAGTAATGGATTTTTTGATGCAGTCTTTGCGAGGCATTTCTTGGAAGATACTTCCTTTTTTACCATTTTGTACATATGGGGTAACGTGTGGCCTCACCTTGAGTATTGTGTGCAGTTTTGGGCACCACAGTACATTAAGGATATAAAGCTACTAGAGAGTGTCCAGAGGAGGGCCATGAAGTTGGTGAAGGGTTTAGAGAGGAGACTGTATGAGGAGTGGCTAAAGTCACTTGGTTTGTTCAGCCTGCAGAAGAGGAGGCTCAGAGGAGACCTCATCGTGGTCTACAGTTTCCTCACAAGGGGAGGAGGAGGGGCAGGCGCTGATCTCTCTTCTCTGGTGACCAATGATAGGACCCGAGGGAATGGCAGGAAGATGTGCCAGGGGAGGTTTAGGTTGGGTATTAGGAAAAGGTTCTTCCCCCAGAGGGTGGTGGAGCACTGGAACAGCCTCCCCAGGGAGGCAGTCGTGGTGCCAAGCCTGTCGATATTCAAGAAGCACTTGGACAACGCACTCAGAGATATGGTGTAAATTGGGGTTGTCCTGTGCAGGGACAGGAGTTGGACTTGATGATCCTTGTGGGTCCTTTCCAACTCAGGACATTCTATGATTCTATGACCTATTGTATTTGGCAATGTAGAGACTGCCTGGTGTTATAGCTCGGGGAAGGAAATAGCTTTGACACAGATTGCTTATGTCATTTGTCTTCTTGATAGGAACGTGCCTTCTAAAAATGAAAATAATGCTAAGCAAAGTCGATCCTTTTCATGCCTCTCTATGGAAGAAAACTTGCTGTTCAAAATAATCAACAACCTTACTAAATCCTTTAGTATCAGTTGTCTGGGGAGTAAAAAGGGCTATGATAATACAATAAAAACCCCTCTTGATTGGAAAAGCACTCAACTTTAACCAAACAGCATATATTGAAATCTGGATTGATTTCAGTGAGAGCAGACATAATTGCAGCAAAGTCTGAGCAAAGGAGACATCTGTTTTAGACACCTTTTGGAGACAGCTGTGGAAACATCTTGACAGAGCTGGGAACTTCAAGCTGAGTATCAGCTGCCCTACATGCTGGGCAAGGTTCTACTGTACACTTTCCTCTGGGAGGATTTATTGGTCTGGTTAGGCAATTGGTGGCCAAAATACTGCCCTGGAAACTAAAATGAAAGGCAGAGGTAGGGAAAAGATGCTTTCTTCTGAATTTCATACCCATTTATCTTGAGGTAAATTAAATTCATTGTAAAATACTGATAAACAAAGTCTGAAATAGACTGATGTTTACTACCTACCCGAGGTAGTAATTAGTGCTCTATGTAATACACTCTGGAAATCCAGAAAAGAGAATTCAAATTATAGGCTTAATTGGTTTATTAGTCAGTAATGAATATTTTAGAGGTAGTGGAAATAAATGATTTTCTACTATTGCTAACTTAATATCACATTTTCTTCCCAGAGTCCATTAATTATTATTAAGTCATGTTTTGAATGATCTTGCACATGATAAACATATATAAAAAACTAAAAAGCCTTTCCTAGAAATAGTTTTCAAATAAAAGGAATTAGAAAGCTATACTGTATACTTGCAAAATAAGTAAGGGGTATATTTTGAAACTTTTGAAGCTAGCTAAGGTAAAACTTAAATGGGTACTTAAAAGCAATAGATAAAGGTGTTTTTTTTTAGCAAAAAGAATGAACATAATATTTTGACAAAGATTTATGTTAGGTCTTGTGGTAGAATAATCACTCCTTTAATTAAGCTTAGTGTATTTTTTTTTCCATGTGTAATACCATCTGTGGTATCTTTTATATATTGGAAATCTGAAACAGAATCAGGATTCTTGCTTCACAGATAGAGTGACAGAAATACTGAAGGCTGACGTTAAGGGATTTCCAGGAATGAATGGCAAATGAACACAAAAACCCCCACATGTGTTGTCTGCCACTTCAGATGGCAAAAGCAAGAGTTTTTTGGCTTCTAGTGTGTAATCTTCAGAATAGTGATTAGTTCTGTGCTTCAAAGACACACTAAAATTAGCAGAGATTTTTATTTCTGCTTATATATATTGGAAAGCCAAACATCACAATTAGCTTTTCTCTGCTAAGGTAAAAAATTTCACTTTTTCCTAGCAAATGTTAGTAGCCTGTGGTTCAATATCATAGTGCTTTGGGTCATAATGACAAGAGAATAAACATTTAGTAGAGAGCTGCATTGCTGATAGTGCTGGTGAGTTTGAACATGCAAATTTCCTTGGCTTGTAAACTTGAAGACTGTAAAATCCTGGCCTTAATAAAAACAGAAATTCACTATGAGTGATTTGTAAATCACGGTATATGAATTATACTACACGAAGAGCTGAGTTATGCAAATCTAAGTAATAGAAAAACCAATGTCCAATAAATAAATAAGCAGAGTTGTCTGCTATGTTCTTTGCAGTTTCTTGATTACATCATATCAGATTCTTTTTCAGGGATATAACTAGAACAAAACAAGTATATGGCATCTCTAATTTAGTTGTTTATCCCAGTTTCAGATCTATTCCTTCCCTGGTGCCTAATTAATGTTAGAATAAAAAGGCATGACACATAATGAGGTATTAGAAAATATCTCCTCTGAGCTTTGCTAAAGATACTAATATTTATTGAAATATGTGTTATGTTTTCTAAGGTACTTTTGCCTCTGTACCACTGCAGACTGTATAAGTTTTACTGAGCTAAAGTCCCCATGGAATCTGATAACGAATACATTATTGCTCTAAGCACAATTGAAAAGGAAGATCCAAAAATAGCTTCCATCTTTACCTGGAGTGACAGCATTAATATTCAAACCTTTTTTCTTCAACCTCACAGTATTCTGTTCATGCCACTGTTAATGTATGGGCTTTATGTCTTCTGAAAAACTAACAGCGATGTTTTAAACTCCTCTAAATGAGGACCACTTACCATGTGCCATAAAAGAAGTCATTGGCCTTGTTATTTGAAATGAGCTACTGTACATTAGTTGCACAGTATTGTTGCTGGAGCCCTGAAAACCCTTTAAATATATTTATTCCTTAATTTTATGGCCTACACTTCAAAATAAAATAGCACTGAAAATATACTTTTCTGTAAAACAATAGAAATGGGACAGCTTTTGAGGAAGATTTATATTATCAAGGATCCACATGAACATACCTGTAATTTCAATTGCTGCTCTGGGAAATGTGTTTCCAGAAAGATGGTTTAACTGGTTGACAGGCAATTATTCTTTGAAAAATGTAGACTAATTAGACAGTTCTTCTTTGTCATAGCTATTCAGCTATTGTTCTCTGCAGAGTGGCATGCTGACAGACATATCGCCCCGTTTATAGTCTGGTGACAAGGAAAAGCTTTTAAAACAAATTACAAGTCTTGATAATATTTAGAAGACACTTTAATTTATCAAGAATTAATGTTACTTTAATTACTTAGGGAGAATATAAACTTTTAGAAACAAAAAAACTTGCCTGTGTTCCCAGGCAGTGGTTCTGCTGGCACCAATGGTGCTGTTCACAAATGACTGTATGCTACAGTGATTTTTTGCCAGGTCTGTGGGTGGTTCTCGTTTATTCTGAAATAGAAACTATATTGCTGTATCTTTCTTCTCACTCTCCCTCGTCTGTGAGAAGTATAATATGAAGTCAAGAGCTGAATTGAATTTTTCTTATTTTACTTTTGGTTTGGTTCAGCTCGGGCCCACAGGACCTCTCCAGACATGTGGTGCATTTCACTTGAGAGAATATTACCTTGCTGAGCAACAGGGACCAGACTTAGCTGAACACCTATAACAACTGCCCATCAATTGAGAGCTATAGGCAGTTCAGATGAACTACAATTTATTGACTAATGGACTAGCCTCCTAGGCTGAATTAGGATTCTACAGTTGGGTGCTATGGATACCCTTTCTTAGTATTTTTATTCCTGCATTCACAGGTCTCACAGGAGCTGGGACTCTTTGTGTCAGGCACTATGTACTACATAACACTTTGTAGTTGCCACAGCTGATTTCTAATGAAAGAAAAATGGACAAAGGTGCAGAAGAACAAGCTTGTGAAGTCAAGATTGCATGTCAAGTAATTGGCAGAGCTAGGTTGATGCTAAATCCATTATCTTGCCTGCTAAAGTGCCTTAAAAAGAACAATTTATGTTTATGGATTTTGGTTTCTTGGTGGGCATTAGAGGTTGCGATAAACTCATAGTTTGCCTTCCACTACATCAGCATTTTGTACAGACTTAGTACTGGGATGAACAATTTGGGGTCATGGAAAATAAGCCCTTAGAATCTCTTTCCAATCTTGAATACCTCATTGTTTCCATTGAAGAGTCAAAGACTATCTAGTAAACTTTTATCTGTTAAATATGATGCATTTCCTTGCTAAGCTGATGTCGGATGAATGCCAAGATATAAAAATGTTGAATCAGGCATAGTCTATAAATATTAATAGAAAAAAGTAAGAATATTAATAGAAAAAATTTACCAGGTTCACTAGCACTGAGTGCAGTAATGAAATCTGTAAATGCTACTTGGCAATAAAAAAAACCCATTAGGCTGAATTAGGTGCCGTCTTTATTTTCCTAGTCTATCCAGACAGTTGCATATTTTTCAAGTTCTTTATCAAAAGAACTAAAGCAGGGTCTGAATTGAGCATTCAAATGCAAATCACAGGGAAAAATGTTGAATTGAGGCTTGGATCTGAACATATCACTGCTGTTCTTGTTTCCAGCTGGAAAATATAGCAGTTTCAGGTTTGGGTCTTTTGGACATGAGCGCCTGAACAACTCTCTTCTTCCAGCTGAAGCCACCCTTCTTTCCCTCCCAGCCAGCACCACACAGGCTGCCTCAAGCCATGCCCTCTTGGTCTAAGGCGAGAGGATGAAGCTGCTCCCTTTCCACTGTCTTCCTTTCCCTTTCCTTCTGCTTGGGAAAAGGCTCTCTGTGATCCTTCATTTGCTCACTCTTACCAGCTGGCAAGGAAGATGGATTTAGACATAAGTATGTGCTTCAAAGGCTGACCTGTCTTCCAGCCCTCAATCTCTACTTGTGCTCTTCCTGAAATTCAGTCGCAGGAGGAAGATGCCATACCAATTTTCTCTAGTGTCCATAATCAGAATGGCTGAAATTAGGATGATATTTTGCAGTGAGATGCACACATAAAGAATCCCATTGTCTTAAGTGAGATTACTCAGAGGAGGAAAGTGAAATATATGCAAAACCCTTTCAGGAATGAAAGTAGAGGAATAATGCTACAGAAGAAAAGAATGATTTTTGAAATATAATATTTTATACGTTTAGGGTATTTGGAAATCTCCTGTCACACAAACATGGAAATGGATATTACAACAGAAAAATACATCCTGCAATACCCAGCATTGTCTCTACAAGAGCAGATGAAAATTCATTTTATTCTAAATTAGAAATTCTGCCATTTCCAACAAAAGCCTACTATCCTCTCATGCATAAATAGGGAAAACACCCACCCAATACATTTACACCTTGTGTCTTATGCCCTTTGGCCTCTATTGTGTTCAACCTTACAGTCCTATAACACCCATTCTCCACTGCAAGAAAAACGCCCATTGCAGTAGACTGTTTTCCTTCCTGTTGTCCTTCCCTGCTTTAAAATTTCCTCCTTTCACTTCACTTTCTCTTTTTTTTTTCCTTTAATTTTATATTTTTACTCCCTTTTTAAAAAATACTTTCCCTTTTTCAGATTCTCTCAAGACTGAGACCAATAAAAAACTTTAGAAATATGAACTAAAGAGAGTGTGGGCAGTGGCCTATAAAGATATTAGTCTAGACCACCCTTTTAAAAAGTATTTGACATGCAACACTATCTTACTTTTTTTTTTGACACTGTAGAAACATTCTCGAGTGTAGAGTATAGGAGGCCAAATATTTAGTCACTTGTAACATTCAGTCATGCTATAGGGGTTCAGGAATATCCAGTATTTTTAATTTATGGAATGGCCTTAGTTTTAGCTTTTAATTTAGAAAATAATGAAAGTAATAACTTTTTAAAAAAATAATGTATCATCGAACCGCCTTAGACTGATTCAATATACCCCCTGAGGAGAGTCCGACGTTGCAGATAATAGGTGTGCTGAACTTGGCAGCTTGGGGGACATGGATATTTTTGAAGTTTAATCTGACTTGTGTACTGTGTGTCTGCCAGTACTTTGCTAGTGGAGTATGCAGCTTAAAATTTTAAGTAGCACTGCAGTTTTCTGCTTGTTTACTGTTACTCCAGAGATCCTTTGCTTCTCTGTTTTCTACTCCTCAGCATCTTTTCTCCCTTTTATATGACCTGTCAAGCCTTCCTTTTTTTTTTTCCTACTTTGCTTTCACAATTTCCTGTGATTACTTTTTTTGTGCTTTTCTTTCAGATCAGTCCTTCTTTCTCCCTAATTTCTACATGTTGCTAGAGATACCAGGGGTAATTCAAATGTATATAGGGATCTTCCTGTCTCTGGAAAACTTCACCTGCAAGTCCAGGAAAGCTCACTCGTGTCCTGCAGTTTAGCTGCCAGTTCCACGAAGATGTCTAAAGTACCATAGAGTATCTCAAATAGCACTAAATGCCTGTGTTTCAGGAACTGAATTGTACTTGCCTTCTCTTCCTCACCCCACAGTGAGTTTCACCACCGTATTCTCCTCTTTTGATCTTTCCCTATTTTTTCCATTTCTTAAAATCCCACCTTAAATTGTCTCACCCTGTTCCCCAAAGCACTCCTCCTAGAAGAACAGTGTCCCTCAGGACCTCATCTCATACCTCTGCCAAAACCAGCCTCTGTGCTAGGTATATCATCTGCAACCTCCTCCTTCCTCAGGCGGTTCCTCCGTAATCATCACAGCTGCATGCTCCCATTAAACCTCCGCCTCCATGTAACCGGAGACAAACTTAGGACAGAAAGAGAAGATGAAGATTTTGTTCAAACTACAGAGGAAGCTGAGATTTTGAAAAAAATTTCGGTGTATGGAAATGCATGAGGATGATGCTAAGCAAAAAAGTAATCTTTACTTACACAGAGTGACAGCCATTGCCCCCTCAATACTTCGCTTTTGAAGTCTGGCTGTTTGGAAGAAAGAGAATTCCTCAAGGAGATTCAGACAAGCAGCCTGAAATAGCAGAGCCACTGGGGAATAGGAAGCAGACAGCCAGTTGTTTGCTTTGGGAAGGAACGGAGGAGAATTAAAGAAAACCATGTTTGGGACTGAGAACAGCAGACTGAAAACACATTGTACCTCCTCTCCTCCAGGGATTAACTGCCCTTGGCTGATAAAAGAAAAAGAAGCCTGTAAACATTTGTAGGCCTGGATGTACACAGCACTTTCCTACACTTCAGGAGTGTGAGGAAGCAATGAAATTTGCTAAATTCAGCTGCTGTCAGTATTTAGCATACATAAGGGGGTGATTCATACAAGTAGCGTTATGGTTTCCACAGTGCTACTTACTGTAGTAGTACACATTACTACTAGTAATGGGCTGTTTCAGTCTAAAAAAACCCAAAACATAACGTGAAGTATGCAACTCTACTGTTAACAAGAACCAGAACATGTCCATGAGGAAAAAATCAGGTATTTACTACCTTTTCCAACATTTATTTCCTACAATGATACTTTTACTGTTTGCTATTCCATTCAGTGCAACGCTTCTACATAATCAAGGGAGGTGCTGAGGGGGCAATTTTGGCGCAGGGATTTGGGGGAAACATTCACATTTATGGAACACCCAGTCTTGCAATTAAAAAAATATAAAGCAGAAAGAAGAACCTTGGCTGTCTTATCCTGCTCATGAAAAGTATGCAAAGGGAGCACTTCTATGCCTTCATGCTATGGCTGGTGCTACGCAGTTCTCCCACAATTTTTATTAGCAATTTTTTTTGGTAATGTTTGCCACTGATGTGAAGACAGAGGTCACCACTGGGCCTTGTGATGAATCTGCACAAGACTCACCTGTGCACTTGTACTGTTTCACAGACTCATAGCTCAGATTAGATATTCCAATGCACTGTTACAGCCAAGGTAATGCTGTAAGTAGCTGTAATGAGTAGGGTGTAAAAATTATTCATTTTTGGAAGCAAAAGACACCCTGAGTGCTTGGCCATACAGCTCAACCTCATTGGAGTCCAGCTTTCCTACGTAACTGCATGTTTATTGTTGCAGCCTTCACATGAAAGTTTTTTGCATTTGCAGTGACTGAGATAGCAGCCTGTGTATTAGTTTTTATAGTATTATTCCCAGGGTAAATTTTATAACCCCTATGTTCAGTATGTGTTTTTATAGTATGAAATGCATGAGTCGCATAACAGCATGGTTCTTCAGCTCCACTAGTCTGTTCTGAATCCTGGAACGTATAATTACCTTCACAATCATTAATTAAAAATGTAATTACCACTTATGATATATGACCATAATATAATAAAAACTAATTTTTACTTCACTGTAAAAGAGAAATGAAGATACTAGGAATAATCCTGTAAATTTTAATACAATACTTAACTTACTATTATGCTTGGCAACATGCTTCCAGCAGATAATTTTATAGTGCATATATGTAAATAACAGTCTTCTAACTCATTCTCATGGCCTTTTATCCCCTGCTTATATCCATAATAAAAGGAACAGGAGGTAAGGCTCTCAAAACTGTTTCAGTAGCTTAACATCCTAACTCACATTTAAGAAAAGTTCTCACTAGCTTCAAAGCCACGTACCTGCATTCAGGTGGCCTTATACTTTAGCTAATTACTTTCCTTGGCAGAGCATATTAGGGGGAGTCAAAATACATATCTTCTGAGCTGGGCTGGCCCCTGTGCATCCTCTGGTTGAGGCTCTGTGCTAGCATCGCTGTCAGGACTCGTGCATAGATGCCCAAACCCAGAGCTGCCATTGACTTTGCACCAGACACTGGTTAATTGTATGCTGAACTTTTCAAACAGAAATATGTGATCAGAAAGTAGTTTGATAATCATGGAAAGTTTCCATTTCCAAGCTGGGAGAAAAAAAAAACCAAAACACACGAAAAACTGACTGAAACTTTTCACTGACTAAATTATGTCTCTAAAGAATTCGTATGCTGATCTTCCTCCTGATTCTTCTGGCAGGCAGCTTATTTAAAAGTATTTGAGATTTTGAAATTTTTAGTTTATGGTGGTGCTTCAGACAACAACCATAAGTAATTATGGGTATGGACATACACAGATAAAGGCCATTTCCAGCCCTATGGTGTCTGTCACACAGCGATGCACATTGAAAAGTAAATGGCTCTTTAGTTAGTCCCATTTGCTCTGATGGCAAACTGAGGAGTTAATGGTTCCTGGAAAGTATTTTGAGATCTACTAATTGAGAGCTCTAACTAGCTCTAGAGAATATTATTATTATTACTACCATTATTAGCATTAATTATAATAGTAAAAACCATAACAGCAGCCAGTCAGTAAGAATGCCAGTATGTGACTAAGCGGGGAGTCACTGTCAGATCCCCCCAGCACACCTGTGCCCATGCCTAATAAGAAACAACATAATTTTTTTTTAATGTCTTGTGGTTTGAATGACTGCTAACTCTGAAATCATCAGATTTCTATTATACAAATGACCCTCAATTCTCTATTTCAGCCCCCCAACTTCTCCCATGCATCAGACATCTTTCAAAGATTAATCTGAAAGATGCAGTTGATGTGAGAAATGTACTAATAGCTAATTGAGGTACTTGCAAAACAAGATTGAGCCTGCTGAGCTGGAGGAGGCAGAACTGATGCTCAGATTCTTAACAAAGCATAGAAAGGAAAGAAAATGAGGCTACTAGAAAATATTTTGTTACTCAGGGAGGGGTAGGTTTTCTTTCCACCACAGCAGGGAATGCAAATTTAAAGGGAAGAGGGAACTCATATTTCTGGATTACTGAAGGAGCTACAGGGGAGCCATAATCAACCAGACTTTCATCTTGTATTTTCTTTTTAGCTCAGTGCCCCCAAAGTTTTATCTATACCTTTACATCTAGGCTGATGGAAGGCAGAAGGCAATGTGGGTCAGATAATTTGTCTTGGGTTTAAAAGAAATCTTTGCTGGGGATTTTCTTCAGGTGTGGATGTGTGTCTGTATGTTTACCTGTCTGCACCTCTTCACCTTGCTGCATTCTTGATTTCTGGCTATGTATGGTGAGTACCCTTTTCCATGACTGGCACTACTGAAGTGCTCCCACTGAAGAAGACAGCTGTTCTGCTCTGGGACCCAGAGATCTGTTGCAACACAGTGCCTATACTGCCTAAAGTCTTCAGATCAGTTTCCATTAGGCAGAAGAAGGATAAGCAGCAGAATGGCTCTGGCGTTAATACCAATGCACTGAGACTGATGGTTGCTGAGTGATGGCTGGTATTTTCCTGCCATGCTGCATGGAAAGGAGTGGAACAGCTCAGACCAGGAATGGTGCACTAAGATTAACTTGAAAACTTTGGATCCTTCTCAATGACTCTTGTAAGTTAGTGATTTTGACCGCAGAGTTATTTGTATTAAACACCAGTGAGCTGCACAGTTCATACCTTATGTTGGTGAGCTCACTGAAGATACCAAGGGTGGCTTCAGCATGCATTTCTCATATGCCTTTCCAAATGCTGTCTCGTCTTGTTCCTTTAAAGAATCCCTGCCTTCATAAAACCCTCTTCCTCAATTCTGGGGAATCTCTGTGGCTCCTCACCCCCATTCTTCAAACCCCAGGGACATGGTGTTTGACTCTCTGTAGCCCCTTTTCTGTTTTGACTGTGCTATACCCTAACTCCATTCCTTCTTCTCCTTCCCTTACTTCCCTCGCTGCCTGTTCCCTCTTGTCTTCCCACTGTGCACCCCGTGTCAGCCCTGCATGTGCCACTGCACTGTTACACTGTTTCTCCTGACAGAGGGAGAGGATGTTCCTGAGGTGCTCACCCAGGCGATGGGCTTCATCTGACTCACTGTCAGCCATGAAAGTAGAAGGCTGTACCATGATTTGGAAGGACATTCAGAGAAGTGGCTGGAGGCTGTGGCAGCTGCAGCCCTTTCTATGAAGAACGGTGTGGTGGGTGTGGAGCATAGACCTGGCAGAGGGTTGTGGAGTGAGATGCAAAATATAAGTAACTTGTTTGATCTGTGGCACATCTGTTGAAAGGCTGGCTGTGTGGACACGACCACTGCACTGCAAAGGTTCAAGCTCCTTGTCCTACTGCAACAGGCCTTACTAAAAAGACTGTCCCCATCTTTTTATAAGTCCCCTTTAAGTACTGAAAGGCCACAACAAGGTCTCCCCGCAGCCTTCTCTTCTGCAGGCTGAACCACCCCAACTCTCAGCCTGTCTTCATAGGAAACGCATTCCAGCCCTCAGATCATTTTTGTGGGCCTCCTCTGGACCCGCTCCAACAGTTCCATGTCCTTCCTGTGCTGAGGGCTCCAGAGCTGGGTGCAGCACTCCAGGTGGGGCCTCACCAGAGCAGAGGGGCAGAATCATCTCCCTCGACCTGCTGGCCATGCTTCTTTTGATGCAGCCCAGGATACGGTTGGCCTTCTGGGCTGCGAGTGCACATTGTTGGCTCATGTCCAGCTTTGCATCCATCAGTACCCCCAAGTCCTTCTTGGCAGGGCTGATCTCAATCCCTTCATCCCCCAGCCTGTACTGATATTGGGGGTTGCCCTGACCCAGGTGCAGGACCTTGGACTTGGCCTTGTTGAACCTCATGAGGTTCTCACAGGCCCACCTCTCCAGCTTGTCCAGGTCTCTCTGGATGGCATCCCATCCTTCTGGCGTGTCAGCTGCACTGCTCAGCTTGGTGTCATCTGCAAACTTGCTGAGGGTGCACTCGATCCCACTGTCTTTGTCATCGATGAAGATATTAAACTTACTGGTCCCTGTACGGGGACCACTGATGAGGGACACTGATGAGGGACACCACTCATCACCAGTCTGCATCTGGACATCAAGCCATTGACAACTCCCCTCTGGGTGCGACCATCCACCCAGTTCCTTATCTACTGAACAGTCCACCCGTCACGTCTGTATCTCCCCAATTCGGAGAGGGGGATGCTATGGGGGACTGTGTCAAAGGCCTTACAGAAGTCCAGAGAGATGACACCTGTAGCTCTTCCCTTGTCCACTGATGTAGTCACTCCATCATAGAAGGCGACTAGGTTGGTCAGGCAGGACTTGCCCTTGGTGAAGCCATGATGGCTGTCTTGAATCACCTCTCTGTCTTCCATGTGCCTTAGCATGGCTTCTAGGAGGATCTGTTCCATGATCTTCCTGGGAACAGAGGTAGGGCTGACAGGATGGTAGTTACCTAGGTCCTCCCTTCTACCCTTTTTAAAGATGGGCACAATGTTTCCCTTCTTCCAGTCCCCAGGGACTTCACCTGACTGCCATGGCTTTTCAAATATCATGGAGAGTGTCTTGGCAACTACATCAGCCAATTCCCTCAGGACTCTGGGATGCATCTCATCAGGTCCCATAGACCTGTGTATATCCAGGTTCCTCAGGTGGTCACGAACCTGATCTACCCTTACAGTGGGAGGGGCTTTACTCCCCTGGTCATCATCCTGCAGTTCATTGACTTGGGAGGGGTAAGGAGAGAGGTTACCAATGAAATGTTGTGTGCCTCAGCCTTCTTGTCTGTTGATACTAGGCCACCATTCTTGTTATTGGGGTGGGGTACACTTTCTTTAACTTTCCTTTTCTGGTTGATGTACCTGTAGAAGCCCTTCTTGTTACTCTTTGCATCCCTTGCCAAATTCAGCTCCAGCTGTGCCTTGGCCCTCCTGACCCCATCCCTACACAACCGGGCAGCGTCCCTATACTCTTCCCAGGATACCTGTTCCTGCTTCCACTGCCTGTGCAGTTCCCTCTTGCTCTTAGTTTGACCAGCAGGTCCCAACTCAGCCATGCTGGTCTCTTCCCTTCCTTGCCTGATTTCTTACACCTGTGAACTGAGAGCTCTTGCACTGTATGGAATCCATCCTTAAAGATCTGCCAGCTCTATTCTGTTCCCTTGTGCCTGAGGACCATTTCCCAGGGGGTCCTTCTGATGAACTCCCTGAAGAGCTGGAATTCTTCTTTCCTAAAATTTAGGGTCCTGACTATACTCCTAGTTTTTCCGATATCCCTCAGGAGTGTGAACTCCACCAATGTGTGACCGCTGCAGCCCAGGCTGCCTCCAATCTTGACATCACCAATAAGCTCACTTGCATTGGTGACCATCAGGTGTAGTATTGCATCCCCGTGGGCAGGGCTGTCTATTACCTGACTCAAGAAGTTATCCTCAATGCATTCTAGGAATCTCCTGGAGGGAGGATCTTATCAATGCTTATAAATATCTAAAGGGTCAATGTCAAAAGGATTGGGCTAGACTTTTTCTGTGGTGCCCAATGACAGGACAAGGGGCAATTGGTGCAAGTTGGAACACAGGAAGTTCCACCTGAATATGAGGAAAGACTTCTTTCCTGTGAGGGTGCCAGAGCAGTGGAACAAGCTGCCCAGGGAGGTTGTGGAGTCTCCTTCCCTGGAGACATTCAAAACCCGCCTGGATGTGTTCCTGTGCCCCCTGCTCTAGGTGTGCCTGCTCAAGCAGGGGGATTGGGCAACGTGATCTCCAGAGGTCCCTTCCAACCCCTACCATTCTGTGATTCCATGATTATTGTGTCATGAATAAACAAGAATACACCATCAGACAGAATGGAACACTTTGCCTCACCGAACTGATTATAAATCGGTGTACACTGCAGATAATACTGCTGACCGGCTCAGCGTTTGACATTTCAGAACTCTGTTTTTGCTGGAATAAGCACGACTTCTTTATTCTTGCCATGTACAGTACAATGCTGGTACAACTCAATGCACACTTTTTCTTTGAACATTTTTTAACATTTTCTTTAAAGAATGCCAGACAGCCACATTTCCCCAGAAGGGACAGTGCATATAAATTGCATAATGATTTTATCATTTCTACTAGAGGTGGAGAATATGATCTCCTTTGATGCTTGAGCAAATTTGCCAGCACTAATTAAAGAGATTTTAATGAGATTTTTAAGAATGACTTCAAGCTATAAGAAAACATAATTTCTTGATTAAATTTTCCATAATTACATTATATTTTGCAAATCCTATGTAACCTACAGCTCTTCAGTTGTAAGCCAAAAAGATGGATGAATTGTACAAATAAGAAGATGATTTGGCCATAGAAATACTCTTCCAGCTAGGTTTAAATGTCCAGGAGCCTGGAAGTACTAAATCAAATGTAAACTGTAATCCTAAATTATTCTTTTGTGTGCCCAAAGTCATTATAATGCTTAGGGGAAAAAGTTCCTTAATTCTGAAGAGCTAGTCAAGAGCAATTAAATGGCAAAAGGACTATTAATGTAACATGTAGGGGACAGAATTCAGGACATGAATTGTTAACAGGAAAAAACAGAATTACCTTTACTGTCCTTGCACAGATATAATTCTTAAATCAAAGTATTTTTAATAATATCTTGAAAGGTACAAAAAAAGTGTAAGACCTCGAGCTGTCATTGGCATCCAGTGGAAGATAATCACCTCAGAACTCCTCTGCAGCTGTAAAAATTTTCCACCTGCTTGTAGACAAATCTGGTGTGAGGAACAGATATAAGGTGGGAGAATCTGGAGGAGCCTTAGTATTAGGTGGCATAGCACTTTCTCCTGCTTTACTTCATGTGACTATTGCTAAATGGATGTACAGCCTACCTACCTCTCCACCCCTGCAAGTAAGGATGAAGGTGGCCATGATTTTTGCTGATGGTCTGATACGTTGGATAAAAGTCATTCCTCCCATGGATCACTCCCAAAATGTTCCCATTGGTGGCCGCCCTGTTACTTACTCATGTTGGGACTGGGCACTGAAGTCATGCACTATTGTTTCTGCTTCTCATTTGAACACCTGAAACTTCTTATGGAGCAAATGGGTGACAAATAGCCTGATTACTAAGAGCAAGCAATAAATACACAAGAGTATTCTTTGGTGTGTGCAAATAAGTTTTGTAAGCATTTGCTAGGGAAAAATCCATCACATTATTTCTGAAAACATTTGTCCAATCTGAGCTCCTATGTGCTAGTGTTTGTTTGAGAGCAACAATGCAGCCTCTGGAGTTTATGTAGAAGTTTGAAAATAATATTTTGATTGTATCATTGTCACTTTCTTCTATTCACTGCAGAATGGATAGTAGTGGTCCTTATGAATGCTATCGGGGCATCTGTAACAACAGCTGATGATTACTGTCAGTGGTTTCAGGAGTTTGTAGTCACCAATGAATATACAATTCCACAGCCATATTGTATCTATCTCTTGATTTTCTCTTAAGCATGAAAAATGACTACCAGAAGAACTTATAAGCATCAGCCTCTAGCTATCAAAAATTTTTGTTATTTTTATTTCTGATCTTTACTGCTTGAGAATTGTGTTTTATGTGGAAATGCTTGGGTTTCTTTGCTGAATTCTGAGCTTTTGACTGAATTTATGACAGTAGTGGTGGTAAAGAGGGTATTTAACTTTTAAAAATATTATATGTGATTTAAAATGAATTAGTCCAGACATTTATTAATTGAAGTGAAGTTTCAAATTTAAAGTTTTTAACATAACATGATTACAGTCAGCTAGGTCATCGTTTCTTCGGTGAAATGCTCACTTTGGTTGAAGCAATATATCCATGTAATATTATGAGATACAGTTATAATGATGTCAGCATTTCTTTATTTGGAGAGTGTCCATAAAGGAAATAGAGTTTGTATGTACCCA
The DNA here is from genome assembly GCF_949628215.1 of Phalacrocorax aristotelis. Taxonomy (NCBI): domain Eukaryota; kingdom Metazoa; phylum Chordata; class Aves; order Suliformes; family Phalacrocoracidae; genus Phalacrocorax; species Phalacrocorax aristotelis. The sequence continues at coordinate 191,934,901 of NC_134276.1, forward strand.
TCAAGAGAATTGGATCTATCACCTTCACTGACAGATTTATTGTTTCTGCATACATCCATTCTACTAAACTGTGTGTGCTGAAGTATGTTATTTTCCCAGATACGCAACAGATGTTTTAAAACATCAGCTAGAGTTTTATAAACTGTATAATTCAATTCTAAATCATGTCAGAAGTACTGTTACTGCAGTGCTAAGAAGGATTTATATGTCCAAGAGTAAATAATTAATAGAACAGTTGATACACAGGGAAGATTACACTGGTTAAGAGTACGTGATAGATGATACCAAAACAAACTTTTCCTATAGACATCATGTTTAGAGCCTTCGAAGGCTGTCAGGGATGAATTGGTTCTGGTTTTAGCTCTTCATTTTCTAATATATCTACTTGTCTTCTAACAATTCACCTCTGTCAAAGAGACGTGAAAGGTACATCATTAAATTGAAAATATCAAGAACCAGCTGAGTCAGTGTCTGTTACAGGATTTATTCCCCTTGCAGAAATATGACTTTATGTTGCTGTGATTTCACCTCACATGGCATGGTTTGTATAGCCTTTTTAACTGGGATATGTACACAAAAATGTCTCAGCTGAAAGGAAGGCTAAAGCTCAACTAGTGTAAAGCACTGATGCAAATCTGATTCTAGCCTGTTCCCTCCACTCTCATCTCAAACTCATTCATGGTACTGGGAATCATCATGGGAAGAGATTACTTTACAGATGTGAAGAACTGATTCCCATATACCCATATAGTTTTCTTCTCCTATATTTCTGTCATGTGAATATACGTAAAAGATTCTCACTGAAAGGCTTCATGTTCTGTGAAATGCTAGATAGAGGGTAGACATAGTACCTCTGTGAGGCTTTCTTTTATTGATTGGTTTTGGAGCAAAATGTTCCATCTTGGTTAAAAAGAAGACAGGACAGCTCATTGAAAATGTAAGCTGTTGGGCTGTACTTCCCCTCAGCAGGCAGCTGTAATAGGTCTTCTTTGCCCAACCAAGTCTTTAACTTGTACAGAGGTTATTATTCAGCCTGTGTAGTTTTCATGTAATACTTCTTGTTAGAGTCTCTGCTGATTTAAAAGACATGAATAATTAAAATAAGTTTAGATATCGAACAAAGCTGCCTACTTGACAGGTATAGGGTGCTCAGTCAGAATTCAGCCTGCATCCTAGCTGTAAGAAGAAAATAATTCTTGAGATACATCCAAGTATATTCTAAAGCTTGTGATGAGTTTTACCCATAACAGAAGACACTTTCACTTTAGACAACTGCATGTGATTGCTCTAACACAGCAAGTAAGACTCATTTTTGGGAAACTGGTTTTGGTCATATTTTGGCCAGTGGCAGGGTAATGAGTGCTTTCCAGCAAGGTACCTGTTCTGTGAAATACAAAGGCAAAGTTAATCTGGCCTACTATTTTGTCCACCTTCATTCAGTATATTTTTAGCAGTTAGAGTTCTTAAAAAGAGTTAAAATAGCAAACATGTGGGCTTGTCGGTCCTTTTATTTCTTTACCTGTCATTCACATGTCGGCTCAAAATTGGCAAACCTCTGAAGTGAAGCGCCTTCCCTTCAAGTGTTTGGTGATGTGATATAAGAAGGCCACCATGTAAAAGTATAACATCATATGTATCAGTGAACAGCCTGTCAGAAAAACTGTTCTTAGTTATAGATTAGAACAAGATATATAAAAAATACTTCCTACACAATTTTTTCAACATGTTTACTGTAAAAACAGAAACATTTTGTGTTTTTATGAATTAAAAAGGAGCCTGTAAATCTCTGTATTCAAATGTCTGCAAAAAAGACATTGGTGGTGACACAAATCCATCTCATAAGGTTCCCTATGCATCTGCTGTTTCTCAGTGCTTAAACCAGCAGCAATGGTGTCTTCTCCTTTGTGCAGGACACATCCTTTTTCTAGGGCTGCACTTCTTCCCTCCCCAGATAAGCAAGCTAAGTGATCTTGTGAATTGTTGCTCATGTTTAAGAGCTATCAGGCTCCCTGATCTCTTTTGGTGACCTCATGCCATGGTGTAACCTTGTGATATTTTGATCCACTCTGTACATAATATAGGTAAAACCAAACTGAATTTTGTAGCTTGAATCTATCATATATGTCCTCCATTAAAAGTGTTCAAGTGCTTTCCAGTTAAGGACAGATGAGAGATAAAGAGGGTCTGTTTGGTTTTCCATGTCATTCATAGTCAGCAGACGAGTACATCTTCAATATATAAGAATTACATTCTCTTCCCCGTGATCCTTTCCTTGGAAATTGTACTGCCTGTGCACTGGGAGAGGCAGAGATCCTAGAGCAATGTGGTGACTATGTAATTAAAAAAATGTGTCATAACATGCAGACATAAAGGGGAGAAAGTATTGTTGCCAAAGTAATTCTAGTTCTGGCATTCCTTAGCTCTTCCATGGCTGATTTTACCTCCCTTAACCCAATCTTTCTAAAAGGTCTTTTTTTTTCCCCATACAGATTGGGTCTTCTGACTTTTCTATATTTACCTATGTTTGTAATGGGAAATTATTAGGCAAATGGGCACTCCCCCAACCTTTATTATTTATTTAGTCTTATAAGATTCTTTCTGGAACTGATGGAATGAAGCAGTCTACTGAATCTAAAGCTAACATCTCTGAATACTCTCATTATATCCCTGTAATTTCATAAAACCATTTTTAACACTTTTTGTGTTTGTCAGTCTCTTTTATTTAAACATATGGGTACAAAATTCAACAAGTCAGGATTTGTGTTAAAATAAGCTTGATTTCTGAGTTCAGAGGCAGTTATGAAACATCGAAGTATATATCTAATAGTGAGCTTAAGTGATGTGCTATATTCATGTGGGTATCATTATGGCAAATATGCTGGTATCTGCTTTTATAGAATTCTTTGCAATTTCAGAATAATATTTAAAGATGTTTTGTTAAATCATTTCAACATAACTTCGTACCTCTGGGCATGATTGTTCTTTCTGCTCTAAGTGTGATACCAGCTATATTCTTTTGAGATTAAGGAAATTATCATTGCAGACAACACAGACAGATGACTTTACATTGTGTACTATTTTCACTGTGCTACTTAAATCTCATCATAATTTGATGTCATAGTTCACCATGTCTCTTTTGTAACAAAACAGGAACAACAATTCATCTTCAACCCTCACCATATGGCAAAGATATTGATATGCAACAAGACATTAGTCAAATTAGCGTTTTCTGCAAACCATGCTCATCTGTGTAACTGATGCAATAATTAGATGTGTTCTTTTTTGTCTACAATGAAACATAATCTTTGCTAACTGAAACTGCCCAGGCTCCATTTGGCAAATCCATGAAGTGTGAGTAATCTAGTTTTGGGAAGAAATTGTAGTGCTTCTCTTTGGGTTTTCTTTTCTGCTGACAATTGCATTTTGGTGAGAGGAGGGAGTCCAATACGTTACTACACAATAATTAAGAGCTTTTGTGTACTTTTGACACAGTGAAGGCTTTTTATTCTTTTAATGCATCTGTTCAAGGATGGGTCTGTTTTTGAAATCCAGGAGTTTCTTCTTCTTTCAGGATCATCCTTAAAATATTTTTACATTTTTATGCATGTAAAATGGCATAAACCCACTTTACTTTCAGATGTTGCCATTCTGTTTTTTTTAAACAGTAGCGTATTTTAGGCAGTCTACCTTATGATGTGTATGTTAGCATGACAGATGTATGGGTTTGATGGGGTTACCCTGCTGCTTTGCTCATCAAAATGATTTTATTACTCTCTGTGGTAAATAATGCCTTTCTCCTGCTTTTGCTCCTGCAATCTCAAAGTCACCATCAGGAACATGGTCTGAAGCACACGCTCAGCCAGTGAGAGCTCACTGAGGCAGTTCTGCTATTGTATGCTCAGAAGTCCTCAGCTCTTGTCATTACTAATAAATCTTTCGGACTTCTGCTTTTAAACTGTTTTTTTTTTTCAGTGACGATAGAAGTTAATAAAGTGTCTGTCATCTTGGGGCCAAGCCTTTATATTTAGCAGTGCTTGGCATTCGTTGAACGTAAGCGTCCGCAGAAACTAGTTCTGACCTGCGATAGCCCAGGTCCCACAGGAGTCTGGGCAGACACCTATGTGTCAGCGCTCAGCTGGCTGATGGTTCTCAGAGATACCTAGTTCTCTCCATGGATTAGGGAGGATCCTCAGTTGATGCTGACATTAGCTAGGATGAACCTAGGTCTAAGTTTATATGGGTTTTAGTGCAGTAGATATTTCATCTTTGCTAGTTTTTTATCTATTCTGATTCCAACTCAAGGTACTTAACAAGACATGGATGATTTAACATATGTCTTGTGTATAGGTTGTAACCTCAGGCACTGACTGAGCAAGGCAAGACTCATGGGCACCACCTGGAGAGAACCTGGAGGTGGTGCTGTAAGTTAGAGACACATGGAGCCACAGTTTCCTTCCTGCTTCCCCTCTGCATTTGGAGTTGGTAGGTGGAGGCTCATGTAGCAACAAGCTTCAGGGAGTAATGCTGGCTCCTCCATGAGTGGGCCAAAGCAAGATGGAAACCTAGATTCCCAGACACACTCTCTTTTGCTCTAACCTTTCATTCCTGAGATGTAGTAGGCACAAGCTGCTATGTGTCCAGGTAGTCAATGTATTTTGTTTTCTCTCCCAAGTCAGCTGTGAGTTAGGAAATAGACAAACTGGAAGGTGAATAGATGAGGATTCACAAACTTAAAGTAGCACATGGTATAATTTGAGAAGAAATCTCTTTAAAAAGAAAATTTGCAATCCAAAGATTGATGTGTTTCTCAGTCTTGTTTTGCCATTTGAGCAATTTTAACTGCCTGCCTCTCTTCACTTCCAAATGCCCATATTTTGCATTGTCCATCTGTCTCCTGCCCAATAGTGTCAGGTGCTCACAAACTCATTAAATGTAAATCTGAAGCTGAAGTCCATTTCACAAATATAGATTTTCTGCTCTGGGATTGTGGTGGCTGTGTTTTTCATTTTGCAAATGCTTGTTCTGCAGCCTTTCTGTGGTTACCTGGAGTCTGTAGCTGGCTGCACATGTAGAAGTCAAGTCCACTTGGATATACCTTATTCTTCTTAGTAACAAATGCCCTGTTTTTCCTCTCATTTATATTTAGCCCTAATATCTTGTAGGCCTTTCCTAAATAAATGGTCTCATCTAAAGGCAGAACACAACCTAAAATATAAGAGTCCATTACAGCATTAGCGTCTTTGCTACAGATTCATCTAAGCTGTTTAGTTCCCATTATAACTCCACTCAGGAGCTTCACATGCCCTGTTTCTCCTCCCTTATCTCACTTATCTTTCTGAGAACATAAGGTACAAAATGGTAATTCACTCTCCTGCTGTCTACCTCCTTCCAGGCTGTACCACTAACTGTACCCTCCACGGCTCAAAGCAATTCTGTAGTCAATTGCGTTTATTAATTTATACACAGCAATCACATTTGTTTCCTGCAAAACACTGGATATTGAATTCATCGCAGCAGTTACAGAAATATATGCACAAGGGAGGTTATGAATCAGGCTATGCTTCAGTGTCTGCCCAACCTAGGGCCCAGGGCAGAGTGGTGCTGGAGGCAGTTTTGCAGAGTTGGCTGTTGGAAAACCTCCTAGGATCTGTTACTGCTGCTGCTTCTCATTTGGGATAATGGGTTTCCCACCCCTTCCTGCTCCTGCCCCTCCAGACCATAGGGCGCTCTGCCTTCTGCCTGCTGTTTTGGGAGGGAGCACAGGAGAGGGTCTGCCCTCCCAGCTCTGCTCTCCCCTCCTGCCCTGTACTCCTCCTGCCTCCTGTCCCCAGAAGAAAGGACTTTTGACGTTTGTTTGGCAGCCTAATGCTGCCCCATATTTTGCCAAAGAGGTCCTCCACCCATCTGCTCTTTGCAAAGCCCCTCCTCCACATGAAACTGACTCTGGTGGCTTCACAGCCCTCTCCTAGGACGCACAGTTTTAGACCACAAGAGAGCAGCAGTGCACAGCCACCCGATTACCTTATTGGAGTTTACTTAAATTGTATGCCCTGATTTGATGTAACTGAAGGACCTGATTTTCAGGCAGTGCTGAACAGTCAGAGCTCGTGGGAGAGTCAACATGAACTCTGGCCTTAAGCCTCAGGAAAAATCAGATCTGTAACGATGCAGGGCAATCTTTAATTCTCAGGCTGGAGGTAGTTTTTATGAGCTGCAGGTAAACTGTTGCATACAATCAGAGCTGAAGGCATATTTATCTTAATGGAAAATGAAAAATATACCCTTTCTTCCATTGATTAAATCTGTTCTTGTGTGTTGCAAACCTTTCCATGGCAGCTATCCGCTATTATTTTCATTACAGTTCAGGCGCTGCAGGAGAACTAAAGTAAAATCAGGAGGTGGCTGCAAATTAAGCTGTTATATAAACAGCTGCTTCTGAGATTCAGCCAAACAACTGACTGCTGCTTTGTGGAGCAAGGTTTAGTCTCCATTTCAAAAAAAGACCCAACAAACTTCTGGCATGTATAGCTATAACCAGGGCTTTGTGATTGAGATGGAAGTACTTTCAGCTCCACCTGTAGAGGACAGGAATGTTAACTGACATAGCCATAAATTGCCAAAAAATTCAATAATCTGTGTACTTTTGGGCAAGAAAATCATGTCCACCTTTCTTGGTTGTGTATATCTAGACCAACCCTTGCACAGAATTTTCTTCTCTGTCAAGAATTGTGGTAGGAATTTTAGGGGGGCTGAGAAGGTGGCTGCTTGGCATTCATGCATTAAACAAAGAAAGAAATGGTTTGGGTCCTACTAATCTTCAGAAAGCCCCAGGGGCTGTGCTGCTGTGGTGGGGCTGTGGCAGCCTGAGGACACTGCGGGTGTGTAACACCAGGCAACGTTAGTTCTGCACCTCAGCAATAGTGACAATCCAGGGAACAGGAGTCCGGCATCTTATGGTGCAAAATACCTGTGGTGTGAGCTTCTGCATGTGTGTCATATACAGGCAGGTTGTTGCTGCTGAGTTTTGAGGTGGAGCCTGGGATTTATTTCTCTTCCTCAAACACACAACCAATTTTCAGCCAGACTGCAATCAAGCATTATAGCCTTGTGGCTGGACATTACATTGCTGACTGGAGAGGTGCAGGCTTGGCTGTGGACAACTGTGGGGGAATAACTGACTGTGAGGAAGTCAGTGGTAGCACTGTCACTCTCTGGGAGACCAGGAGACTCCTCTGTCCCATAGATAAATCACCTCTCAACTCACCACAGATTAATGGATCGCCAGACCAAAAGATCTATGGCCATATGCTGTGGCCTATCCATAATGAATGAAAGCTGTAGATTAAAACAGTGACCAGTGGCGTTATTTGTAAATAAGAAACATTGTCCTGTTCTGAAAATAGCTTAAAAAAAGAGTATTATTCACCCAACACTGCATTAAAGATTGCCTCTTGTAGAAAAATTACCTGTGCTGATCTCACTTATACAGTACTTGCTGAGCCGATGATGGACAATGTTGTCTGTGCTAAATTTAGGAGATATGTATGCTACATGAGAAGCTGTGCTCTAAAATACAACAGCACCTCCATACTCAGCAAATCTGTTCCCCCTGTGTTCATAAACATGCCTGCTACTGTTACAAATAATTTTTACTAGTTTTTTAGTCTTGCTAGCACTTCAGAAACAATATAACTAAGTGTTGTCAGCTGGATTTTATTCACCTGAGTGCATTATCATTAGAATTGTGCACTGCTTTCCATTACAGGGACAAATAGGACAGGATTGCTGTAGAGCTGTAATGGGTCACAAGGCACAGGACAAATCCTGTCCCCTCTGGCTAAACCTTTATGTGGCAGCTATGTGGCTCAAGGGCACATGCTTGGTCATCTGTACTCTCTAACTGTTCACACTTTCCCTGTCCTGGCTTTGGCCCATGCCAGCTGTCCTTCTCCAGACAATGCATGGGCACAGCTGTATGTATTGCTATAGGGGTGAACGCCTTCTGTTTACAGCAGAGGATGTGTCCTGAGTTGTTTTGTCAACCAGTGAAGGAAGAGCTCCTGGCCCTTCCTGGTCAGGCACAGCTGGGAATTCTTTCTTGAGTTTTCCCTAGACTTGGGCAGGACGCATCTGACCCCCTCTTCCCACTCGGAAATATCCCCATCATTGGTCAGCATTTGTCCTGACCTCTGCTGCTCTGGGAGATCAGATTCAGGATCATGCAAGAGTTCAGTTTGATGAGATCAAATTTAGGATCACCTGGGACTTTTGCTCTCTCACAGAACAAATCTGCTGGCAAATATTAACCAAACAGCTTCATGCTTCTTACAAATCCATTATTAGAAAAATACATACAGCTTAGCAGGACCTCCATAGATTTCCTTAAATGAGCCTTTCCCAAATCCAGTTTGGCTCCTTGCTAGAGCTTCCTACCTGTTAGGCAATATGTTTCAAAACCTCACGAATCTCCATTGGACAGAAACAGACTCACCTCTGTTCAGAATGTGGGAAGGAACGAAGAATGCTTGCGAGGCTGCATGGCTGCTAAACCAGTATCCCCTGACAGAGGAAAACACAGGTTCAGTGCAGCTGTTAATGAGGTGGGAGATCTCTGCCCTTCTGCACTCAACTTTCAACATCTTCATCTTCCTGTTGGAAAAGATCATAAGATCATAGGGTAATCAGCCCTGCACATAACAAGAAATCTGGTTTTCTGTGCAAACATATTCCTGGCCAGTTTATGGACAGTTGATTTTGTGTCTGTACTATTTATTATCCTTTAATTCAGATAATTCTCCTCCCTCTCAAATACCCCTAATACCCCTCTTAATATATTTATGACGGCTTATCATATCCCTTTTCAATAGCTGCTTTGGTAGGCTAAGCAGGTGAAAGTAATTTAACCCGTTTCATAAGATATATTGTGTTCTTAAAAATTCTCCTTTCTCATGATCATTGTGATGGTGCTTCTTTAAGCCTGTTCCTGTTTAAATTCCTCTTTCAGAAACGTAAGTCAAAGGATATCTTGCTTTTATAGGGGAATTTCTATTTTCCTTACGTCACCAAGAAAAAAAATACTTCTTCTCTCTCGGCTACTGCTGTGCTCTTTCTCTTCTTCTTCCCTCTTTTTAATGCTATTTTGACTTCTGCTTCTGTGTCCCTAATGATATATCCTCATTCTCCTCTGTCTCTTTTTAATGTGAGGCATAAACAAAGCAATTTATTTTGGGAAAATACTGCTGTAAAAAGTTGATTGAAAAAAAAAATCTAAGTTCTGCCTATTTTGTGTCATACTTGACAGAATTAGGACAAAACTGAACAATTTTAAGCTTTTTTTAACATTTTCAAAGTAACCTGAAGCATTTTGTTTTGGCATAGAACATCTAATGAGTATTGCCATGGTAACTATTTGAAGACATTACACTGATGTTGTGTAGTTTTACTGGTATCACTTTAATGCAGTAATATTAAAAATAGAGGAAAGACTACCCTCATTGCAAAACTTGGATCAGTTTGAACAATTAATGATGGAATTGGAAAATAGATCTTTGCTTGCAGATCTGTGGATACTTCAGTTGAGAGGAGCAACGGGCTGGGCATGAGTGCTGTCCTCAGCTGCCTGGGGATCTGGCTGGTCTCCCATTTTTGACTCTGTGTGTTTATTAATGAACTGTCACTTTGCAGAAGGTCTAGTGTAACAACATGATTAAGATCTTACATTATACCACAGGAGAAAGTATGCTGATGACAACGTACCTTTCATCTAAAGGCAGAAACATAGGCAGAGGTAGAACAGGAAAGAGGGCAAGAATAACTTCTCATTTCTGGGTGAGCCCAGTTATAAACATTTTCCTATTTACAGGCAAATGGGCTCATGGCATGGCAGGAATTGTGGTCAGAAATAACAAATGCAGCAGATGGAGTGTGAAAAGAGGCAGCAGTGTGACTCCGTGTATTTTGGCAGGTATGAATTTATATGTTTTGGGAGGTATCAGCTTATTAACTTTGAGAAACGCCTGGAGAGATGAAGTACAATGTGGGAGGGTATAAAGGTAGATTGGCTTGCATCTGACAAGAACATGTCATCCCTGACTTTTTGCAAAATACAAAGATGAATTTAAAGCCCCATTGATTTTTCAGATATGTGATTTTGTATAACGAGCGATTATGAGATGGTCTGAAAGACACCATGTGCCTCCTACAAAATTCAAGTGCCTTCCATCCTCATAAACTCCCAGAAATTTCATAGAATTATAGAATTATTCTATTCTATTTAATAGAAACTGATTACTCACACAGATTTGAAGGGTCATGCCTTTATACAGATTAATGTTTTGTGTCAGATTTGCACAAATATGGAGAATGTTGTCTTCAAACAATATCATCTTCATCACAGAACTCTTTTGCAGGGACATTTTATGTTTCATGACATCAAAGATTTCTTTGAGAGCTCAAGAGGTAACTCTAAGGTGGTGTTCATTTGCTTTCCTTTTCTTACTCTCTTTATACATGCTATATTCTAAAAAGATTTAAAATGTTTCAAAACCAAAATAATTGGTGTAACTGTTTTGTTTTATCCCTGGCAGTTATAAGCTGCTTTATTTATTATCTACTTCAGGCTCAGGTGATGTCAGCTGAGGATTATTGTACATATGAACAACAATAGCAGTTTGGGTTTTATGGGTGTGTTTGTCTGACAGGCTAGGTAAAATTAAAAGAAAAAATGGAGCTTCAGTAATTGTTGGTAATAAAGAAGAGTTAGGATGTAGTTCAGCATGATACTGAAGTAAATGCTTGATTTCAAGCACGTGAGCAACTCCATTAAGCTTGATTGCAGAATTAAATGTTTGAAAGATCAGTCCCTGAAAGGCTTTTAAAGTTTAGGGCATAATATAGAATCGCACAAGCTTCTGATAACCCATCCTATTTGGACTGAAAATTGATCAATGAATATTTCACATTCATGCGCACCGGTTGTGAAAAGGCTGCCAGAAATGGCCTTAGAAAGCAAAAATAGTGTCTGAAATGAAAGGGAGAAGGGAATGTCAGTCTTGGTCAGAAGTGCTTAATTTTGACCTAATATCTCACCGGAAGAATGGGAAAGAATTAATAGGTCTCTGTTTTCACAAAGAATTTGATTGCCTCCTTATGGAATTTAAATGCTTTCTTGATAGGAACGCAATGAAACAGTCTTCAAAACTTAACTGCATGCAGATCCTGTGAAGTGAAGAACTGGGACATTGAATTTTAGCTCATTCAGTGATTCTTTATAACCTTATGACATAGATTTAGCTGGAGACCTAAAATAAGAACATACTGCAATTTAGATGGTCTTAACAACCAGTCAAGGGACAAATGGTCTGAGAACCTGTCAGTAGATCTCTGAGCGAGCAATTGTAAATATTCCAGATGTATAAATGGAACAGAAAGACATTCAGATACCAAAACTAGTAAAATGTAACCTCTGCAAAAGTTAAGTTGGAATGCATAGATAAGAAAAATGAAACTGAGGTGGGGAAAAGAACTACATACCTAAAGAATTCTTCCATGAAAACTGCCTGGAAAAATGTTTAGGACAAGTCACAGCATGTCAGAGATTTCTCAGTAATGCATCCTGTATCAAAGGGGAAGTGTTCAAGGCTAACAACCCTAAGACATCTTCCATGGAAATTACAGTACTGATTTAGTTGATATCTTTGTACAAAACTCTACTTTTCCTTTCATAGGATGAGATGTAATTCAATTAATTTTATCCACCAATGTACAGAAATGATGGGGAAATCTGTGCTTCCCATGTTATATTAAGGCTATGCAGTGCTCTGTATGTGACATGAAATCTATTAACTAAGGGGAGAATGACTAAAAGAAAACACTACAATGACTTTTTGTATGGTCATATTACATAGTGCAGACAAGCTAACTCCTACTCTAATCTCTTTCATGTCCTATGTGTTATTTAAAAGTATCTTAAGTGGTATTCCTTCTCCTCATTAACTAAGTATTCAGACCTTGTTGCTTACGGAATTCCTTAATCTTGTCAACAGCTGACTTCTTTCTTCCCCATTTCAAATATCAGGTTTCCTGAAGAACTAGAGCAGCAAGGTCTCAGCAACCAGAATGTTTTGATTTCCATTTTATCTTCAGCTTTCACTTAAGATATTACAAATGGGTAACCGAGACATCTCAATTTTGTATCTTATCTGAATCAGAATATTTTTTTATTATGTGAATGGATGGTTTATACAAAATAGAAATGGGAACAACAGAAGCAATTACAATCTTCGTGTCTTTCATTCATCTATTGTAGGATTGAATCTGTGGAAAAATTACACTTTTTTTTTCTGTTGCTGCGTAAAGGACAGCCTGCTCATCTAGGTAGTGATCAAATCCCATTAGGACAAGTGGGAAGTCTTTTGGTGGCCACTAAAGGCTGAAATTTTCCCTCTTGTTTTGAATAGAGAATGATATCTTTGAAAATTGCAAGCTCAAGTTCAAATTGCAAGTGTCTTGTTAGAATATTAGTGGCTATAGGATAAATCACTGTGAAATATAAGTAGCCTTGAGATTTCAAATTAGAAACATAATATCAATCAGAAAATTATTACACTGAATACACCTGGAAGGTGGCATAAAGAAGTTAACTGCACAGAATATTTTTATGTTCTGTGTTTAATCTAAGCTTGAACCCTGGGTTTGGCCTGATTAGCATGATGACACTTCTTTTTGCTTCTGTGGTGGGGCATGGGCCTTACCATCCCTTTCACATGTATTCCTGGCTGTGAAGTCCTCCTCCCTTAGCTTCAGTTTCAAGCTCAGTTATTAGCCAGGCACTAACCCTCAGCACTTTCAGGAATCACGGTTAGGGATCCTGTAGCTGAGCCTTAGGGGTTTACAATACAATGTAGGAAGAGCTAAGGGTTAAACAATATAGACAGAATACAAATATAACCATAGTGAATAACAGTGGCTAGTTGCATGTAGGTAGGAGAGAAATAAAGCCTATAATATGCACTGTATATCTAATTAGTATTCCAGATGGAGTCTGCAAACAGATTTTGTAAAATGGGAGCACTACATAATTAATAGGTACCCTTATCACACTGAAGAGTTGATTCATTGCTAGAAATAGGGGCATTACATCAATCTCTTGTACGCCCTAGGATGTGCTAATCAGAATATTCCAAGTTTAAATAAGGAAAGAAAGATACTACAATCTGCACAAATATATTCCTGTGTTACTACCTGTGGAAATGAAGGAGGAGTCATGGCAAGGTTTTATGTTTTCTCATACAAAGTACACATGCAGTGCAGGGTGTCTGATTTGGTAAGAGTGTATATGCACATATACACACATGTAAACACATATGCAGGGTTTCTGGGGATTTGCAGAGCCAAGCACGAAGCTCTTGGCTTCCCTGTCAGAGCCTGCTGGTTCCACGCCATAGCTGCAGTGTGATGCTGTTGCAAGATGCATAGTCACTGTCCCATTTACTATGGGGCTACTTTCATGCCTATGCCTATGCATGCAAGCACGCAAAATAATACTCTTTTTCAATGGGTTATTTTAATCTATATACAGGTTTTGACTGACCTACTGCTCAGCTCCTTATTCATGTATTGGAGGATGGAAACTGTTATTGATTAATGGGTGACACATATCAGTACAAATAATAATTTATCGTTTATCATTTCATGATAATATATTAAAGCATTAAAAATTAGCAAGATACTTATCGTACTAAGAAAAAAACCCCCAGATACTCAGTTTTAACCTCATTTGCATGTTGGACTTCATAATCATAAATATGACTGCATTTATTAATTGATTTTATGTTATTGTCTACAAGCCCTGGAAAAATCTGCCCCTGCCATAATTAGGTTACAACCAAGTTGAAGAGAAAGCACTGTCTGATTCATTTTTGGTTTAGACTATTGAAGAGCATTTGGAGTACATGATTCACAATGCCTAGCACAAAATAAATTAGGATTAAGACACATCATTCTCCTGGAAGTAGCTATGAGAAGAATAAAAACCATAATATGGTCCGTTTTCTTCTGGGTGAGGATATAAGCTTTTACTTCTAAGTTCATATTCATTCATGACTTCTGCACTAGATTATTGATATCTGTCGTGTTGGGACATGGTTCTGCTGTCCTTGAACTCAGTGTCAAAACTCCTGTCCACTTTACTGTGACAAAATCAGGGTCTGACCACTGCTTTTTCCTACAGGCATACAGTCAAAGCTGTAAAAAGTGTTTCTTCAACCTTACTAAACCACAGTAATAACCCTTTTTAGTTTTAACATGTGTGCTAATTGAGCTAATTAACTTACTGATTTTAAATCCTGATTGCTGAGCATTAGATAAGTATTAATGAACTAACCATAAGAAATCTTTACAGTTAAAAACAAGTCTCAGATAATTCTCTGAGCAATTTTGAATAATGACTGAGAGTGATTCTTCCATGAACATCGCCCTATTTAGCCATGTTATTGGCTGAATAATTTGTTCCATTCTGCTGTTAATGTGTGAGATCAAGTCAAGTGGTATGACAGGTAAAACAAGATCGTAGTTAAAATAGTATTGCTTGAATATTTTTCTTAATTAATATATATTATGGATGTAGAGAATGTTATTAAGTGAAATTAAATTTAATTGGAGATTGCTTTCAGGCTCTGTTTTCCCTCAGTTATCTCAGCCTGAAGAGGACACGGTAGCCAGTGGCAGTTTTGTAGAATGGCCATGTAGGTCTTACAAAGTAAGAAGAGATTAATTTTGGGGGAGGTTGTTGTCTGAATGCTCTTTTCTTCTTTTTTAAAACAACCTAAGAAGTCACCAGAAATCCCTAGAGGAAGACAGCTTACAGAACAGCGATAGCAGTGTAATCAGAGAAGTATTAAAGCTAACAGCACAGATCAAACTCATGAAAACATGGTATTAATGATCAGTCACAGGCTTACCACAGAAACAATGAAGGCCACAGCAAAGAACTGTAGAAGTTAGAGATGAAATGGTATATTAGGCTTACTGAGGAGAGTTTTTCTGCCAATTCAGGATTGATTCCCACAGTGCACTTTGTAGTGTTCTGTGCAGTCTGATTTTAAAAGTTTCTAGCATTAGGAATTATGTAATTTCTTACTAGCAAGCAATTGCTAACAAGCAATTTAAAGTCATTAAGGGCTCAGTAAGTCTCTAGTGATAATAGGATTCATCTCTCCTTTACTTACTGAGAAGTACTACTGGACTTGCTCAAGGCACCTAAATCCTGTGTTGAAAAGGTGCAAGTTGTGCAGATACGTTTGTTGTTTGTAAGCACTGCTGGCATGTTAGGCACTGAATAATTCTTCAATTCCAAGGAGCTCAATAGTTTTTTGAAATACAACATTGTTAGCCTTTTAATAGAATATTTGATGGAATTTGTGATCAGCAGGTGGATTTATATTCTGCTTTATCTGTAGCAAGTGGATAGCTGCTATCTTGGAACAGATTCAGATATTTGGACTGAGGTTCCTGAAAGAATATGCAACTTGCAGCCACCACAGTGCAAGGAGTGACTAATGTAATCAAAATAAACATCAGATGTTACAAGCTTTCCCAGGCTCCTTGTTCTCACCTTCTTTATAATCTGTCATAGTCACAGACAGAAGACATTGATATGGATTAGTAGCATCCCACTAAAAACTTTTCTGTTGAAGGCATCTATTCTTGTGATTAAAATGGTTGATGGCAGATGTCATTCTCCCTTTATCTTCCTCATACATTACTGTTGCCTATGCCAAAATGGTAACTTTAGAAATGTGGAGTTCAGTGAACACTGAAAGAGTGCTGTGCAGTAGATAACTCTGGTGATATGGACAGTCATGAGTCTTTTTTTCTTGCACATGAGTACAGCTAGATGGCATTCACTGATAAGCTGGTGCTTCACTCTTGCTGCACTTTTGGTTAGATCAAAATATGTGCAAACCCCTCCCACGTGAGGGGAAATAGTTCAACAGAGAAAAATGGCTGAGAGTTGTAAAAGGTTGCAGTTTCTTTTTAACATTGACTGAACTGAATCTTTTGACTTTTCCTTTGACATACGTTAAGATGAAATGCAGCGAAACTTGATTTCAAAACATAAACACACTTGTGTGTTTTAGGAATTAATTAAAGAAACAATTAATCTCCATATACTTTATGAATTAGTTCAACCTATGTATCTTGTAATTGAATAAAACACAGTGAATTTTAATAACATTTGAAACCTTTTGAATATTTGCAAGTGCAGGGATTTACCTTACTTGTCAGTTCCAACCGTAATTAAAAGAATACTTAAGAAGTCTTTTACAGCTGACAAAGCTTTTGCTAAAACAAGCCACAGTCCTTTGCAGATGGCTTCAGGCAAATAGGTCAGTAAACAGTGAGACAGAAAACATAAAATATAGTTTGCTGCTCTTCAGAGAACTTACTTAATGGAGTGGTAATGATTTATCTTCAACAGTATTAACCTGTTTGATTACAAATCACTGTTTTGAGGCATTGGTTTTCGCTCCACTGAGGTTGATATTAAATCTCTGACCTGAATGGGCCAATAATTTACACTAAATTTTGTGGTCAAGAGCAAAATATTTTCTATTTTCTCCATCCTCCTGTTTTCTCACATCAATAATTTAGATCTTTAGGATCAGTAGGATATAGTAACCTGAAATGCAATCTTGTAAAGTTATTTCTTGCTCTTCTGTAGGGAACACGGTTGTAGGAAGGCCTTCAGGTGTAGCTGAAGCAAGCAAGGAGACAATGGAAACATCTTATGTTTTATTTCTGATGAAAAAATCCTCAAACCTACAATTTTCAAACACCTGACAATAGGGCTTCAAGGCACTACTTCCATCAAAGCCAAATCTGTATTTCAGATGTGTAAATAAAGATGTAGGTTTATCTCTCAAAGTATCCAAGTTTTAAGGGATTTAAACCCCTTAAAACTTGGTGCCATCTGGTTTGTATTAGAAGTTGATTAGTATAATGAAAAAGATATAGTTAAAATGAAGAACTCTGATGCTCCTACTTTCCTTTTGAAAATAACTCTGGTGCTAAAGCATTCACTTCTGCTGATTTTTTTTTCCTCAAAGTAAATGTGTATACTAGTGGAGACGGTACTTCCTCACAGAAAGGCTGATGAAGTATGGACCAGATGAGCAGCCGGTGCAGTGGATTGAAAACTGGCTGAGTGACTGGGTCGAGAGGATGGTGATCAGTGGTGCAACGTCTAGTTGGAGGCCAGTGACTAGCAGTGTACTCCAGGGGTCAATACAGGGTCCAGCCACTCCTGTTCAACTTCTTCATTGATGATCTGGATAATGGGGCAGAGTGCGCCCTCACCATATATACTGATGACACAAAACTGGGAGGAGTAGCTGATACAGCAGAGGGTTGTGCTGCCATCCAGAGGGACCTCAACAGGCTGGAGAAATGACCTGACATACCTCATGAAGTTCAACAAAGGGAAGTACAAAATCCTGCACCAGAGGAAGAATAACCCCACGCACCAGTACATGCTGGGGGCTGACTACCTGGAAAGGAGCTTTATAGAAAAGAACCTGGGCATCCTGGTGGACACCAAGTTGCTCTAGGTGACTATGCTTGAGCTGGGGGCTTGGACCACATGTCCTTCAGAGGTGCCTTCCATCCTCAGCCATTCTGTGATTCTGTGTTTCTATAATGGCACTTCTTTTAACATGTGAATTAGAAAAACAAAAGACGATCCTGAAAAAACTCATTATGGTCTTTGTTTTCTTCCTTTTAAAAGAAGTGAATCCATGTCCACTTTTTCAAATTTGTCTTGATTTATAAAGTCCTGATTCACAAAATAAAATAAAAGACAATAACATTGTTCATTCCATCTTGAATTATTTATTTGTGGGAGAAAATGTCTTTTGCTGGTTACTTGTCTACATGTTCCTTACCCTCAATACGTACAGACTTCAAACTGTTTCCAGAGGGAGCAACACTCTATAATTGTTGCATTCTTCTAATGTGACAAGCTGTGGGAGCAGCTCACATATGCACAACTGAAGAATTAGGTAGAAAAATGTTACAGCAGACTGATTTATATTTATTGTTGGTTTTGGTCCTGAATGCATGTGGAACATTGGTTCCCAATATCTTGTTGCTACAAGCAGGGAAAACCAGCTGTATATCTGAGACAAATGTAATTAACACAATACAGAGGTTACTACTTTTCACTACTTGGCCTGAAACCCAAACCATTAATGTATACAATTTTTTTTCTCCACTGTTATGCCACTGATAACACCTAGTAGGTTAAAACAGACCAAAAATTCATGGTAAGAAAAAGATTCATGAGAAATGAGATGGAAGGCAAAAGAAGGCACAAAAAGGGAAATGAACAGAAGAGTGTATGGTGGCTACAGACAAGCTCCAAGGCAATGGAGACATTGTGTTTCACATTCTTTGACATAGGCAGAGAAGTGAGCACAAGAGTCGTGACAACAGAATGGGGCTTCAGGGTGGTTTTCAAGGTATTCTGGGCAATGAAAGATTATACTCTTTCAGAGTGCAAGTTCCAAGGTTTTGAGCCATTGAATATAGTGCCCAGGGTATTAAGTTGTTTGCTGAAATCAAAGTGATGGTGTGCAGACCTCTGAGCAATTGACATATGCCTGTAGGAATCTGTACTAGTCAGAATTTGGAGAACTGTACACTACAAGAGCTGAAACTTTAAAGTGTGCTTTGGCTGAAATCTTTGGTTTAGTCAGGAGCTAATGTAAAAGAACAGCTGAGTCCCGAAAACCCTGCACTGGAGAAAATAATGAAGCTTTCCAGGCACTTGGAGGTTATGAAAATCAACGTTGGTCAACACTGCAGTTTGTGAATCTACTTTAACTGTGGATTTGACTCAACCCTGAGACAACAAATTCTTTTACTTGCACAAGGCTTGTAAGCGTTCTGGTTTAACTTGTTAGAGTTAGGTCCACTTTTGTCCAACTAGGCTTTTGGATAATAATTAAACCAAAAAATCTGACTTGAGGAAAGGTGTGTGGAGCTGAGTATTCTTGGATTTGGATAACTGTGTAGCCTTGAACCTCCCAGATTCTTCTCTGTTCTTTTTCTTTCACACTGAAATGGGGATGTGATGAAATGAAACCTGTGAAATATTTCTGTACAGAGGCCTCTGGATATACTAACTACGCTATGTCCTGATATTTGTATTTCCAGTGAGCACATCTACGCCTTACCCACACATCTGCAATAAACATACAAGATTCATGTAAATGCATTTTTGGAGGAGATCCTACAGAAACTGATTTCTTCTAAGACTGTAGTAACTTGTTCTAGTCTCTGGGCTATGCAGCCTATACAGTATTAAACCACAGTCTTTGATTTGGTGTGTCAAATGCAACTTAGAAGAGAGAAAAGACATCCCTTTGCTTTCTTTGTTTCCCCTCCCAGTGCCAAATAAAAGCATATTTTCTTGCTTGATAAGATTTAATTACTAGAATGCATAAATTAATATAATTTATAACCAAAGGAAGACTAAAAAAGAGGAAAAATATAGTTAAGAAAAAGGAAAAACTCCAGAAATACAATCTCTGTGTCTTGATGTCATTTCTAGGTCTGCTCTTCAGAAGACATAGAATAGTCCCTGGCAATTTACCGTGTAATTATTACAGTAACATTTCTGCTTATTTGGACTGAATCATATAGAAAATTATTATATAGTCCTCACTTTGAGACTGAATTATTCACTGTGTCAGTTGTGTTCTTTTTAGTTGGTTGTTTGTTCCATACTGTGCATGGAAGAAAATGTTTTGGGTTTTTTTTTGTTTTTGTTAGCTCATGTGTACCAGTGACATCAAGATATAAACCTTGGATTGGATTCTAACTCTGCCTTATATGATTTTTTTCATTTCAGTTGAACTTGGCATGGTGCCTGTCTTTAAATGCACCTTAACCCTTTTATCCTTTACCTTGTCCCTGGGGTTAACTAGCTCTTGCTCTGCTTAAGATGCTTCCATTTTGTTATAGCTCTCTTTCCCTGCTCTCCTGATATGACATTCCTTAGCCTGAACATGTATTAGAGATACTTGCCTGTGTTTCAACATTTAGCCTCCTTCTCCTCTTTCTCAGTTATTTAATTTAACATGTTTTACATTTTACACGTGAGCATGTAAAACAATGAAACTGTTGCCTCCAATAGCATTTTGTATTAATTCACAGTTTCTCCTTGGCCTGGTTAGTTACATAACTTCATGAATTTGGAAAGCTTACTGTTTTGGGGAAGATTTTTCTTCATGGGTTGTCATCACCTTTCCTGGTTTAGAATGTATTGGACTGTATAATTTCTACTGTTTTACTCATTATTTTGCTAAAGCTGCTTTGAAAGTGAAATGATTCTGTTACAAACACTCCTCTTTTGTGTGCGATACATCTGGGTGCACAGCAAAGATAAGCAGAGTACAACTGTTCTGTGTCAGGGTGATTTAATGATGGATATCAAGAACACATTGCGCAAAATGGCAGAACAAGGACTCATTGCTAAGAATTAGTATAAAGCAAAGTACTACAGTTAACATGGAATAGAAGGATTTGAGTGAGTACAAACTGTTTTTGAATAAACAGCACAATGCTAAACCATTAATGGGAAGTGTTGTTTTGGGATATGCTAATGCAAGTTTTGTGTTGAGGGCATGGCAACTAATCATTCTGCTAAGCTGGCAGTAGTAACGTTTCACCTGGAGTTTGGTGGCCAATACTGGTATTTCATGCTAAGACAGATGCTGATAAATGGAGAGAGCATGTAAAAGAGTAATAAAAATAATCAGAAGTTTAAAAGATATGATTTAGGATGAAAGGCTGAATATTTGAATTGTATTATTCTAGAAGACAAATAGTGGGGGTAAAAAGGTATTGAAAAAAGGAACTAGAGAGTGACCCACATGTCCATTGTCTATAAGAATTTAATTATCTTACTTTTCTCTAAGGGAGGATTGAGAATAGGGGACAGTTTCTAGTTATAAGGATTCCTCAGGAAGAAGCTACTGAGGCATGGGATGGGATTCCCACTAAGGGACATTTCTGGGAACAGATTAGACCAGTATCTCTTAAGAATGGTCAATATTTCATCTTGACTTGGTGTGAAAGGTTAGAGCTGATGATCTATGATCTTATGCCTAAGGAATCTTAGCTGCTATTGATAATGTTTACCTCTATATTTCTATAACTAACTAAAAATTCAAGAAGGCAAAGTGATAAGGCAGATCATCCTGCTTTACTTTGGAATATACACGTTAGGTGTCGAAGACTAAATTAGTTATCTTCAGTTTCTAGACGTTATGGAAAAAGAAAGAGCTGCACAACAGGATTCATTTGATCTATCCTAGACCTTCTACAATGGAGTGAACTGTTCCCTGTTCTGCCTTTTTCCTGTCATTCTGAAGAGACCCCTAGGTGACTAGATTATATTTAGGTGTCTAACTTTTATATGCCCAAATGAGTTGAGAGGACTCTCAGCCCAGCACTTCAGATTCTGAGGGCCTTAGTGTGCAGCTTGCTTTCTTGCACAAGTATGTGATTTGCCAAAGTGGCTCAGGGCATATCTTTGCAGGTGGATACAGATAGTTTTCCAGCTGGTTCCAGACCAGCCAGGCATTAGCAAGAATCTCTCTGGATGGTTGGTAATTATGTGTCCATGCATGGCTGTGCTGGCATTGCTCTCTCCCACCCCTCAGCAGGACATGGTGAGTTGGATTCAGACCACACAAATGTACTTACATGGCACCTTTGGTGCAGGTGGCTCCGAGCTGGAAGGCAGCTATCAAGTAGGGTAAGAAGGAGAATCTGGGGAACTATGGCCAGTCAACTTCACCTCACTCCTTAGGACAGTGATGGAGCACTTCCTCCTGGAAGCAATTTCCAAATGAGAGGCACAAGATGATGACTGGGAGCAGTCAGTGTGGATTTATGTAGGGAAAGTCATGCCTAACCAAGATGATAGCCCTCTATGATGAGAAGAATTGCTTGGTGGATTTGGTGGATGAGGGAAAAGCAGTAGATGTTTTAATCCTGACTTCAGCACGGCTTTCAGCACTGTCTCCCATAACCAATAAAGTACAGACTAAATAAGTGTATGGTGATGTGGCTTGAAAACAGAGAGGACTGCTGTGGTCAAAGTATTGTGATTACTTACCTGAAGTCTGGGTGGAGGCCATTCACTTATGATATATTCCAGAGGTTGATACTGGGGCCAAAAGAGTTTAACACCTTCATTAATGACCTGGATGATGAGACAGAGTGCACCCTCAGCAAGTTTGCATTGGGACTGCTTGATAGCCCAGATGTGCTGCCATTCAGAAAAACATTGACAGCCTGGAGAAATGGGCAAACAAGAACTTAATGATGTATAAAAAAGAGATATGCCAAGTTCCACACCTGGGGACAAATAGCCCCATGCACTGGTTTACCCTGCAGGTTGATCAGCTGGAAAGAGTTTTGCAGAAGAAGAACTATGGATGCTGGTGGAACAGAACTTGAACTTAAGCCAACAGTGCGCCTTTCAAGTAAGGAAGGATAACAGCTTCTCGAGGGCTATTTTGGGAACATCATTGCAACACCTGCAGGTCAAGGGTGTGATCTTTTCTTACTCCTCAGCACTGGGGAGGACATATCTGGAGTGCTCAGTCCCATCCTGGACTTTCCAATACAGATGGATATGGACATACTGGAGCTATTTGAGCAACGGGCCATGAAGAGGCTGAAGTGTTTGGAGCATGTTAACTATGTGGAGAGGCTGAAAGAGTTGGGACTGCTCAGCCTGGAGAAGAGAAGGCTCAGGCATCTTACTGATGTGTACTGATACCAGGTAGAGGGCAGTAAAGAAGACAGAGCCAGAAAAGAGGCAATGGGCACAAATTGAAATACAGGAGGTTTTGTCTGAACATCAGGAGACACATTTTTTTGCTGAGGGTGGCCAAGCACTGAACAGGTTATTCAGAGAGGCAGTGGAGTCTTTATCCTTGGAGATATTAAAAATCCATCTGGACATGGTCCTAGGCAACCTTCTCCTGGTGACCTTGCTTTGAGCAGGGGGGTTGGACTAGATGATCTCCAGAGGTGCCCTCCAGCTTAGTCTGTTTGGTGATCCTGTAATCAAACAACTGCTGAACACACAGTATTGTGATTAATAAAGGTCTCACTGTGGAAAGGATTTAGTGCACTACTGCTCAGCATTGTCACTGATTACTTTTGTTTGAACTGAAGTATGAACTGTTAAACTTGCACAGAGCTCTTTTGCAAGACCTTCCTATATATGTGAGAAAGTCCTGCTTTCTTGCAAGGTGGTGTATTTACGAGACAGAGAAAAATTCCTTTTTATATCAGTAAAGAGAAGGTTTGTCTAATGAGGCCTAGGTCTGAAGATTTGCTCAGGAAATCTTCTCACTCAATTTAAACAGAGATTTGTGTTAAACTGAATGAAAGCTGATGCATGATGCTATAGTTTGGCCTCTGGTTACTCATTACCACTTATGAGGACCTGTCTAATGTTTAAAAATTAAACACTGACTGAAGTAAATTTTAAAATTGCTGCACTACCTGGACTTTTTATCCCAATAAAGCAAGCTATACAGGAGCAATTTAAATTTTCCAGGGATAAAAGATTATTCTTAAATTGGGAACGCTAAAAGTTCTATCATATTGTGTAAATGCACATGGTAATAGTTAAGAAAGTGTGGGGAGCATTTTCTAACAGAAAGCATTCAAAGGTTAATGCTTCTCTAGCACTCATTATTTGAATTCATGAACTAATGCCCTGAGACAGAGCAGGGTCATACGTGCACTGTTGCTTCTGCTGCTGTGAAACTGAACACAGTGAATATTAAAGTGCAGTCTAGGAGATAATAATTCCTGGTAGCTAATCTTTTTGCCTTATTCTTATGGAGTAATCAATAAATAAAGTGGCTACTCACACATCTCAATTTCTTAATTTTTCTAGGGCCACCTCCTCTGATCCATACAATTTTCACCTGGAGTAGTCTTTTATCTAAGATTATTTGTATCAAACACCAGACTGTGCTATTGCTTTGTGTGTGATACATACACCTCGAGTCACATATATTTTTTATAATGGGGAGACTGATCATGTGAAATTTTTCTCTTTCAAAAAATTTATTTCGTCTTGTTTTAACGTTTACATGCAGATGTGTGAGTGTGGTAGGACCACTCCATTGAAGGCACAGTTTTTTATCTAATCTGCATGGATGTCCTGAAAATAATTGATTTCATTAAAGGGGAGAAAAAAAAATATCCACAAACTCAGCTGATGCTCAAAGGCCTTTTTCTCCTGCAGCCAGCTCTTGCTGCCAGGTGTGCTGTTGGACCTTTGGTGTGACCCAGACTGACATGTTGTATTAATGACTGCCACAGGCAATGTCTGCACTCCAGTGGCTTCATTCCAGTATAAGCTGTAAAACAAAACGGGCCCAGAATTTCACTACAGTGAATTATAAGTAAGAGTTCACTACCTGGTGAGTCTAATGTGGCTTGCTCGTGAGCAGTTCAAGAAGCCTTCTGGAGTTATGGTTTGAAGCGAAAGAAGCGTTAGAAAGTAATGCAATTCAAAATAATCTCTACAAGTTTTGAGTGGCCCTTTCTAATAAGATACCAGTTAGATATAGGCAGCTCTCCCTCTGCCCTGCTGCTGTGTATTTTCATAGTTCAGTAATGTTCGACTAATATTTGCCTGAAGTTTTCTATCAGATGTAGTTTCTCTTAATTGATTTATTTAGAAAACATGTGGATAACTCAGCTACAAACCTCTTCATGGTCTTAAGAGCTTCAGAGTGGTAGGCTGTCCTCAGTGCCCATAGAATGAGCTTTTGGTGATGAGGAGCTGAGATGAGGAGCGATATGAATTTCCTGACTGAGTCAGTATATGTTTTGCCAGAATTTTTTCTCTAGCAGTCTCTTGAGGCTATGGATGTGAAACAGCTATTAAATCATGTTACTTTCCACAATGGTTTCAACTTTACGTTTTCTTTTGCTAGCTGCTGGAACTACAGGTTCTGTGCAGTGTCTTCTGTGCTCTTTGAAAAATCTGTTCTTTATGTACAAAGCTTTGCTTTTTAGAAATGTTATTGAGGCAGTAGCATATTGATACATCAAAGAAGTGGACTTCTCTGATTTATCTGTATCCAGTTATTTTAGTTTTCTCTATTAATTTATTTTAGATTTTTTTTTTTAATGTGGTTGTGACTGTGAAGTTCTCTTCAGGTTTGATTTTTGGTTTCGAGTATACTACATCTTGTTGAAGACTTCCCAATTTTATATGAATATAGAAAATATTGAGGGTGTTCACCAATGAATTCAAATCTTCATGGTTTTCATACTGTGATTTAGGCTTTCACCAGTGCTGATAGCTTTGCTGGTTTAGCAGACTAGTACATGAATAAAACACATTCATTTTAAAATGTACCACACCCTTGAATTTAACACTAGTGATAATAATTGAAATTGATTTTCTGGCTTGTAAATGTACAGCCAGTGAACTTTCTTGGTTAACAAGTAGATGCATCGGAAGAATGTACATTTTAAAAAATTCACCTTAGGAATAGTTTTATATTGACAATCACATAACTTTATTATAAGTATCTGCTGGGTAACATAGTGCAAACTGCAAGATTTTAAAAGTCTATGGACCAGTTAGAAGCAAGGATGAACTAAATTTGAAAGTTTACTGCAGGTGCAGGTGCCTTGTGGTAACATGAACTGGGCTGCCAGAAAATTAACAAACATTGCTTTGATTTTGGTGGAGTAACTGGGATATTTTATTGGGTTTAGATCATTAGTTAAATGTGTTTGTTTCAGTGGATGGTTATCATAAAAAACTCCATCCATATTTTTTGTTTTGACTTAAGAACTGAGATTTGTCATTTGCCTGAAGGGCAATCATAATTGCAGTCATATTCTGCAAGCTCATCAGCATCTACTTAGAAGGTTTCTCTTCTCTTGTCCTCATTAAGAAACTAGTTGTTTACCTCTAGATTATATTTTCCATTCTATGCCATGCCTTCTTTTTTGGTGGATTTCTGTGGCTGAATAATTTTTTCCATCCTTCAAAAGAATCTTCCTTGCTCCCTCCTGGGATCATCTGCAGCCATTTTACTGGCTTTGTTTGAAGTAACACAACAGGTTCATGGCCAGGGGCCCTAACAAAACAGGCTCCTGAGTCCATCTCTTCTCTCAGCTCCTTTGTTTCCTTTCCTTACCTGCTTCATGCTGCCCAAAGCTGCCCTCACAGACCTGCCCTCACACCTTCTCCCAGTTAGTTGCATCTTCCAGCACCTTCATATGAAATTCTTTCATCCAACAGGCTTTCACACTTCCTTCATTCTGGGAATGTTCTGTAATTTCTGAATGGACTTCCCACATTTATTGCCCATTACTAAACCAGAGAGCTAAAGAGTAGACACCTCTTGTACATTCATGCTTTTTTTTTCCTGACATTTCTGCCCTTTCTATTTGTATTGTCTACCTGGATTGTAAAGGTCTTCTGGGAAATAGCTGTACCTTATGCCTGTGTTTAGAATGGTTAACTTATTGCTGAAAATATAACAATAATAATATGTTGACTGGAACTGGATGAAACAATTTAAACAGAACTGTTTTCTATCAAAAAGATAATTTTATCAAAACTGAAATGCTTCCCAGGAAGGTACTGATTTTTATGACATTTTTCAAAAAGGAAAATAAAGTCTACACATTCTAGCAATGTTCAAATATTATATTTTGGTTATGTCATTTGTATTCATCGTCGTGTGAATTTCTGATATGAACAAGTGTAATGATGTTAAAATACTAATTTGCAAATTTGAAGTACCTGTGTCCACTTGCAAATGCTACAGATTATACTTAGGGTTTTACTGTGCTGATGTTCTACTTCTCCGCTCACTTTGGCACCGTGTCACTTTTGGGCAAAGGGTGATGCACCCCGGCTCTATTACTTCAACAGACATGTTTGTCCTGCCACCATGAAAAAGTGTTTGTGCCCCTACATGGAATGGACTCGTAGCAGGCATAAGGTGGAAGTGTTCATGGGTGCTGGGGTTTGCAGTCAGAAGTGGCTTTCATTTTGATCCCATGAATGGGGACCACAGGATGACAGGCTTCAGGAAGCAAGTGCTGGGCTATGAGAAAAATTTATTCACTTATGGTCTGCTTTCTGCCTGCACCTGAAGGACCCTGGGGAAAGGGTCTGGTAGCTGGTAGGCTGCAAGATGAATGAATTATTCAGGCAATATTGTAGATGTAGCCAATAAACCATAGGTTGACTACCTCACCCTTAATCTTACACCATTACAACAGAGAAAATTAAATGAACTGAAATGACATGAAAGAAACCAAGAGTTTTGACATGATGAGATGTCCTTCAGAATGTCCTTGATGTGGGAAATATCCACATGTGTCTCCTTGGTCAGATTCAGAATGAAGTTTATGTAATTAACACTATCTCTGGTGGACCCCGGTTCTCTGTGATGGAGACCCCAGTTCTTCATAATCTCTTGTGATGGAGTCAGCAGCCTGGGAACTGACAGGAAAACTTTTGCTGACAGGATTTTATTCTCTTGGGCTAAAATGAAATTCTTGATGACAGCTAACAGCAGAGGCTCATTTGGTTTTCTTTATCCTTTCTGTGCATGGAGGAGTGAGTGGGCCACTTGTCTCCCCCTTTCCAACAGGAGACATTCAGAGTTGTAGAAACATCATAGCAGTCTCCCTCACGCCAGCGAGTGCAAGAGTACACAATCCTGTTTGTTTCAGAGGGGAGAAGGCAATATTTGTTTCCTGTTTTAGCAGCATTAGTGGTGCAGTGTGTCTCCCAAGGCCTTTGCTGTAATTGATTCAGGGGATCATCTTCTCCTGTTGCATAAATAATCCTTCCTGTAGATGAACCTGAGATATTTTCCCCTCAAAATTTACGCTGCCTTAACAGGAAGGAGAAAATTCTTCCTTCTCAGACTTTTGCTCTCTTTCACTGCCACAGGAGGGTTCTGCTTTTTTTTTTTTATTAAAAATTCCTATTTAATTACATCTCTTAAGAGGCTGGGCTCTGATGTGTTGGTCTGTAGCACCTTCAATCTGTTGGCTGTTCCTTGTCTTATAATTAGATTATAACATACTTTGGGCAGGCTCATCATTTTCATGTTTGCATAGTGCCTCCTGTGATGAGGTCCTGGTCCGTGATTAGATCTACTAGATCCTATAATATCAATAATAGTAATAAGATGCTTTTACTCCCACTGGCTGCAGTTCTGTTTAATGCAATGTGTCATTGTGAAATCTCCTGAAAACTCCCAGAGCAGCCGCGGAGCTGTTGTGGCAGCTCTGGCACCCTTAATTGGTGTTTATGAAAGCTTGCAGCTTTCTGATGCCTGCAGCCAGGGCCAGCAACAAATGTGACTTAACATGGCAACTAATTAAAAGGCAGTACTTCAGCATGGTGCTGAGGTCTGGACTCCCTGCCTCTGAACTCAGGTTTTGAATAATATCCACTAAATCCAGGCAGGTACAAATACAACTACAGTGTCATTTTGATGTTGTTACCATTCTTGCATGAATCGTTTGCTGGAATTGGTGGGAGCAATTTTAGTAGGTACAAAAGGCCACCAGATGTCAGTATGACCTTCTGCAACGTTGTATGGTATAATTAACTCACTTTTTATCAGACAGGATCAGGAGTTTTTAATCTATTTTTTAAAGAAAAATTCTGTTTTCTGTGACTGAAAAAAATACAGTCAATTATTAAATGCCTCCTCCAATTTCCAGTGACTCTTTCAGTTATTACAAAGGAAGGGCAAGAATAAATGCTGGAGAAATTCTATGCATTTTACACTGGACTTTTGCAGAAAACTGAGACTTGGGGTGATAAGAAGCACAAACCTTGTGCTGCCACGAAACAGAAAGATGAATGCAGTTCTCTGACCTGCAGAGAGTAGTCCTCCTTTCTTCATCTACCAACCTTAGTCATGCTACCTCACAGCAGTGCTGGGGCAGGGGAAGGTGGCCTACTGTTTTTAGCCTCTGGTAAAACCACTGCTGGCCAGGACAAAATCATCAGAATGGCTGGACTCACAAAAGGTTTTACACTTTTTAAAAATTTTACTTCTTTTTCTTAATACTTCCTCTTTTTATTGTTTTCCAAGCCAGATGTCTGTGTTTGGCTACACCTAGATTACTTGGCCCTGGAGACCTTCCTAAGTCTTGGTCTGATTTTTCACCTGCCATTATCTATTGGGATGAGACCTGGACATATGCCCCTTTTGCCTCAGTGCATGCTATTTCTCATTTCAAGTAAACCTTGCCTCACAGACCCGGTGGCAACTGCAGTGCAATCCCTAGGTCCTCCAGTTTGGTGGGTTTGAGGAGCAGGAGCGCGGGGGGTGCCTTGACATATTCAGGAGCCCAGACAGAAATGCAATCTCTTTGAAAACAAAAAGCTTGGGGAAATATGCATTTTTTCTCCGTATGAATCTGAAACCAGAAATTGTTTCATTCGACTTTAGTTCAGAGGGCTTGGTTGTAGTTTGAGGTTGAAAAAAAAAGAAAAGCACTTCATAATAAAATGATGAGAGTTCACAACACTGCTAATGTTCTAACACCTAAGCAGATGTGACATGATTATATTTCCATAGTCTTTTTTTGTTCCAGTCAGGATGTTAAAAGTAGCTTACTTTCCATCCCTTGCCTGCCTATTGCATGTTTCCATCCGGAATTACTTGATCAGTGAACAAACAGGTGACCAGACCATGTTGCATATAGGAGAGGTATGTGCTAAAATCCTTTAAGCGTATTGGAATAAGGTGTTTTTATGGTGAGAAGCTTTAATTTTTACCAAAGCCCTCACCTTTGCAATCTAGAACAATGGATTAACCACTTACTAAAATAAATATGACTGATAAATTCATGTTCTATGAAATATGTGTATATACTACTCTAGTGATAAATAACTGTAGAGTCACATTCAGAGAGTTACTGAGGAACCATCTTTTAGTAAAGGGGAAATATTTTCAAAACTACTAAAGTGATGTACAGTAACAACTACCTCTATGGCAATATAAAAACCTCTGTAACCTGAAGTTCTTTTTTATTTTTTCAAAGGTTTTTAATTACTTTAATCTCAGGTGACTATAATTTCCTCCCTGCACTTTCCCTTCCTTCCCTGTACGTTTTCTGACTGCACATTGTTTGCTGTATATTCAGTTGTCTTCCAAGGGATCTGAAGATCCTCAAATAGTGTTAGTTTATGTTTGTACAGCTTAGAAAGCACAACATGCAAGATACAGATTAAGAATTTGTGCCAGGTGGAGAGGCAATGACTACAGCTATTTGTACGATGGAACTTCTGTTTTCAAAAGATGTCAAGATTTGCAAAATTTGGCTAAATTTCTAAGGTGGAATACACTCCCAAATGTCAAAGTTCTTCATAAAGGAGAAAAAAAGCCAAACAAACCCACCCCAATAATGTTTTGTTTCAAACTAAACATTTAATGTCAATAAAATAGAAATATTTCCCTTCATTTCTAATTTAAAATATTCTGTTATATTACAATATGGGGTAAAAAATCAAAATGAAGCTATTTCAAAATGAGTTATCAGAGTTCTTTACCTTAAAGTATTTTAATTCTGTTGTGGAATTTTAGCTGATATGTTTACATATTTTCATAATAGATCAAATTTACCTATTTCTAAAAGTATTGAACAACTGATGGAAGAAAAATGCATCATAAGCTCTTAAATGCAAACACTGCCTCTGTCTCAGGCACCTTCAAATCTGGGAAGCATCAGGGTCTGCTTGCCCTTTTCTTATGCTCTTCCTTACTTATCTACTGTCCGCTGTTTCTGGAGACAGTATACTGGATTAGCTAGATTTCAGGCTTGACATTGTGTAGCCTTTATTACATTATTGCATTCTTTCTGTTGAACATATCTGTTTTTTGTGGAATTGCATATTCTATGGGAGTCAAATTCCATCTGAAGATTCACCAATCCATTCTGCTCTCTAAAGGTATGGTTAAAAAAATCTTTCAATGTAAACCTTGCTTTAAGACATTCTATAATTGCTTTAGCTTAAAAATGGTCAGATTTATTGTGAAGACAAAGATGAACTGTTTCCAAATTTTTAAGTAAAAAAAAAGTTCTCAAATTTTAATTTTCAGCTTTGACCTCTGAGTATTACTGCTTTATCTCCTCTTAGTTCAAAATCAGCCTGTTGTCTTCCCAGACTGAAAGTGCCCTTAAAACTTCTGACTTACTATTCCTTAAAAAAGGGGAATGAGACATACCAAAGTTACTAATAATTTTTGTTTTGGATAACTTTGGCTTGGTTCTATGAAGCACGAGTTCCTTACTTGCACTCCAGGTTGAAAAGGATGAGACAGTGAAATCTGAACACTCATTTTTAATGACATAGCTGAGAAGAATATGTGTTTGGGAATCAACACATACTCTCCAAAACAACCTGCTGACACGCCTGGAGTGTCCTGAATGCTAATGGGGTGCGAAAGGTGAACACGATAGATATTCCAGGAACTGGTTCCTCCATGAGGATTCCCAAATCCATTTCAGAACCTTCATACCCTCTGTCCACTGAGCGATATGATAAGTTATGCATCTGTACAAGCAACTCTGGGTCGTTCTTAGCTGCTTATTTACTATTCTGGATTCTGACTACCTTGAGTGGTGATAAAAACCCAGTCACCATCACAAAGTGGCCTGCATGAAAGACAGATCAAACAGAAGCAAAAGGGCTAGGGTGACTGTGGAGAACAAGACAGGAGTGAAAGGAAGTAATTGTAAATTCAGCGCATAGTGCAGGTGAGCAAGGGGAGCAGCAGAAGCATGCATCTGGATTTGAACTGATCAGTAGCCCAAACAGCAGGAACTCTGTGGGACCATTTGTTGATGCTGAATTCCTGCTGGCATCTAAGGCAGCTGTTCCCCCTCTCCCTCTGTTCCCTTCCAGTATGATGCACAGCATGAAAGAAGACAGTGTAGTACAGGGTTTCATTCTCCTGCTTTTCAAGCACTGAATATAATAAAAAACCCTGTCATTTATGAAGTTCCCTTCATTACCAGACTTCTCAAATTCTTCTAAGGGACATATTCGGTTAATTCCCTACTTATCCTATTGCTTAATTGCAGTTGTAGGCTTTGATCATAGTAATCACTAGAAAGTTCCAAGGGATGCAAATTTCTATTATTTCTATTATTTCTTACATAAGGTATGGATTAGGAACTGAAGTTGTAAGCAGAAATCACATTTTCTACCTCAGAAAGGAGCTGGCAGAAAAGCTGCACAAAACTGTTTACACAGAGACTGAAGGATGCTGATTTCTGTGATTGTCACCCAAAAGCTGAAATAATGAAATACAAGTGAATCAGTCATGGAATTGTCATGGGGCTTGGAGCCATCTCACTGGTTTATTGGCACGAGTGGTACATTCCTCCTCTTCCGCCCATTCTTGTTTGTTGATTGAGATTGGTAGCTATTGGAACAGTGATCACCTCTCATCCTCAATACCACTATTCTGCAATCTTGTCATATTTGGCTCTTAGACTGTACTGTAACAAGTATGTTGAGCAATAATGATTTTACATAGGCTATGTTAATTTTTAATATCTTAAATACAGTTTAAATACATTTAGCAACTATCTTTAAAGTAAGTTTTTTAAACTTTAGCTTGTCCTTTAAGAAGGTTAATAGTGAATCTGATAAAACTGAGTGGGTGAGTGCTTTAAAAGACTTAAAAAAAAGAGTTTAAGTATTTGTAGTATACCACAGGGCAAATGGAATAAAAGATTCCTTCTTAAGCCCACTGCTACTTTTCTAGGTATGATATTGTCTCAATGCACCAAATGGAGTTGATAGAGCAGTATCTGTGTTGAGCAAATCTTTTTACAATTGAGCATATATGAAGGAAATGTAATCTAAGCACAAATCTGGAAATCTGACCCTCCTTTCCACTATGCATCATTTAGTGTTTCTGTCAGATGCTCCGCAGTCTTTCCTTGGCTCCCATGTGATGTTATTTACACATCTGAAACCAGCAAGAGAGATTCATATGCAACTGTGCCAAGAATATGAAAGTTTATTTCAGGTGACACAGTAAAAGATAGTTCAGAATATTCTCAAAATGGATGAATCATTTCCATTAATTTAGTAGATATAACTATTGCTCAGATAGAAAAAATGTTGATAGAGTGGCAACTGATCTTTGGAATATTAATTAAATCAAGTGTTAATCAGCTAATATTATCAAAGTGATCAATGTAAGTGAAAGTATAGATGCAGACTGGTTATTAAAAACTGCAAGCATGGAATTTTCTTTTTTTTCTTCCTATCCATAGAAAGGAAGGATAGAATTTGGTTCCTAGTGGGTCTTAAAATGTGCCTGTATTTTTGATTTTAAGGACAACAAAACATGCTAAACAATTTCACAGCAATTCTGCCTGGTGAGATTGCACAATGCTCAAGTGTTTTAGTGTTCTGATTTCCCATCAGTCACATTTATTCAGTCCTGAAATAATCACAGAGCCCCTGGACACTGTTGAGATTATTCATGAGAGACTGCTGTGGTTAAGAAAATGTGTTGAATGATGAAAGCAATTGCTAGAAAAGTCTCTGCTTGGTCCTACCTGCATTCATTTTTAAGTGTGTACTTTCATCTCTCTGGAAAAAAAAGGTCAAGAAGCATAACTAGGAGGACATGTGCTGTTCTGACGGACTCTGCTGCTTCTCTGGCTGTAGGGCTGTATGATGCGTTTATTCAAGTTTTGATTTCATCAGACTTAGTAAGTTTTGCCTGTTCTTCGTACGGAGATAGTGACTTGTAACTTATCTGTTTCAGACACTATAGGAATAAGTTAGGAGACATTAAAAGAGAGTCTCCACCTCAAAGATGTTACTACTTACTGAAACTCTAGACAGAAAATGAGGATTGTTCAAGCTGTACTTTAGGAAAGCAACTGAAAAGCAAAGTGTGACAGTATAAGGTTTCCCAGAAACTTAAAAATCAGCTGTCCATTGCTAGACAAGAACTGGCTAGTGCCTCTTTGAGAAAGCTGCCCTCTCCATGGGGGCTTTTGGTGCTGATTACTGATGTTCATAGAGAACAACTTCCCCAAATCTTACTTTGGCTCCAAGGGCTTGTCTGGATATATTGTTTTCAAAGATCACTCTGCTTCTACTTGCAAGCATTAAGTGAGATTTTACTTAGCCATAAAACCACTTACAAGCAAGCAGTTTAAGTAAAACTAAAGATTCACCCCTTTTAGTAAAGGCAAATACTGACTTCTTGGTTACGGAGTCACAAAAGCGGAACATAAATATGAACACAACTATAGCTGTAGGGTAACTTTCTTGCTTGTTTGATAATGAAATCACACCCTCTCTGTTTTCACAGTTTTCTTCCTGGTTCTTCTATGAGGGAAGTAATTTTGGTAACATTATCCAATCGTTCTTTAGAAAAGGATTGCACAAAACTAATGTAGCAAGTTTAGTTCTTTTCCCATTTTTGGAGATTCTTTGAGTTTATAATCTTGGGCTGTCTATTCACTGCGTTACTTAAATGACCTCCTAGCTAGCTACAATTTTTCCAAGACTGCTGAAACACCTTACAAATTGCAAGAGATAAAAACCATTCATCATACCCGCTTACCAAATGTATACTTTCTCCTTTGCCGTGAAATTGTAACAGAGACTGTGCACGGCATAATGTTCATATTGACTCATGACATTTTATCAGTTGTGCACTTCTGTTATTATGCCAAGTACGAGATCTGCAAGGGTGTTCAATTGGTCAAAAATGTAGATGGGAACTGACTGAAACTTTCAGAAGTGCCTTGACATTTAATTCAACTGAAGTTCCAGCCAGTACATTATGCTTTATGGAAGAATGGCATGTGATATGCTGGAAGCTCCAGACCCCTCTGTGTTAAAATTCTTCATCGTTTTACTCTGCTTTGCTTTCACAGTCTGCTCTTCCCAACCTGCTCTTCAACTCCACATCTTCGCTTGACTTTTTGCTCGCTCCCAGCTGTCTTTTAACTTAAAAGTGCAACGAGGCAACTTTTGCCATCTGATCTATGATTTACTCCGTCTACTTAAATCACTCCTTAAAATATTCCTTTTCTAGTTAGTCCATAACTCCTTGTGTCTACAAAGCATTTTTTTTTGTCTCAGGTATGAAGGATACTGTATACAAGCAAATTGCATTGTGTCTATAATTGTATTTATTACTTCTGTAGCTTTCTGCACAGTTGAACAACAGTACTGGGTTTTAGAGGTTGATCTAGTACATTAGGTAGGTTAACAACAAGGTATCAGGCTGATTATGTATTTAAAATTTAAGAACACTGCTAGTAGGATACTAATTCAGTGCATGATTAAAAGACAGCTCTGGAGCTGAGACAGCAAAATATATTAAAAATAGAGCTCTCTCTTTTCTGTGTTTTATAAGCACTTTATCCTTTGGGGTTTTTTTTACTGGATTAAACAAGAACAAACTTTTCCCCATTCTGTCAGTTCAATAATGGTTTAATTGACATATTCTGTCATATGATCCTATAACCCAAACTAGTCTGACTAATATTTTTGAATTTAAATGACATTATCCATCTAACTCCAAGCTATCAGTTAGTACAGAGTAGCTATTTTTCAAAAGTTCTAAGCAACAGCTTGGAAGAAATGAGAAGAAAAGTAGAGTTTTTAGGCTGTGAGAAATAGAACCTACAGAAGAATGCAATATTCTGTTAGAAAACACACATTAGAGGAGAAATTCTCCTCTACTGAGGGAAACGAGCCTATTACTTCTGTATTCACTATGTGATTTTTCTAGATTATATATGACTGAGCTTTCCTTAAGTTAGCTAGAGAAGATGTTCTTCTGAGTGCAAGATCTTGCTTTTCATAGAATCATTGAATCATAGAATCGTTAAGGTTGGAAAAGGCCCTTAAGATCATCGAGTCCAACCGCTAACCTATCACTGCCGAGTCCACCACTAAGCCATATCCTCAAGCACCACATCTACCCTTCTTTTAAATACCTCCAGGGATGGAGACTCCGCCACCTCCCTGGGCAGCCTGTTCCAATGTCTGACAACCCTTTTGGTGAAGAAGTTTTTCCTAATATCCAACCTAAACTTCCCCTAGCGCAGCTTGAGGCCATTTCCTCTTGTCCTATCACTTGTTACAAGGGGGAAGAGGCCAACCCCCGCCTTGCTACAACCTCCTTTCAGGTAGTTGTAGACAGCAATACCGTCTCCCCTCAACCTCCTCCAGACTAAACAACCCCAATTCCCTCAACCTCTCCTCATAAGACCTGTTCTCCAGACCCTTCACCAACTTCGTTGCCCTCCTCTGGACACGCTTCAGCACCTCAATGTCCTTCTTGTAGTGATGGGCCCAAAACTGAACACAGTACTCAAGGGGCAGCCTCACCCGTGCCGAGTACAGGGGTACAAACACTGCCCTACTCCTGCTGGCCACACTATTCCTGATACAAGCCAGGATGCCACTAGCCTTCTTGGCCACCTGAGAACACTGCTGGCTCATGTTCAACTGGCTGTCAACCAACACCCCCATGTCCTTTTCCTCCAGGCAGCTTTCCAGCCACTCCTCCCAAGCCTGTAGCATTGCATGGGGTTGTTGTGACCCAAGTGCAGGACCCGGCACTTGGCCTTGTTGAATCTCATACCGCTGGCTCCAGTCCAATGATCCAGCCTGTCCAGGTCCCTCTGTAGGGCCTTCCTGCCCTCCAGCAGATCGACACTTCCACCCAGCTTGGTGGCATCTGCAAACTTACTGAGGGTGCACTCAATCCCCTCATCCAGATCATCAGTGAAGATATTGAACAGGACCGGCCCCAACACTGAGCCCTGGGGAACACCACTCATGACCGGCCACCAACTGGATTTGACTCCATGCACCACCACTCTCTGGGCTCGGCCATCCAGCCAGTTTTTAACCCAGCACAGAGTGCACTTGTCCAAGCCGTGAGCAGCCAGCTTTTCCAGGAGAATGCTGTGGGAGACAGTGTCAAAGGCCTTACTAAAGTCCAAGTAGACAATGTCCACAGCCTTCCCCTCATCCACTAAGTGGGTCACCTTATCATAGAAGGAGAGCAGGTTAGTGAGGCAGGACCTCCCTTTCATAAACCCATGCTGGCTGAGCCTGATCACCTGGTTGTCCTGCATGTGCTGCATAATGGTATTCAAGATGATCTGCTCCATGACCTTTCCCGGCACCAAGGTCAGGCTGACAGGCCTGTAGTTCCCCGGATCCTCCTTCCGACCCTTCTTGTAGACAGGCATCACATTTGCTAGTTTCCAGTCATCTGGGACCTCCCTGGTTGACCAGGACTGCTGATAAATGATGGAGAGTGGCTTGGCAAGCTCCTCTGCCAGCTCTCTCAGTATCCTCAGGTGGATCCCATCCAGCCCCATGGACTTGTGAACATCCAGGTGAAGGAGCAGGTCGGTGACTGCCACCCCTTCAACAAGCGGGACTTCATTCTGCATACCATCTCCATCTCCCAGCACAGGGCCCTGACAACCCCGAGGATGACCAGTCTGACTATTAAAGACTGAGGCAAAGAAAGCATTAAGTACCTCAGCCTTCTCCTCATCTTTCGTGGCAAGATTACCTTCTACATCCAACAAAGGAGGGAGATTCTCCCTGGCCCTCCTTTTGTCACCCATGTATTTATAAAAACATTTTTTATTATCTTTAATGGTGGTGGCCAGTTTAAGTTCCAGCTGGGCCTTTGCCTTCCTAATCTTTTCCCTGCATAACCTCACAACGTCCTTGAAGTCCTCCTGAGACACCTGCCCCTTCTTCCAAAGGCGGTAAGCTCTCCTTTTTTTCTTGAGTTCCAGCCAAAGCTCACTATTCAGCCAAGCCGGTCTTCTCCCCCACCTGCTCGACTTATGGCATATGGGGGCGGCCTGCACCTTTGCCTTTGAGACTTCCTTCTTTAATAACATCCAGCCTTCCTGGACTCTTCCCCTTCAGGACTGCCTCCCAAGGGACACTGTTAACCAGACTCCTTAACAATCCAAAGTCTGCCCTTCTGAAGTCCAGGGTAGTGGTTTTGCTGACCCTCTTCCTTACTCCTCCAAGAATTGAGAGCTCTATCATGTCATGGTTGCTGAGACCAAGACAGCCTCCAACCACCACATCACCCACCAGGTCTTCTCTGTTCGTAAACAGCAGGTCCAGCAGGGCACCTCCCCTGGCTGGCTCACTTACCAGCTGCATCAGGAAGTTATCTCCCACACACTCCAGGAACCTCTGAGACTGCTTTCTCTCTGCTGTGTTGTATTTCCAGCAGATATCTGGTAAGTTGAAGTCTCCCATGAGAGTGTCTGGCTTTAAATGTTAAAACATCAACAAAACAAATAAAAATAGTTATTATTTATCGCATTATTTTATGGCATTAGCCTTGAGTGGACAAAGGTTGGATCCCTTTTGGGCTAGATATGATGCAGAAATGAAGAGAAAATAATGAACGCCTTACATTATTCTTAATCTAATAGGCAATAAAAAGCAAACAGGTGTATCATTGAAGCAGGACTGAAAAACAGGATGGTGCAAAAGCCATGGCAGGTCTAGGGGCTGGATTTTTTTTTGCAACTGAAGTCCTTTTCATAATGTAGAGTTGTGATCAGAGAATTTTTTGTGACTATATAAAGAGCGAATGGGCTACTGTAGAGGGCACGTTAACATCCACTCAACACAGAATATAGACTATCCATAGAGACGTTAGTAGAAAATATCCAGTCCAGCATTTTAGTTTCCTCTTTTCTGTACTTAGTGAAGGAGCTTTCATCTCTGTCTGGTTTCTTCCTGCTTTCTTTTTCTTCAAGAAATTTTCATTAAGAAAGGTAGATCCTAATAGATTCTACAGTGTTCTTGAAGAAAATGACCCTGCATTGCTTTGAGTTTGGCAAAAAAGCTTGAGGGGGCCTGACATAGCTGAAAACTCACTTATCCTCTCCCTGTCCTCCTCTCTGTGCAGTCATCCTTTCTTGGTTGCTTTCTCCAGGCATGGACTGCCTGTAATATTTGGCATTGTCCCTCTCAGGGACAACTGGAAGACTCATCTTCTTGGCACAGGTTCCTTACAATTAAAAACATTTGAAAATTAGTAACTTCTCCTGCCTCTGCTCTATTACAGAAAGAGTGAAGAATCTCAGCATTAACTCTAATCATATCAAAGGGTGGGACTATACCTCACCACTCTTCACAGCTATCATGGTGAGGAGAACAGGGTAGGGTTGATAATCTTTTCCCCTGGGCTTTGGACTAAGTCCTAAATAGTTTGTGTGGCCAGTGGGAGATTTGGATATGTCAGGGTAGCTGAGTCTCAGAGACATCCCAAAGCAAAGGCTTTCTGCTTAGAAAGCGGTACATGCAGCAGCATATGGCAGACTAATCAAAACTGGTGTTTTCCAAAGCTTAGAAAATGGAGTTTTAGTGCCAAAGTGGGAAACACTTTTCTAATCTCATCTCAAAATTTTACATGTCGTCTGTTAAGGAATACTTTGTTAATCATAAGTTTTGTTAAGAGATATTTTGTAATTTTTCCATGTTCTTTTGGAAGGACATAGTTTCCAAAAGAACTGCCTACATATACTAAAAGCTGCTTGGGGCAATTTTATATTTATGAAAAAACCCAAAGGACTTCTATTAAACCAGAAATTATTTTTGGTAAATTGCAAACCTCAAAATTAGGAAAAAACCCACTCATTATATTCTTGGAAATGTAAAATGACAGTTTCTTCTGTATGTTTACTTTTTGCAGAATACAGAGTAATTTCTACCCACTTCACAGTGGCAAAGACACACAACTGCAGTGAGTGCTTAAGCTCAAGTCTTATTGATGACTAAAATGTTTTTTGAGATTTTGTGCTTTTTGAGATGTACAACACACAGGTCTGTAAAACAGACGTATACAACGTTTGCAATTCAGACCGAATCATGAATTATACTTCTTGCCATTCCAGCCTGTCATTATAGAGACAGAGCTTGCAGTTAGCCTCTCTGCGCTGATTGTGACTCTCCCAGGTGGTACAGTCTTCCAGGGAATTATCTTCACCTGCAACACTTGCTGTCTCTAACTGTTC
Source organism: Phalacrocorax aristotelis (assembly GCF_949628215.1). NCBI lineage: Eukaryota > Metazoa > Chordata > Aves > Suliformes > Phalacrocoracidae > Phalacrocorax > Phalacrocorax aristotelis. The sequence goes on from NC_134276.1 coordinate 191,975,077, forward strand.
AAAGTAAATTGACAGATATCCTTAATGGGCTTCTCAACTACCACCTGCAATCCATCTCAAGGGCTTTTGGCAGCTGTGAGCATCCACAACCAACCAGTACTTTTTTCCTGTGTGCTGCTTGTCCTGTAATTGTACACAACTGGAATTAAATTTAAAAAGCCAGTGTGCAGTAGTGTAATACTGCTTGTTACAAGTAGGGTGAAATTCAGGAAGAAGATCTGGTAAGTGCAATGTTATTTAGATTTCTCCTTAGTCTTACTTTTGGCTTGTTTCTCTGGCCTTCTAATACTGGCATGTTACCTTGTGCAGAGGCATGTTGCCATCCTAACAGATGGGTATGAGTGTAGGTGGCTAGGAGGACATGTTTGCTCATCAAATGTGTTTGTTGAAAGCAGTATTACCAGCCAGATATATTGGATCAGCTGTTCATCCTGGGCTTTTATATCTATGTTCAAAACTGCTACTCTGATAAAAGATGCGCTAAATCATAGAATAATTAAATGTTTATAACCCTTTATAATGTGGCTTCTCTTAGCTTGGGAGAGTCAGAATTTTTGTTTTTTAGATGGTGAATTACAATGGAGACATTATAACTAAGTTTCAGCCCTGTAGTTTAAAAAAAAATTCCTCTGAAACCACAGAGTAAACTGTACTTGTGGGGGGACTAAGTGATACCACAGGTAGACAATACTGAGAGAGCCTGTTGTAACACTTTATGGAAGTAGAGACTATTAGCGGTATAAAGTACATCATTAAATTCTATTACATTTTCACTTTTGTACCTTAGACTTGATCACTTGGTACTAGTAGAGTAATTTGTGGAGCTATATTTAGTGAAAGCTAGAATCTGCCTTAATTAACGAGGTATCACAAGACATGCGTTAATCAGTGTTTTTAAACTGTTTTCCCCCATTCTGTTCTGGTAGAAAATGTCACAGAAGTAAAGGTGCTGTTTGGTTCTTTTAGACTACACATACTTAACAATTAGCAGTAATGTTAAAAATTTCCTATGTGAGATTCTTCATCTGAATTTTTAGTATGCAGTGCTGCACTGGAAGATATTAAACAGGACAGTCAGCTAAGTGAATTAGTTCTGAGGTGAAAAGTTGTTGTTTCTACGTGGTTCATGTCTCAGCGGCCTTTTCCCTAATGCCCTAGGGTGAACCAGGGGCTCACAGAGCTGGACACCTACTAGAAGTACGTAGTTAAAAATGTGAGGTAACAGCATTCATGCATATCATGTAGTATCCTCTTTTTCTTCTTCAGTCTGCATCATTTTTCCTGCTGTCTTTTCAAGGAAGAGCTGAAATTCAGGAAAAAGGTGTAGGTTTGGGGGGTAACAGATTGCTGTCCTCAGCTGAATAATTTGTTTTTAGATTTAGATGCCATGATAGGGCTGTGAATGAAATATAGTGGTTCCTACAGCTCTCTACATCACTTATGTTGTTCAATGTGACAATAATAAAAATGTGGCTTCCTGACATACACTATATCCATGCAACAAAGAACATATAATGACAGAGCCTGCAGTAAGGAGCTTTTAACCTGACAGACTTTGTTATGGAAATATACTCCACACTGCTGATACTGTGATCTAATTTAGGTATAAACTTTGAACTGAGCCCTAGAAAATGGCTTTTTTTTTTTTTAACTGAGTATAAAGATAATCTGAATGATAAGCTCAGGTCTAGTCAACGTGATAAACTGTGACATGTAGTCCAATGAATCAGTTCCTGAGGATCAAATTAGTCATATTTTCTAAATAAGACTTCAAGACCATGTCCCCAGAAGCATGCAACCTCTTGACTCCCACTGTTTGGACAAACCCTGTGTTCCCAGTTCAGTATGATGCTTACTCTGAAGTCTGTTTGAGCCTGTACATGGCTAGACACATGCTGAAACAAGTTTGATGGATTGTGATTATGATTTTCCTCATGCGTCAATTACCTGAAGTGTAAAGCTTGGGTAAAAATAGAAATATGTGAAGCACCTGGGTGCCTCTTGCAGCTCAGGGACATAACAATTACCTAGCTCAGTACTTCAGAGGAAATAGGAACCCACTGAACCCTTCTTCTGAAACTGAAGGTGAATTAATGGACATAAATGAAACCTTTTTTTGAAGCTGATTCAAATGTGGTTTGAGCAAACACAACCATTTATTTTCTGGAGACATACATAAGTAGATTTATTACAGGTATTGGCTAGTTCTATAAAGGCAAATGGAATATTTGTCATTACTCCTGACCTGCATTATTTTTCTTCTGGACTGGAATATCTCAACCTTGGTTTTCTGCAAATAGAAATGTTAGCTGGTATTTCTAGAATTTCCTTTCCAAATGTAGCAAAGGGTGAATAACAAATGGACAGAGAAATTCTGTTCTCATAAGTCAAGGGAGTTTCCCCTGGATATGTTTTGCATGCATGTGAAAAAGTCAAGCAACTACACCAGAAAGTGCTTTTCTGCCTCTTCTCCTTTGGCATGTACCCTGCAATAGTGTGGTTTTTCCGTATCTAAGTTGCCTTCTAGGTTTAAATTAAAAAAAGAAAAAAACCACCACCAAAACAAAACAACCCACAACTGTTGAATCACTGGGGATTGTTTGGATCTCTGTTTCTTATTTTAAGTACTTAAATCTAAGTGTAATGCCTTCAAAATCCTGCCTGCCTTGCAGGCATTTAAATTTCAGTTGGTAAGACCCTAAGTCTCAGCTATTGAATATACATCTTAACAGCTGTGAACCACTGATGTTTATCTCCTTCATGATCCTAGCCAGGATTTACAAGCTTGGTCCTATGCCATGAAGATCATATTAGGAAAAGGTGAAGGAAGATTTAATTGCCTGTGTCCCAAGGCTCCAAGGTCCAGCTCTGACTTGGCCCAGCTGCACAGCTTTGCTTAGCCTGCTGAAGAAGACCTGTGAGATATTCTGTTGAAAGGTAAAAAGGATAAAATTCTAGCCACCAGTAGGAGAGTTGAGATCAGATCATTAGTATCTCAAAGATTCAGGAGCATAAAAAACAGTAGGGAAAGACAAAACCCTAGAAGAGAAGAAGTGGGAAGCAGGGAAAGGAGGCTAGTCAGCATCATTGGGTAATTGGGTCAAGTCATTGGTGTTGGAGCTGGTGGAAGACGGAAGCTTTGCAGTGCGGAGGAACCATTCCTGGAGCCGTGCAGGCTGACCCCTCTTTGCCGAACCAGTGCCCAGCTGGCCAGGAAAGACTCTGAGGGGCCCCCGTGGGTTGGGAACATACGAATGCGTAGGCTTATAGCTCACTAAATCCCAGCTGCTTTCTGTGTGTCTTAGCCAACAAGCCACTATTTTCTGCTTTAACGCTCTGTATATCCTACTTGCAGAGTCTCTGTGCATGCAGCTGAACCTGCCTGAACACACCAGGCTGAAAGAAAGCTGGGTCAAAGGGCCTCCTTGTTTAACCCAGGGAAAGGGTAAAGGAGGTGCTGGAGCTGGCATCTGTGTGCCTGAGGAGCTCTGTCAGGCTCATGACAGCTGTGGTGGTCTCTTCCTTTGATACACTTCCTTCTCTTTCTGGTGTCTGTTGTGTGAGAAAGGAGCAAGCTGGTTTAGGTGCCACCTTCTGAGAGGGTATTCATAGGTCCATGTCCTGACCATGACAGATGTGTCCTACCTGCTGGAGAGAGGGGCCCCAACTTTAGTGAGAGAGCAGGGACTAAGGCACGTGCCCCTCTTCCTATTGTGTTACTCCCTATGATGCTTCCCAGGGCATGGAAGGGGCACCTCCACAGGGTATGGAAAGGCTAGGGGTACTGGTGTCCTGAGTTTCCTCTGGGGTGTCTGAACATCTGGGGAACACTGACATCATTTCTTATGCCCTTCAGGGATGCACCCACAGCCTCTCCAGCATTTTCAGTGTTTGAAAAAATTCCTTCTTTTCATACTGCAAAGTGAAAACTTCTGGTTTTTTAAGGACAGATTTTTCCACATAAATTTGGGCTGCTTTCAGTGGAACAAGACCTATATCCACATTTTCTCAAAAAAAGGTGAAACTTGAAGTAAAAGAACACCATAGTGTGTTCTGTTTCATCTCATTCTGAGACGAAAAATATGTTTAAGAAAGATACAAAACCCACAAGTAGTTTTTTGGTTCCACAGAACTGCCTGAAAAGTCAGCACAAAGCCTTAGCTGTGATGTAATGTGTTATTTTAAAAAAATATAGTGGCAAAGTAGAGGGAATGCCATAACCTTGTCTTAGTATTGCTCGTATCCCTTATGGAAAAAAAATTACCAGTTGTGCTGACTTTGGTATGCTTTATCTGTAGCCAGTGCATCCTTTTATTTTATGTATTTTCATTGTGATTGCAGAGGGGAAACTAACCTCCAGAATTCAGGTGGAAATGACAGCTCAAATGCCTTTGTGAATCATTCTAAGCATCATTCAAACAGGGATGAGGCTAAATGAATGTAGATATTCAAAGTCTGTATAGAAATCCCTGACATACTGGTAAATGAAAATGACTCTCTGATTCTCTTTAGTGAATGAAATTATTCAGAATAGCTAAGGGGAAATGTCGTTATGTGAATCAATCCAACACTTATTGATTAATATTGCCTCTGGTTTAAGTAGTTCTCACCTTTCATGTTGGAATATATGAGAATCTTAATAAATGCTAAGACACTATTATGCTGGTAGGGTTTGAATCAGTCTCTAAATATTTGGAACGCAGGAACCCATTTTTCCTTAAGACAAGATTTTGGGACTCTCCCTGTAAAGTGATGATTGTGTCTTGCTGGAAGAAGCCAGAGTTTCTTAGAATGACTGAGAAAGGTCATCCTGTAGCCAGCTCTGAGGTCTGCTGTCCCATGGTAGCTTTAATGTTTAGCAGCTATGGTGTAGGACCATCACTTGATTTCTCCTTAAATCCTGGACCACCACGTGTTGGAAATATATGCTGGTTTGAGTGCAGATTATCAACAGACATGACAACACTCTTCTCCCTTCTACAAACCATGAAGCAACTAATGTTCCTGCCAAAAGTCATCTTTGGGTTTGGATGCAAGGGACAGACAAGTCTGCCCCTGGGCTACAAAGAAGGAACTTTGAATCTGTAATGAGCATATGTGCGAGTACAAAACAATCCCTTCTGCCTGTTTCCCACCACATGCTTTGGGGACATGCTGCTCTTCCCCTGCTGCTGGACCCTAGGATGTGTCAGCAGGAGGCAGTGTTTACTCTTGGGGAAGAAAAAAGATTTTGTGTCAGATACTGGCATTTCTCCACCTCCTGCATATGGAACTAACAATATTGACATTGGTCAATTATCTCCAAAATCATTGCAAATGCGTGCACCCCACTGCAGCTCAGCCGATGCCAGAGAGAAACAGCTTGCTTTCTCTTTGCAGTAGTATTGTCAGTGCATATTTAACCTTGTCTTTGCATTGGAAAATGTTAATGGATGGTGAGGCTTGTACTCTGGACCTAAACAACTCCAAAGCTTTGGTGAATAGTAATCATCTTCATAGCTGTATCCTTTTCCTATAGATAGTATCCGCAACTGACATCTTCAGTCTTTGGGACACTTAGATCAGTTCAATAAGCCGTTCTGAACAGATAATGCATTTAGCAGAAAACTCAGTTTCAGATCAATAGCGAGTATCTGTATGCCAGTATTTTAAATTTGGGCAATAGTTCCAGAACCTCTTCCCTTCTTATTTCTTATTTTTTCTTAAGTTGGGTGTGCCCTGGTTTCAGATGAGATAGAGTTAATTTTCTTCGTAGCAGCGAGCATGGGTATATGTTTTAGATTTATGCTGAAAACAGTGGTGATAATGCAGAGGTGTTTTAGTTGTTGCTAAGTAGTGCTCACACTAGTCAAGGACTTTTCCAGCTCCCCGTGCTCTGCCAGGGGCACAAGAAGCTGGGAGGGGACACAGCTGGGACAGCTGGCCCCAACTGACCAAAAGGATATCCCACACCACATAGCATCAAGCTCAGCATATAAAGCTGGGGGAAGAAGAAGGAAGGGTGGGACGTTCGGAGAGATGGCGTTTGTCTTCCCAAGTAACTGTTCTGTGTGATGGAGCCCTGCTTTCCTGGAGACGGCTGAACAGCTGCCTGCCCATGGGAAGGGAAGGAATGAGTGAATGAATTTCATGTTTTGCTTTGCTTGCACGTGCAGCTTTTGCTTTATTTGTTAAGCTCTCTTTATCTCAACCCATTAGTTTCCTCACTTTTCCTCTTCCCATTCTCTCCCCCATCCCACTGGGGGGGAGTGAGCGAGCGGCTGTGTAGTGCTTGGTTGCTGACTGGTGCTAAACCATGACAGGGTGTTACTTTATTGCTGAAATCTTTAGCTCGGCTCATGAAAATTTTCTTAGTGCTGGCTTAAATTTAATATGAATCTGAAACATGTAATTTCATCTTCCAGCTATTCAGAATTTATTTTACAATCTGTTTGTTAAATAACATATTACTATAAAGTGTTTGCCTAACATTACATTAATACAAATGAAAATCTGCTAGTTAAAAGCAAATTAGATTGCTTGTGCATCATTAGATCACAGCCAGGTTTTTTTCCTTCTACTTTATCGCTTATCATTCCCTAGCAGAGTGATAAAGTACTGAGTACTACTTTAAAGTAGTAAGAGTAGCAGTTAAACAAAAACAAACAAACAAACAAAACCCAAACAAAACCAAGCTAAAAAACTCTTAGCATTTTGAAGAACATAAATAATTTTCCTGAGGGTAGTATGTACTCTGGTACTCAAAACAAGTATGATGAACAGCAGCAGAAGTGCCTCTGGATTTATTCATTACTCTGCGATTTTCCATGCTCTTGAGTGATTTTACACATTAAGACAGAAAATTCCTTTAAAGCTAGGGTGAAGTCCCTGGGGACTGGAAGAAGGGAAACATTGTGCCCATCTTTAAAAAGGGTAGAAGGGAGGACCTAGGTAACTACCATCCTGTCAGCCCCACCTCTGTTCCCAGGAAGATCATGGAACAGATCCTCCTAGAAGCCATGCTAAGGCACACGGAAGACAGAGAGGTGATTCAAGACAGCCATCATGGCTTCACCAAGGGCAAGTCCTGCCTGACCAACCTAGTCGCCTTCTATGATGGAGTGACTACATCAGTGGACAAGGGAAGAGCTACAGGTGTCATCTCTCTGGACTTCTGTAAGGCCTTTGACACAGTCCCCCATAGCATCCCCCTCTCTGAATTGGGGAGATACAGATGTGACGGGTGGACTGTTCAGTAGATAAGGAACTGGGTGGATGGTCGCACCCAGAGGGGAGTTGTCAATGGCTTGATGTCCAGATGCAGACTGGTGATGAGTGGTGTCCCTCAGGGGGCCGTACAGGGACCAGTAAGTTTAATATCTTCATCGATGACAAAGACAGTGGGATCGAGTGCACCCTCAGCAAGTTTGCAGATGACACCAAGCTGAGCAGTGCAGCTGACACGCCAGAAGGATGGGATGCCATCCAGAGAGACCTGGACAAGCTGGAGAGGTGGGCCTGTGAGAACCTCATGAGGTTCAACAAGGTCAAGTCCAAGGTCCTGCACCTGGGTCAGGGCAACCCCCAATATCAGTACAGGCTGGGGGATGAAGGGATTGAGATCAGCCCTGCCAAGAAGGACTTGGGGGTACTGATGGATGCAAAGCTGGACATGAGCCAACAATGTGCACTCGCAGCCCAGAAGGCCAACCGTATCCTGGGCTGCATCAAAAGAAGCATGGCCAGCAGGTCGAGGGAGATGATTCTGCCCCTCTACTCTGCTCTGGTGAGGCCCCACCTGGAGTGTTGCACCCAGCTCTGGAGCCCTCGGCACAGGAAGGACATGGAACTGTTGGAGCGGGTCCAGAGGAGGCCCACAAAAATGATCTGAGGGCTGGAATGCGTTTCCTATGAAGACAGGCTGAGATTTGGGGTGGTTCAGCCTGCAGAAGAGAAGGCTGCGGGGAGACCTTGTTGTGGCCTTTCAGTACTTAAAGGGGGACTACAAAGAAGGATGGGGGCAATCTATTTAGCAAGGCCTGTTGTGACAGGACAAGGGGTAATGGTTTTAAACTAAAGGAGGGTAGATTTAGACTGGATATAAGGTAAAAATATTTTCAATGAGGGAGGTGAAACACTGGCACAGGTTGCCCAGAGAGGTGGTAGATGCCCCATCCCTAGAAACATTCAAGAAATGAAAAAGATTCCATTAGCATTATTGGTATTGGTTGGAATAACTTTCTGGAGCTTGTTTTTAAGCTGTGATTGTCAGATTAGAGGAGAACTTGTTTCAGCAAATGTATTTGGATGCTTGTTTCTTTCCTAAATTTGAGGAGGTTACTCTGCCTTGTCTGGGTTGAGTTGGTATGGTAGAAGCTTGTCTAGTCTTACAGTATGTATCTGGGATTAGTTAATACTTGGTAGTTTACAAGAGTTTTTATGATGTCAAGTTTTTCATGTTATCTCTTTTTTAAGGCTAAAATCTTAAAATGAAAAGTTTATTTTCCATTTTTCATTTAAATTTGGTTTGGTTTTCTTTCTTGTTAAAAAAGCATGTGGAATGTAGTACTTATCTAGTCAGTGTTCTAGAGGGGACTGGTAAGTACTTGTAATTATAGCATCTTGTTTCAAATTTTGTAAGTCTGTCAAACTTCTGCAATCTGGGCCTGAAACTTTCTAAGAAAAATATCTGCATCCAAATGAATTTCTCTTCTGGATATTTCAGCCAAGGTGGCAAAGCTATTTCCAAGGACAATAAGAGAAAACACTGGTGATCTTTCCTTAAATGCAGTATATTATCTGTGGTATTAGAGCAGACAATAGGAATTTGGCTGGAAGCTGACCTCTGGGTTAAAGGTCTCCTTTCTGTCTCTGAAAATCCACCCAAATCTGGCCAATGCACAAACTTTCAGACCTTTAAGGACTAGTGTGAAACAGAAGACAGTGACCTTGATAAAAGTTAGTAATTACCTGCCTGTCTGTATTCCCTTTCTGAGCACTGAAATCAGGCATTTAATTCTTCAGGCTTGCTTTCTGTGTCTCAAATAACTGTAATATTATTTTGAGTAAAAGGAGTTGGTTCTTTTTTTTTTTTTTAAGGTATGGTGAGGTTCTGCTTCAGACAACTAGATTTAAGATGTCTTCAACAATGTAAAAAAGGGCCACAAAGATCAGAAGATGCATTCTTAATATAGTTTGAGAAGAAATCAGGTTTTTTTAGGGTTTGGAAAACTATGAGATGACAAGTGGTGGTGTAGCATCCTGCACATCCCACGTGTGGAACAAGGGCTAACTTGAACAAGAGCTAATTGCTGATTGTTTCTTTAATCTCTGTAAAGGTTAATTTTCTGGGAATGACAGTATCCTGAAAACTCTGATTTTATACTTTACTTGTTTGTTTGTTTGTTTGTTTTTTGTTTTTTTTTTTTTTTTTGCTGCCAGTCTAGACTTATGAATTATTCTTGGTTGTGAGGCTTACAGAGAAAGAAAAACCTTCATCCTCTTCATCCTTCCTCTTCCTCCTTGCAGAGAGCTCCAGCAGAGTGCCCACCTGGAAAAAATGTTCTGCTGACATCTGGTAGATAGACAGGGGAAAAATTTTTCATGGAGACTTCATTTCAAATACTGTGCATCAAAAGATGTCTGAAAGACAGTCTGGAGATCTGAGATCTGTCTTCATCAGATCTCTTCTAGGAGGGAAAGCTCACCTTTTTCATCATGGAAGGAGGCATGAAAATATCTTGCCAGAAGCAGTCTCCAGAGAAGTTCACTTTCTCTCATCCAAAACACGTGAAGCAATAATTATATTACAAAAAAAAAAAAAAAAGTTACCATCTTACAAAGCAAAAAATGAAACAAACCAAAAACCCCCAGACCCCAAAACTTTAGCTTAAAAAATTCTTAACCTGCACGATACCTATTTTATATGCTCCGGATAGCTGAGAAAATGAGAAGTATAGTTTGATCTGTCTAGGTGTGATAGAAATAGATTTGTCAGGTATCTGGCAGAAAGTGGGGATGGAAAGCATGTGCATGTGATGCCTCAGGTCCTAAGAAAGAGAAAGCAGTTCTCTTAACTTGTCACCCCCACAGGACAAAAAAGACCCTAAAAGGAAAGGGACCAAAAGAATGAGATGCTGCTCACATCTGATAAAGAGAAGGGGTGATGCCTAAAGGAATAAACAGGTAGGCCTGAAACATTTAATTTATGTATGTTTTTTATTATGCTTGAGACGTATTGCTACTAGAAGGAACTAATGTCATTAAGTAGAAGAATATGTGTCATTTAATCTACAGTGATTGGGGTGGGAGCAGGTAATTTCTTTAATCTAAGACAACAGTTTGCAATCCTGACGGCAAAAAAAAAAAAAAAAAAATTAATCAGGAAGAAAGCTGAAGTCAAATCTTCTGTAGCAGAAAAATAGGGAGCTTTTCATTTCCACTGCAGGCAAGAGAACCATGCATAATACAGGTACACTCTGTATGCTTTTTTGTTGAGGAGCTGAAGTAAGAGGAACAGAAATTGCTAGCAAGCCTTCACATTTCAGAGCAGCGAAGACCTGCAGAAGGAACAAAAACAGCAGCAGAAGTGGCTAGAGGAGTGGGAATGTGCCATGACTACTGGGAGTCAGTATGTGACTCCCTGCTCCATCTCCAGGATGTTAGCAGCTTGTATAAAACTTGGCTCCTCAGCAAGAGAGGTGAGGGAGCCTTGAGATTAAACAACCAAAATTTGTGAATCAAATGTTACTTCAGAAGTTGCCAGCAACTGGCTGCTTAGTGGTTGCCCCACCTAGAGTCCCTGAAGATGGCGGTGTGGGGTATGTGTGTGGGAATAGATGAGGGAATTGTGTATTGTTATAGTTAGGCTTTTGGGGAGGAACTGTTAGTTACTGTATCCTGTTCTGCTAATCTCCTTGCCACTCTCTATTGTCCCTTAGTTTCTTCAGTTACTTACTAAGGAATTTTTTCTTCAAGAAATTGATTCATGTTCATCATGGAAAACTAGATAGTTTCCTATTACTCAGTGATGGTGGGGTGTTTGTTAATGTCCTCTAACCATTGAACCTGACTTTCTTGCTGTCAAACAGCTCCAGAAGGGCTTGACTCAAAGCATGGCACTCCTGGCAGCTTGCTGGCTGAATGTTGCTGATTTTGACCCTGTGGCTGATTTATATTTAGCATTTAGTCCAGGGGAAGGCTTAGGTTTGAGTCCAGGTTAGGTCTCTGTAAGTACAATTAGGGGAAGAAATATTTTTATTATTTTTTTATTTTTAAACAAAGCCAAGATGAGTATAGGTACTCATCTGGGACACATCAGGCTTACTTTTGGAAGCTGCCTATTGTGGGCAGCACAGATGCTCGCCTGTTAGTGAAGGTCTTGGCTGGAGGCGGAGAATAACCAGTGTGATAAATCTGAGGCTGAGAGAGGACTGAAGATCCTTATCAAGGAGAACTACTGGTTTTATTTTTTCTTTTTTCCCCCCTTTTTTCTTTTTTTATCCCTTTTTATCTCTTTTTTTTTTTTCCTCTTTATCCCTTTTCCCCTTTCTTTTTTCCCCTCCTGTGTCTGAGCTACTCAGTGCTGTGACTGACATGTTTAGGGTTAATGAAGAGTTTAGGCTTACTTTGTCTTGCTCAGGGAGGGTTGGGAACCTTGCATAATTTCTGAGTTAAGTCCTGATTTGTAATTCCTTACTGTATTCTGTTCTATTCTAGTAAGAATAGACTAGTACTAATGTTCAGAGTTGCATTTAGTTACAAGTTGGAATTCAGACAAAGTAATGCGGGATGAACATGTGAGTGAGATTAAAAAATGACAAAAGCTCATTGCTTTTCCTCTCTGTGAGTAGACAGTCTATCAGAGGTACCATGAGCCTTACAGATAGGATAAGAAGGAATCTAATCCTATCCAAGTGGCATGGAGAAACCCAGAATTAGGAGTTTGTACTCTCAGTCTGCAAGCAGAGTTAATAAAGTATGCCAGTGGAATCCTAAAACTAGGTCTCACCTTAAACTGTTTGCTACTTTTCTATGGCTGCAGAAGAATCCCTCAAGTTAAGCTGAAAATGTAATTAGCTGACAGTTGTAGGCTTGGTTTGCTGGGTATACCTGAGCTGTATAAGGCGTAAAATATGAATTGGAGATAAAACAACTATGCTACTTCATGTAAGGTTGAAGGGCTTTTCCAGAAGAAATGATACAAGATCCATAACTCTAGAGTTAATTTTGGACAAGACCTTGCATTTCAGTTGACTACCTAATTACTTTGATTATATATAAATAGCTAAGGTGATCTGCCATGCATAAATGTTCCTAAATGACTTATAGGGTTAGGTATAAATGAGGGTTGGGGGGACATAAGTGAGTTTGGGCTGAAGGCGAAACAAAAAGTTGTGAAGATATACTGTACTGACTGATCAGAGTGATGTCCAGCAGACCCGGCACTATCATTCAGTTTTATTTCTGTGCCTTTTTAAATGTTGAGGGCGTGTTAAAAGGCAGTCAAGAAGACATGGACACGACATGCACCCCATAATAAAAGACTGTTGAAGGAAGCTGAGGGTACATATTAACCTAGAAGCCAGCTGGATGTAGTTAGCAGGGCAAGGCTGAAGAGTAAATGATTTCCTTTGTAGAATTACAACTTTTCTAAACTATCTGTAAAGTTAGTGGTACCTATCAAAACACTGAAAGATCTCACCTCAACTAGAGGGGGCTCTTCTCCAGTCTTGTGTTGCTCCTGGCTTATGTTCTAGACTGATTTCTGACCTCAGGCTTAGCTAAGGCTGCACAGCTCTCCCAGATTGGTACTTGGAATTAAGCCAAATGGGAATCTGTCTCAACAGGGCAGGTCTTTTCTGAAGATGGGATGAAGGGCTATTCCTCATCTCCTTGTCTTCCATAGCCTAGGCTTAGCAGAGGATCAGTGAGTGATGGTGTGTCAGAAGCTGGTGATTTGATTCAAGATGTTTTGGTCCTTCTGGTATACGTTATGAAGTATTGTGAGAATGGCTTTCAGAAGAGGTCTTTAAATGAAATGGAAGAGAGGATTTCTTTCATTGCAAAGTACTTGCGGTACAGGCTAAAAGATCTGATCCTGAGTAATGACTTGGGTTTACCATAAAGCAAGATTTGTTTTGTATGAAGATCCAAAGTAATCATCAGCCTTACAGTTAACAAAATGGTTCATTTGACAGTGTTCTCAATTCAGCCTGAAGCCCTGCTCTTGACAAAGTGTTGTAGGTTAACCCCAGTAGGCAAAGCCTCACAAAACTGCTCACTTTCCTCCCCTCCTCCTCCCCCAAGTGGGATGAGGGACAAAATTGGAAGGGTAAAAGTGAGAAAACTCGTGGGTTGAGATAAAGACAGTTGAATAGGTAAAGCAAAAGTCACGCAAGCAAGCAAGGCAAAATAAGGAATTAATTCACTACTTCCCATCGATGGGAAGGTTTTCAGTCATTTCTAGGATAGCAGGGCTTCATCACATGTAATGGTTACTTGGGAAGGCAAACCTGTAAGTTCAAACATCCCTCCTTCCTCGTTCCTGCGGCTTTTATTCCTGAGCGTGATGGGATATCCCTTTGGTCATTTGGGATCAGCTGCCCCAGTGTGTCCCCTCCCAACTTCTTGTGCAAGTAGGCTGGTGGGGCAGCTTGAGAAGCAGAAAAGGCCCTGACTTTGTGCAAACACTGCTCGGCAATAGCTAAAACATCAACCTTATCAACACTGTTTTCAGCACAAGTCCAGAACGGAGCCAAGCTACTGTGTACAAGCTACTGTGAAGAAAATTAATTCCATCTTAGCCAAAACTAGTAGACAAAGTTAATACTACTGTCCATCTGCATTTACCTGACTGAAGCCCAATCCTAAGCCTAATGAACATAGGTCAACCGTGGTTTGGCAGTAAACTTTATCACCTCTGTTAAAATTGGCTCTTTCAAAAACAGTGGACTGAGGAGACTCCAACAAACACTGTTTTCCCATATTTAACCTGGATGTAACTAAACCCAGTCCTAGCCCGAACATTGGCCTGATTTACCAACCATGTGACCACTCCCTAGTTAGATATTTCATTATGGTTTAAGTTCCTATTTTCTTCAGTAACTCGCTTAGTCCCACAGGACTTCTGGGATTCATCAGGAGCCAAAAACCCTCCACATTCAGCCTACGTTTTTTCTGTCACTAAGACCAATGCTGTCATTGATTCAAACCGTAAACCAAGGTTTAATACAATGCAGCCTTTCCCCCTAGACAAATCACAAAAAGCTCAGGTAGATACAACCATCATTTTTCTTTCTGAAATATTCCATGAAAATCTTCAGTTTTCACTTCCAAACCCTGATCTCGGTTACTGATCAAGCCATCAGACACATGTCTGAAAGAGCAATAGGTCTGTTATTATCTGCCCTTAAATTGCAATAAAAGACCTTCCAAGATCAATCAATAAACACAGATGTCTCAGTTTCTGCTTTGCCATCTTTTAATCTCAGCACAGTGCTGAATTTTATCAAAGGCCATGTAACTGCACCTGATTTGGAAACTACTTTCTCTTAGTATCAGCCAGCAATGTATTTGTAAACTTTAATGAACCCACCAGCAAATGCAAATGTCTAGAGCTGGATTGGGAATACAGTCTAACTCTGGCTTAAAATTCAAACCCAAATGAAGGTTAAACAACTATATCTAAATTAATACTAGCAATAACACATCAGTTCCTTCTGTCACCGTTCCTCATCTTCCTTCTGCAGCTTTTATGGAATAATCTTTAAACACGTCTGTGAGCCTTCACTTTCCTGAATGTTCTTCCTAACCATAACCATAAACTGGACAAACAAATTTTCTCTGTTTCTGAAAATGATATGACAAGCTGTCATCATCCTTTTTCATTGAAGATTTTTGCAGGTATTTGGACTAGGCTTTAATAAACCTGAATTCTATTCTAAGCCTTTCTTTGTTGATTAGTGAGATGATTGGTGCTGTAGTAATGGATGTAAGGGCCTTGACATCTTTCATTTAGTCTTTCAGGATCTGGAGACCTTGCAGGAGGTGTGAGAAATGTAATCATTCATCAAACACTGCTTTGAACCCTCATTTGGACCATATTCTGAAAGATAAGCTAAGTATTCTTAGCGGTGAAACTGAGAAATGCTTATTCCTACTTGAGCCAGCCCTCACTTCACCCTGGAACAATTTGCAGGACTGATCAGCCAACAAAGCCCTTAAAACTTCACCCTGGGATTTTGATCTTGAGCGTTGCACTTGCATTAGTTAAGATAACTACGCACGTGGCAGGACCAGCAGTTCCACATTACTGTTAGCCTTTGTCTTATTCCTGTAAGATTCCTAGGATAGATCATAAAACTGATTCTTCAATCTAATTTTTCCCAAATCCTAACCCTATCCTTAAGCCTAACCTGGATTTAAAATGCAAAATAGAAAGCATAACCTTATTAAAAGCATTATTCACCTTTTGTAGATTCATCAGTTAAAACAGCATTTCCAGCCATAACATTGATTGTAATCTTAACCTGAGCCTTAGAGGCTTATACCACCAGTAGGAATAGTAACAAGAGATCAGTTCTCCTCTGGCTCCATAGACAGGAATGCAGAAATAACAAAACATACCTCTTCAACACATGCCCCCTCAATCCCTAAATTTCATCCCAGCTTTTAATTACAGTGAGAAGCAGCATACCATTTCAGAGCCCACCTTACAATATTAGTCCCTAATCAGTGTTCCTCCAGGCTTTTCAGAATCCACAAGGAGAGGCTGTTCTTCACTTTATGATCTGATTTTCAATCCCATGCTAAATCCCAGTGTTAAACACTGACCAGGCAAACCTGTTAGCGTTGAACTGTCAACAGTGGTTAATCTCTGCAGCTGTCAGCCCTCCTTTTACTTGGACTTTCTAGGATCCAACATTAAACTGGCTGTAAAACATGTGTTTTCACAAGTGCTGTTATCCAAGCTTTAATCTCAGAACTGACCTTTATCATGGATCAGTGAAACCAGCATTCCAGATTAGAACATTAACACTAAACTTATTCAGAGGCCAGGGCTCATATTGTCTTTCATCCAATCTATAAATACTGGGTTAATATTTATCCTTATTTTGTCCCTACAAATTTTCCATGATCCTTGAAAGCTTTCAGACCATGATGCTGAAGACTTAACCCAAATTTTATTAGTGATCTCAATCATTGATCAGGTTGGTTTACTTAGCCACATAACCCTCCTTTTCTTAATTGCTTTGTGCAGTTAACTTTTATGGCGCAGAGACTTGGTAAGCAGGACGCATCTCTGAGTATAAATCAATCACTGGTTGGCTTGTGCATACAATAGATTCCCAACATTAATAAACTACAGTGGTAAACTCATGATCCTAATGAGACATCTCCCAAGTCTTTGCCAGCCAGTGCAAATGGTGGCCCCTCTTGTTCCTTGAAATTGGCTGATCCTCACTGGTTTCGAGTTTGTAACTTTAGATTATCTTTTTTTCTTTTTCCTTTCAGATTTTATACCTTTTTGGGTCAATATTTTTGTTTTCCCTCTTGAACCACTGATCTGCCAACTATTACTGTTTGAGCAACTATACTTGTCTTTTTTGTTCCTTTCTTTCTTGTCTTGCTTGACTTTGTTGCATACTTTCTCACTTCTTAACAACATTTTTCTCTGTAAAACTGAGCCAAAGTCATGTTGCTCTGATGTACCCAGACAGACCTTGGATCACAGGCAGCTGAACTCCTGTCATAGTAGGAGGTCAGTAAGCTTTTTCAGTGTGCCATGAGCTCTCAACATTTTTGTGGAGGCCCTGTAGAGTGTGTAAATACATACAACTCCTCGATGTGACTGCTATACAGTAACCGCAAGTGTCAGATGAGACCAACAGCATCTCATCAGACAAAAGAAGCAGAGGATTTTTTGACATCTGCTTTTATTGAATGCTGCCAGCATTTCAGGTTTCACCAACAGAGTTATTCAGATTATGCTTTCTTATACATTAGTAACAGCTCTAAACATAATGATAGATCAGAAATTCTTCCCATCCGTGTATCAACATTTAAATCATTAATTCTGTTCACATAATTCTTCATCTTAAATATGTATTAGATATCAGTTAAAAAGATCTTCAGCCTGCATTTTCCTGTATTTTAGTTCTAATCCCAGCTCTCAGAGAACAGACCAACCTTCAAGATAAGATATCTGAACCAGCTGGGACCAGGGCTTAGCTTGCTCTTTGAACCCAGAAGGATCTTAAATTTGTTTAACACATCTGAGCACTAATTCTAGCCTAAACTGATACCTAATCTGGGGGTGGTTAAAGTTACTTCATCAACAGCTTTCGGTGCTGGCACATCAGGACTTGGCCTTGCAGAAGTCAGTTGTAAGACAGCAGTTCAGCCCATTTTGCAAATCTTAACTGTTATCATAACTGTAATGTTAACTTAATATGTGTTTCAGAGCATGTTTCTAAATGAGATATAAAGATAAAAAAATATACTGCAAGAGCTTGTAGGACAGGAGGTCAAGACAAAAATTTGTCCAAGCAATGGTATAGCAGGTGTGAATCTGGAAGATCTGTAGGTATTAGAGGCTTCACAAAAATCCGTAAGTCAAAGTGGGGAATGCTGCTGTGTTGGATATTGAAGTTCTGTCACAATTGTGACCTTTTCTGGTACCAGATGATGCTACCAGATAAGACATCTCTTTAATCTAATTAAATCTAGTAGAGAGGTTTTAAAAAAATAATCCGACAATTCTCTTTTCTAGATAAAACTTCATTATGCAAAGTCAGCTCTCTAAATTTGGTAACTGATAATAGTGGGATTACTGGAGTCCAGTTTTTGGTTTTGTTTTAGGACTTAAAAGATAGAAAACCACAAATACTAGAAGAGTCTTGGCTGCCTTTTAAAAAATAGAGTAAATAAAAGGTAAAATTAAAAGAACGATACTAAACTTTTAACTCTTGAATAAGACTCTTGTCAGGTATAAGCACTTGGTGAATAATAAAATTTCCTCATATCTAATTTTCAGACAGCAATTCTATGGACTGTAATCAGTATAGATTGCTGGAAAGTATTTCTCTTCTATGATATGTTCCTGGGACATGTGATTGTCCCATGATTGCTAAATTTAATGTAATATTTTTTCAGGGGAAAGCCAAAACCTTGTTTCCTTCCTCCAAACTAAATATTCTGAAATAATTTTTTGTCTGTGGTCAATATTTTCACTTTATGTCTTAACTCGTATATAGTTGTATCTATAATGGCTAAAATAATAGCACACATTATTGACAAAAGAGCCATAAATGAGGAATTGACAGGTTGTTACTTCAAGAAGCTAAACTGATGAGAGTCAAGTATAATTTTGATGCAATCTTATTTACATACGAGGAAGTAGAAGGATTTCAGCCTCCTGGACTAAGAAGTAACAAATAATAGGAGATAATTTTCTTGTTCAGAAATACAAATATGGTTTGTAGCCAGTCCTGGTACTTTCTTTCTGCTTTCTTTCTCTCAAATTTGCAATAACTATCAACTGTGCAGGTCTGAGTCAGGCAAGCAGCTCTTGCCTCCCTTCCTTCAGGCAGTTCAAGTTCTCCTAACACAGCATAGTCTATCCAGTCAATCAGTTGTGAAATAAGGACTGGTACACTGTTCTGGCTCCGAAGTTCTCTGAAAACATAACCAGCTTTAAACCTAGCAGCTATACCAGACTGCTGCTGTACCACAGTATAGGTTAAAAATATATAAATTAAATAATAAAGCAAAAGCAGGTAGTGTACTCAGATAGTTATTGTAGATAGGGAGGAGCAAATGGGGAAAAAGTAAGGCATTGTCTAGAAACTTGGGAAAGGCAAAGCATGATCATTAGCTAATGAAGACCCTTGCACTAAATTAAGAGTTTGTAGGCCTTGCCAGTGACTTTCTGTGAGTAGGCAGTTATTTGAATATTTCATATATAATGGTACTATGTAAACTGTGCTATTTGCTCAGATTTATTTTTAATACTGTCCTTTTTTTCTGGTCCAGTAAAACCCAACAATAATAAAAAGCACAGCCCATTGACATTTATTTAGCTTCCTCGTTCATCATCAACCTCCAGGGTCTTACTTTTCTTCCCTGACCATGGACGTATCAAAGTCACAATTTCTTGACCAACTTGCACTGTAACAGAAATAAGGCTAAGAAGGAATTTCAATACATAAGGTGTTTATATGTAAGCTCCTATTTAGCCGTGTGAAACTTAAAAAATCAGAGGCTAATTTAAAGCCTTGTAGTCCTTCACAATTTTTTTGTGTGTGTGTTTGGACATATATTAAACTAAAACCCCCACTGAATATGGCAAGTTGTTGCCTACAAACATAAAGCTGTTTGCTTATTATTTTTCTATTTTTAAATTTTAACTGGAAGCAGCAAATGCTTATTAATCTATACAGCATAATGTGAGTTTGTTGTAAAATGGTATCTAGTGTATAACCACAAGAAAACTAGCGTATCTGTGAAAGAATTTTGCATCACACCAATTCATTAACTTATTTGCAGTTTGATATTGATATTGAACAGTTAAACACACATCCTTAGCAGAAAAAAAAATCCACCAACAAAACCAAACCAAACAACAAAAACAACCTTTTTGCTATTTATGTCTATGAAGAGGCATTAATATTCAGTTTCCAGGTACAGCAATGATGTAGACACAGAAATAATATAATATAGAACAATAATTTCTTTTTTAAAGGACAAATCTGCCAAAGCCAAAAAGAAATAGCTTAAGCAAACACATGTATGCTTTTGTTCAAACTCCATTTAAGATGGAGGCATTGTGAATTCAGATGTAATCTACTGGCCCTAAAAATGGAATACTTAAGCTACCAAGTTCAGCATTTACTGAATAATTCAAATTCCTATCAGTGCAAAGAGGTTATCTTTATGTTAAGTCTGGCATACAAAACAAAATAGTAATAAATTGTAGGTGACACCTCTTTTTAGATTAACTGAAAATATACTATGAGAAAACTCCCACTTCCTAGACTGTGGTAATAAATATTCCTTGTTGACTCTTTATTTTATACCAGTTCCTGTTTGAGTTTTGTGATTACTGAACTGATATTATAGAGAGTGTAGATAAGATCATATATTTTTTGGCTTTTTTTAGAGCTGGGCATTTTCCATGTTTGTTTTTTTTTAAGCCTATCAAGCAAGGGAATCTATATCATCATCATGAGGAGATGTCAGAAGCTGCAGGGTTTCTGGAAGGCCACAGGGATCATAAGGTGAAATGGAAAGAAAATGAGGAAAGGTTCAGAGAGTGTGTGTGTGTTTGGTCAAAGTGGAATCAACACTAATATTCTCTTCTGTGGAACTTTGCAGTTTTGAGAATTAGCATTTTATTGTAACAACCTGTTTCATTTTTTCATTACCTTTCCAGAAAAAGACAAGTTGTAGCTGAAAGTGCTTTTGAAGACAGTTCTTCCTTGATTTTCCTGAGGCCTGATCCCAAGCACGTGTTATTTTTCTCACCTTGCAGCTCTCCATCGTAAATGTTTTCCTTCATGGTACATGATATATCAGGCTTGATGGTGGAAGTAATACAGAGTTGTAAGGAATTTACTAGTAGACTGTAATATTTACTCCGTTCACTTAAACGGCAGTTCTACACAGATATACTGCCTTGTTTATCTGTACAGTCTTTTAGCACTGGGATTTATCCAGAAAGTATATAGCTGTAGTAATTGTTGTCATGTATTTCTAGAGATAAGTTTTCAACCATTTCTAACATGGGTCTCATCTGAGACAAGTAGTCACAAATTACCATGATTTAGTATGTACTTCTAAATAATCACATTTTTCAAGGTCTCTGAGTTTTTAAGCTGTCTGCCTCTTTCAAACCTGTACATTTATATATCTGTATAACATAGACCTCACTGTCTTTGCATACCAGCGTAAATCAAAAATAACTTCATTAAAATCAGTGGTGGTAGATGAGAATAAAACTACTGTAAGTGAGAGATGACTCTGCTGTATACCTACATAACTTACTTTTTGATATATGGGAGGTGTACGACATGTCACCACTATCTTAAATTGGTGTCTGTATTTTACATTCACATGCCATTACTGTTGCTGAGAATAAACTTCTCTGCCACCTTCCATGTGGCATCATACACCATGAAAGCAAATTAATTGCAGTGGAATCGATAGGCTGGTGTAGAAATATACACTAATATTTATCACACAATGGGAATATGCTCCCAAAATATAAGATTGGTGGAAGCCCACCGAACCAGGACTCAGCCATAAGCTGTTCCTGTTGTTTGCAAGCCAGTCTTCCCTCTAGCTAGTTGTCCTGGTTTCAGATGGGATAATTTTCTTCATAGCAGCGAGTGTGGGGATATGTTTTGGATTTATGCTGGAAACAGTGGTGATAATGCAGAGGTGTTTTAGTTGTTGCTAAGCAGCACTTACACTAGTCAAGCACTTTTCCAGCTCCCCGTGCTCTGCCAGGGGCACAAGAAGCTGGGAGGGGACACAGCTGGGACAGCTGACCCCAACTGACCAAAGGGATATCCCACACCACATAGCATCACGCTCAGCATATAAAGCTGGGGGAAGAAGAAGGAAGGGTGGGACGTTCGGAGAGATGGCGTTTGTCTTCCCAAGTAACTGTTCTGTGTGATGGAGCCCTGCTTTCCTGGAGACGGCTGAACAGCTGCCTGGCCATGGGAAGGGAAGGAGTGAATGAATTCCTTGTTTTGCTTTGCTTGCACATGCAGCTTTTGCTTTACCTGTTAAATTCTCTCTATTGCAACCCACAAGTTTCCTCACTTTTCCTCTTCCCATTCTCTCCCCCATCCCACTGGGGGGGAGTGAGCAAGCAGCTGTGTGGTGCTTAGTTGCTGACTGGGGCTAAACCACGACCCTTATGCTCAGCATTTATGCTTCCTGGTGCTATAGCCTGGTCACAATGGGATCATGCAGCAGTCATTCCCTGCAGCTGTCATTCCCTGCAGCAACAAAAAAGAAACTGAGGGAAAAAAATTCACTTTTCTTAAATTTAATTTATTTTATCCCCCTAAGGAAGACTAGATTTCCAGTGCTGCCCCAAAATATACCAATGACCTAAAAGTGGATGTTGAGAATGGTCCTGTGCTGAAAATCATTCCATTGGCAAGAAAATGGAAAGCAAACATTTCTAGTCTGCTGGGCAAGTTATGTATTGCTGAAGTGGAAGCCTGATAACAGCCATGGGCTGAGTAAGATCACAGAGTTTGAAACTGCAATTTTAAACTGTGTGTTTCTAGTACAATTTTTTTTTAAAGTCGCAGGAACATAACTGAAAAATATATGCTCTGTGATGAACAATATAGCAAAGAGATGTCGGAAGAAACCTGAAAAGAAATAGTGTTGTGACTGATATTGTGATGTAACTGCTAGATGCATTTCATAGAACAGAACAGTTTGGGTTGGAATGGGCCTTTAAATGTCATCTAGTCCACATGCACCAAGAGAGTTTTCTGAAGTTTAAAGAGCTTCAAATGAAGGCACATGTCACACCAAACAGTTGCCTTGTCATGCCAGAGACATCAGTTTCCCTGTGTTATCACTACTCTGTAGATTTGATAATGAAAGGATTCCAGTAAGTGCGGAGAAGTAACTGTATTACTTCATACACCTTGTGCTGAAAGAGAATTCCTTTCCCCTCCAGGATGGGTGGAAGTGTGTAGGCTTGGGTGAAGGATTCATCAAAATTGTAAAATTTTGATAGGTGTAGTAATCACAGGCTTATAAATACACACACATGCACTTTTAATAGGAGCAGAAATATCTTGAAATGAAATATAACTACAGAAGCAATAGGGAAGTAAAAAGAATAAGAAGCTTAATAAATAAGAGCAACGTCTCCTTTTAAAATTATGACTCTTACATAAGGTATATAGAAGGGTTCTGATTCTGGAGAATTGTTTTCTGCAAAGCCATGCATAAATGCATGCAACACACTAAGGAACCCATGTAGATGACCTACTTACATTATCACATTGCCATGCACAAGACAGTGGATCTAATCTTTGCTATAACCACATACCCTCTGCCTGTAACTACTACTTAAATGAATGGACTTGCATACAGTCAGCAAACAATATATCAACCAAGCCAGTGTGACTACGCTGTGTGGTGGATAGAATCTGAATTGATTAATAAGACATAAATTAATGAATTTCAAGCATATGCAGTTTTACGATAGCTGCATTACATTAACCATTCATCACTGT
The DNA here is from genome assembly GCF_949628215.1 of Phalacrocorax aristotelis. Classification (NCBI taxonomy): domain Eukaryota; kingdom Metazoa; phylum Chordata; class Aves; order Suliformes; family Phalacrocoracidae; genus Phalacrocorax; species Phalacrocorax aristotelis. Next base: position 191,998,332 of record NC_134276.1, read on the forward strand.
CTTCTCACTTGGATTGTCACAGTCACTTGTTTCTTGCTTAAAAGACATGGTAAAGCCTCTAGAGTAGGGACTGTCTTCCTGTGTGAACAGTCCAGAGGAACTTTGGTCCTGCTTGTAGGTACCACTGTATTACAGACAGCTGATAACAGTACGCTCTGCTGAAATGACTGGCAAAAGCTCTATGTACGGTGTACAGCTTCTTGTATCCTCAATGAGTAGTTATCAGCCCTATCTCTTCACTGGTGTCTGGGTATTTGACCTGTGGTTACAACACAGCTGGCCACACAGAGGCACCAGAAACCTAAGATAAACGGTAAAGTTATGGTCTTGCTGAGTTAGGAGCAAAACACTCTTTGAAATCAATGTGGCCAAATATTCATATGAAATCACAAGCACACTTATTCCAGTTATTCCCTGGATCCCTGTGGACTCCTTTGGTTGGTTCCTTTCCTGTTTGAGTAGGGCCAGATAACTGGGTGTGCGTCTCTCTTTTTGGATGAAGAATTGTAAAGATGGATTTCCAAAAACTGTTCAGATTTTCACCATGGAAATACAACTCTGAAAAGAATACAGTGTGAGCCTTGCAAGAGTCTGCATTCACTGTGGACACTGAGCAAACAGAGATGGCTTCTACCCTTGTTCAGTCCTCTCAGGTGTCATGTTCTAGAGTTGACTAATTCATCACTTGAAGTATTTAGGTGTCTTCACAGTACTTTGGTTACTGGTAGATTATACTGAAGAGCCCTGTTTTTTTTTTTCAAGACTCCTGGTCATGAACTTAGATTCTCTTCTCTGACCTACCAGGTACCTGGTTTTGTGTTTCACTGTTTACATGCTGGCAAGCCCTCTGAAATCAACACCTAATATGAGTAACATAACGGAAAATCAAAGTCAGCCAGTCATTTAGTTGGTGAGTTTCTTTTGTATGTTAACTTGCCTTCCCTAATTCACAGCAGAAAAAATGGTGCTCGAAAGCTAAATATTACATTTGCATCCAATGAGAGTATGTACATCTGCAGAGAGACTGTGCTAGTAAATAAATTTCCCCAGTGATCTTATTTTATCCTGTGTTCTTACTCAGAAATATATTAATCTTATTTCTGAAGTATAAGAATGAACAGTGGTAGAAAGATGAGAAAACAACAAGCACTGATCCTCAGGATCTCTAGTGTCTTCTAATGCCTTTAGACAACTGTCTGCTGAATTATACACCAACCATATTCACTGCATGAACAAGTCCTCAAAAGTCTGTGGTCAAATGGTTGTCCTGACTACAACACAATAGTACTGTCTAGGAGGTTAAAAAAAAGCCCTTTGGTTCCCCCAGAGCAACAGACACCTGGATGCAATGTTTAACACTGTTTTAGAGTTACATTTCTCCTTACGGCATGACATAGATGTCAGCACGCCAACCCCATGCCAGTACTCCATCAGGACTCACATAAATTTTGGATCCTGGTCTGCCAGCTGCAGCTGCTAACATCACATTCCAATAATGAGCCCTCTGAGCTTCCTGGTGATGGTAATGGACTAAGACTGCATTATCTGAATCTGTTCCTTTTTCTAGCCAAGAGATAAATGGGCTAGTCTTGGCCTTTTAACTTATAGGAGCATTCTAGAAAGAAAAAACAACGAAAAATCCCAATGAACTAGGAGTGAATAAATGCATTCATAGGTTAATGATGAGCTGGTGAGGAGCACTTCTAGAGCTTTCTAAATGCAAGGACAAAAGGGGAAGAAAGAGTGTGACACTGAAAACTGGACAAAGATGTGAGAAGAGAGACTAAGGAAGAGTGAGGCTTGAGAAAGCATGAAAACGATGACACAGGGAGAAGAGAACTGGTGGAAAACAAGAGGGGAAAAAAGGGAACCAAGAACAAAATGAAAGAGAATAGAATAAAAAAATGGGAAAAAAGAAATGCAGGGAAAGAGTCAAAATGAGTTGTACAGGTGAGAATATGGAAGGGAAGGAGTAAGTGAAGTGAAGGAAATCTGAACAGGACCACAGGTGAGTCCTAAGGGCTATGTGCATTCTGTTTCTACAGGATGATGCTGAATCAGTACTGGCAAAACTGCATGACAGAGGGGGAAGACAGCTCAAAGGCCTGTGCGTGGATAGGGTGGAAGAGCAACATGTGAACTCCTTGTGGCACATGAGAAGAAAAAAGGCAGAAAAAAGGCAGAATATTGGTCCAAACTTATGACTTTGGACGGAAGTAGACATATTACTGCCAAAATAATAACTGTGACCAAAAGAAGTAATTGAAACTACAAGTAAACCAGCATGCTCAGTGTTTTATTTCTTTTGTGCATTTACATGTGGCTGGAGACTTGGCCAAGGGAATCTAGACTTAGTTGACTGAAAAATATCCTGAAAGATGTCATTTACTAACAATTTTTATTGCAGAGGAATTGTTTATTCTAGGCAGTAGGGTTTAGTTAATAATTTCTGACCTTCTGCCTTTTTCCAGAGTGGCTGTCACCATCTTGACTTGAATGTTTCCTTTGATGTCCAGAGTGGCCTTTGCTATGGAAGAGTTTACAAACGTGAGAGCAGAGTCTGACAACTGATCCTTTTAATCTGTCCCAAATCTGAACTTTAGTGACTGTTTGAACCAGCAATCATCTTTTTGCATGGAGAAATGTTACTTGTCAAGTTTGGCCATGTTTATGACCTGTTAAAGGTCTGCTGGCAGGCTTTTTTTCAATTCTTCTGCCATTCCTTGTGGCTAGGTTTTATTCCTCCATGAAGAGGAAATCTTCATAAAGAGACAGGAAAGAAAGACAGAGCCTTATTAATAACCTTTGGTATCATTTACACATACTGGGAAACGCTTGCCAGGTAATTTTGCAAGCCTATTCAGGCAGAGTGCTGCAAAGAGCTTGTATGGATCACACACAAAATAGATCATAATTTTAAATTACTTGTTTATAGTTCCAGCAGTTGCTTATTATTATTTTCCCATGTGTTATCAAGAATATGGCATAGAAATGTTACGATATTGCTTAAGAAATAAATAACAACCTGAGTGAAAGATAAAATGGACAGTTTGAGGGGAAAGCACGAGCCCACCAGTGGAAAGAATGTAATCAGTAAGACTAATTTTGAAAGATGGCAGCTGCAGTAAAAAAGAGACCTTTTAAAACACTATGCTGAGGCAGTGCTTCAACTCTGGCTCAAAGGGAAGTATGTTACCTACTGAATTATGAGCAACATCTTGTTCAGCATCCTGTTTAAAGATGGGATTTTCTCTTTGCGCTGCAAAGGAAGGGAACAGAAGCCTTCCAATAGAAAAGATGACTGTCCTTCAGCTGAATTGCCATTGGTAACCTGTGTTAAAATGGTCTAAGGCGTACATTTCTTTAAAGATAATATAACAAATTTTTAAGTTTTATAATATGAGTAAAATTACTGTAGAATTTGAAATTATGTTGGCCACCCAGAGTGACGATGAGATGTCAAGGCCATCTTAGAGAGATAGAAGGGAAAGGAAAGTGTGTATATGTGATGGAGAGCTTAAGGGAGGAGAGGTTGAATAGATGGACTTGCAGCCTTTGCCATCACACAATCAAAAAGGGGTCAGCTGTAGCTGTCATCTGTTTCATCCCACTTCATCCTCTGCTGTCTGCATCTCTGATCTAATGCAAACAGTTGATAGGATAGGGACATTTGGTACTCTGAAGTAATCTATTGCTTTAAGTGTCTGCCTAACTTTAAGTGGTGAGCCAGTCCAATGTACAAAACATGCTCGTGAAACTACATCTTAATGCATTCTGACTGTGTGGAAAAATATATGTAAACAGTGCTCAAAATATACTAGTATGTGACAATATAGTAGCCAATTCATCTATGTAAACTAGAAAAATTCACTTGTACTGCAGAGAAGTCTGTTCCACATGTAAACTGCCGCATTTTTATTTTGAATGCTGCCTGTAGCATATAACAGCACATTTTATAAAATAATATAGTAACTGGTTTATTTCAAACACAGTATGTTTTTCCTCATTTGGGTTTTGATAAGCTACTTTTTTTAAGTAATATGATATTCAGCCAGTGGCAACTTTCTACAGATATTTTTAACTGTTGTCATGGTTCTTTATTTTGATTTTATTGGTAATCGTGTTAGCTATACTTGTGGTTATGCTGATTCTCCATGTTCTTTAATCCAATATGTACTGATATTGAATTGCTACCACGGAAGACAAAAATGAAATAGATACAATTGCTTCTTTTGGATTATTGTATGAACTACTTTTGTTCAAAAAGTACATCACGATGCCCAAACTTTAGCTCTTAAGCACAAAGAATTGTAAAGATGTTGGATTCTTAGAAAATCCCTGTCCAAGGATTACGAAACATTAGGGGTTCCAAATTCAGACCGTACACTACATAGTGCTTAGTACAGAGCCCCAGTTACTGTATAGCGAATGAAGTGTAGGGCTGCTGGAACAGAAGTATTTTTTAATAATGATGTTAAAATTAAATATTAATCATCCAGTTTCAAAACTTCTCACCTGACTAAGTTCCTTTATATTTACAGGTGGTTAAGCTATAACCCATTTTTTTCTCCTACAACTGCACAATTTTGCTGAAAACTGTTACTTTCCTCTAGAGAGGGCTATTTTATTAATGGACTAATTCTGGATAAGCTGTCCTCATTTAATACACCATTTAACTGAGCTTAAGGTGTTGGGGGAAGCTGTCCAGAATATGTTGCATATGTTTATAGAACATTAGAAAGTAATAGGTGGCACTGTAAGGGGGGTTCAAATAGAGATCAAGAGACCAAAATTTTGTGCTATATTTAGAGATCCACTAGAGCAGCACTAGAGATTGGGTTCCACCTGAGGTCATTCAATGTGAGATTTAGACACTGACATATAAATGTCTCTGTGTCAACAGAGATCTTAGTAGAGATCTCAGCCTTTATCCAGTTGTCTCATCACAGATTGCTTCCACCATTTGAGGCATCACATGGCTTTTTGCCTGGCCCCAGCAGCTTCTCTGGAAACAAGGACATCCTATAGGTCCTGGAACATATTTGCCAGACTTCAGAGAATTTCTCATATACCCTGTGGCATTTCAAATGACAGTAAATGCTTGCTTTTAGACAACGGATTTGAGCTGCTGGGGCTGACCAACTGAATTACTCTTCAGAAGCCACTGCCTGCATCAGCTGAAATGGGAGGTTAGACACTTATGACACACGTAGATACCTTTATGCAGAAACCTACATTTAGTTGTTTTATTTTTCAACAGAATAATACCTTTCATGTCAAAGATGACAGGACAGGAGGACAGGAATTTATAGCTGGTAGTGATTTGGGGAAAATGTGTGTATTGTTTGTTCATGTTCTTGGGTAGTTTCAGATGGTGATGATGATGCAGCAAATCACCTATATAGTCAGAGGCAATGCAAACAGAAACAGACGTTTAGACCCCTGCCTGAAATGCAGGTTACAATTTCTCTGACAAAACTGAGTAAGACAAACAGGGTGGGATTAATTTCAGTTAACTTTTTGAATATATAGTGCAGCTCTCTACTGCCTGGCTAGTCACCTCAGCTTCCCTTCAGAGTCAGCAAAGAGTAACATCCACCCCTGGGGGGCAATTCATCTCACCCTATTGTTGACATCTAAGATTAATCATACTCTAGAACTGGGTATATGTCTTTGTGGGCTATAAAGAAAACATAGTACAATTAATTCAAAAGTAGATATCTATATAAAGTAGATGAAATTAATTGAAATGAAATAATCTGCAGCAGCTCTCCTCTTCCAAGGATGTTTCCACCTTGGGAAGAACACTAGGCACACTACTCTCTTTTCCCACAAGATTTAGTAGTGTTTAGCAGGTTTATGTTTGCTTGTTCAATATGCAGACACCTTTAGGGCTTATACAGAGCCTAAATAAATTGTAACTTGCTCTTGAGAGCAAAGCGCATTTTTGGCTTGATTGGGATAGAAAACAAGAGGAGTCACTGCATCAGAATTAGCCTGGGAGAACAGTTACTGGAACCAGGGTGTCCCTGCTGTGCTGCAGGGGAGAGGAAAACTTACTCATCCATTGCAATACAGCTCAAAACTGAGTAGGGTACTTGGATGATATTCCAGAAATGCTTAGCAATGGGTTTGTGCCTGCTGGTACTATTCAATGTTGGCCCTGGTATTGTGTTAGTTTACTCATTTTTCTACTTTAAAAGCAATGCAGTCTATTCTATTTCTATTTTATTCTAATGGAGACATAAATCTTTGTCCCAGCACAGCATAGTAAAATGAAGTTTGAGTAACTAAACTTGCTGGGGCAGAACGCTCTACATTTCTATGAAGTGTTCATTTGATTTTGAACAAGCAACATATTTTCTCTCAGATATGACACATGCAACTTTATTTTCAGTGTTTATACATTTTCTGTTCTTTTGACAAGTAGCAGACAGCGTATAGGAAGCTATGTTGTTATGTTTTAAAAAAGTTGCCAACTAAATACTTAAAGATTAAAACTTTAGATTAATTAGGCACTATTTTCTATTTCACAATAATTTCTCAGAATGGAGGCAGTCATTGCAATGGGGATTAGAGTGGTGCCTATTTGCTGTTTTCTGTGATGGACAGCAGCTGTTTTGTAGAACAAGTGCAGTAGGTTAATAACTGGGTCAGTTTTACGCTGATGTCACCGTTTTCTTTTTGAGGAGAAGATTCATGCTGAAAAATGACTGCAAAGGACAAAATCTTGGGCTCTGTCTTTGCTGCTTTACAATGAGTCTTCAGTAGATGTGCTTAAGATTTTCTAATTGCCATGCCTGTGAACTTCCCTGAAGTTACCTATTTCTCACTTATTATAAACTGTAATAACAGTTCTATTGATCAATAAATGCCTTCAGGCATAGTCTCATTCATTTTAAATTCTGATACAATAGAGGTGGGTGAAACCTATTGCTTGCTTATCTGTAACTACCTGGAACATAAAATGCCAGTTCTTTTGAAGATTCATAATGATGTAGAATCTAATTCAGCTCCTCATTGCTATGTTTTAATCCTAAATCTAATAGCAGCAAGCTTAGCTTTTTCCTGGAGCGTGCAGATGTTACACTGAGAACATAGAGGGAACAGATCTGAGGAGAAAAAAAAGCACTATTTTTGGCTTCCATAGAAGTGCTGCAGTTTAATATAAGTACCTGGCATGTGAATGGCCGTTTGATATCAGGATTATGTTCAGACGCAGCAAGTTTCAAAGACTGGTTCAATTCTCACAGTATACGAGGACTTCTTTTCCACAGTGCATTGGGTAACCTGTGTTCATCTGCAGGCTTCAGTTTTATTAAATAACACAGGGTCTTTTAAGTTGAATTTTTATTCTTGCCTCTTAATATTCTTAGCATTTCTTCAGATATATAATAGTATCACAGATATCCTTTGACCAAAATCAGTTTTTTGATGGCAGTGCAGTTCAATATCTAAACCCTAATCCTTTGTGAAGTTGCAACAGAAGTGGCCTACATCCATCTAGCAAAATTTTAATGAAAACAAAGATATAAAAGAGACAGAATCTCCTATGTAATGTCAAATAAAAGACTTAAAAGCATAGGGATCTCAGAAAAGGGGAGAGGGGGAAAAAGGGTAAGTGAGAAAACAATTTATACACAGAAAGATTGAGTTGGAGGTAATAGACGAAAAGCCAGAAAACAAATGTAGGTTCAAGCTGTTTCAGAGAAGAAAAATAAAGTGAAAAATTAAGAGACAGAAAATTACTGAATTGCCTCAAATAACACTAGGCTGCAATGCTCTGAAAAGAAGCAGCAAAATCCTGAGCTAACTCTGAAAAGGAAAATTAGGTGGGAAAGAGGAAGGGGAGAGACTAAGAAGGCAGAAGAGTAGTCTGTCTCTCTAAGTTTCCTACTCAGAGGGAATAGTCCGTATGGTACATACTCATCCATCCTGCTGCAGTTCACAGCCTGTTGGGAAGTCGCTTTTAGTGGGATCAGCCTCTGGAGTGAACTGTTGAGAATTATGGAATAATTTTATGTGGCTATGTAATATCATAACATCATTTTCAGGTGGCCAGGGAAATGCTGTTTCTTTTTAAATGAGAGGATTTAAATTGATCTTGTTTTCTTCCTTAGCTTCACCATACATTCTTGTGCAGAAGGAACGTATCGTAATGTTTTAACAGTAAAAGTGTTTTACAGTAAGCAGGATTGACTTCATGCTAAGTAGGTTTTATTCCCTTACATTAGCTTTTGGAAACTAAAACAAACACATCAGCGATTTTATGTCATTCTCTGCAAGACAGGAAAGAAATGCACAATTAACACTGCAAGCAGCTTTAAAATCTTCTCTCCTAACAAGAAAAACAAGTAATAAACCCAACAGCTCAATTTCTTACAAACTAAAGCATTTCAGCTTACATGTTTGCTGACATAATTTTTAATAATTAAAATAATTCTGAAATTGTTACCATGACCAACTCCAGAATCTGATATTGAGATACAACTGTAACTCTCGTGCTTCATACATTAATGAGAAGAGAGATAGCCTAATTTTTTTTACAGTTACAGATGGATCTTAGGTGATTTATACCTCCCCTCCTTCCAAATTCAGTATATTCCAGTTAAATGTGAATAGGACATAGAAGCCTTGATCAGATTTTCTGCATTTTCCAGTTAATGGACTTTCACTAAGAAAGATTTTCAGAATGTTTTAGTGAAGACTTGAGATATGAAATATTCATTGCAGGTAGTCAAAATTGCAACCTAAAAAAAAAAACAACCCACCTGAAACAAACTCTTTAGCAGAAGTGTTTCTTTTAGTGTCTCTATTGTCATGCATAAATATGACATTTGAAGTGAGTACTAGAATTCAAGGTGGCTCCTTATACAGATGTTCCCGTTTTAGAACATCAGAAAAAAGAAAGGTTCTCTTTTTTTCCTGACTCTGAGCTCTGTTTAACAATTACATATTATTCACCGAAATATGGTAATATGTTCCATATGCGCTAGGGGAACAGTGTGCTGAAAATGCAGACGTCATCTTCTGAAAAGAGGAAAAAGTAGCAATACTTCTAAGTAAAAGCTGTAGTGATAATGCTACCAGAGACAGAACACATGTTCTAACAAAGTTTTGCTGGGACTAAGGCTCCGTGCAGAAAAGAGGAGACTGGTAGACTTTCAGAAAATGATCAGGAAGGTTTGATTATCAGATGCTCTGTATGAGTAGTAGATTGAGAAAAAGGTGGAGGGACATTAACAAAGCCATGACCATAGTTCTATGATTGTGGGTATTCTCATAGCACCGGGGTGGCATTAGGTATCTTCCAGAGAAGAGAGGTACTGGGGGGAATGAGGTTCCCACAAGAAAGAGGGAACCTGGATAAGTTAAATTAATGTGAAGAGAAGACTTCCCAAAGGAAACTATGCAGAATTCATCCTTGGGGCTAAACGAGCTTACTGCCTTTCCTATATGACCAAAAAATACTTGCTAAAAAGGTGAAACGCTGCTAGGTTAATTCCTTATGTGTTGAGTTAAGGACCTTTTTAATCAGAAGAGAAGAGCTTTGCTTATTCTAAAACACTTAGGGTTTGTATGCAGAGTCTTTATTATACATTTCTCTGTATTTTAAGAATTAAATGCGCCCCTTTTTTATATTTCCCAGCTAAGCTTTCAGCTGAGCTACAGAAATAGGTGAAAATTTATGAACAAAATTGTTTCATCAAAATACCACGATAAATTCCCTTATAAGAAGATTGAATATTCCCATCTTGTTAACTTACTATAAGGAAAAAAATGAAAATGAAACAAACCCACTGATTCAGATCTGTATTAAAGAAAAGACATTTTAGGGGTTCTTTTGAGAAAGAAAAATGCAAATATTTTGGCCTTTTTTATAAAAATGTTAAATTATTTTTAGAAATTACACTATAAAAATTAGATTCATTATGAATAAGGAATCCCAGAAAGGTTTTAGTTCAAAATTATTTAAACAAAATATTTGAGCATTTTTTACTTTCCTCTTCAATATATCAAAAATGTGGGCTTTTCTGTTTCTTTCTTTCTTAATTTTTAAAAATCAGTGCCAACAGTTTTTTTAAAATTCTTGAAACACTTTGTATAGATTTACTACTTATTATCCGGAGAAAAAAAAATGTAATTCACCCTACTAGAATCATGACTGGAATAATGCTCTATAGCACTAACTGAGATGCAAATGTGAGAAGTCACTGATTAGGACCTGTATGATCTATCACTACAGTTCACCAGGATGAGGCAGTGGTGTCTTGTGGACAAAGTAATCCAGACAGGAATTGAATGTCATGAAGCAGGCAAATTATCACAATCAGAAACGCACAATGTGCTGGAACTGCATTTCCTCATAGCTTGTAATTTTTGTTTAACACTTTAATTTTTAGGGGCTACTCCCTTATTTCGCAGCCATCTCTACTGCATATAAATATTTGTGTGAATACCTGATCAATAAAAGAATGTTGTTTCAAATCATAGCGTATCTTTTAGCCTGAATAGAATTTCCATGGTTTACTTTTTAAAAATATTTATTAATAGCTTTGAAATAAACATTGAATCACTGAAATATTAATTAAAATGTTAATTAAATGGCAGAAGAAATCAATTTTTCATAATTACTTCAAGTGTTTTTGCTCTGCTGAAAAAATTCAGTGGGGTCAACACAAGTTTGGTAAACATTTTAGCCAGACTAAAGATGTTCTTTGCTGATTAAAAGAATTGTAAGCATATGCCATTGCTCTTCCATGGTGTGCAGCCAGCCTAGGCTGCTGGCTCACTCTCAAATGTGGGGTCTGCTGGTAGCAAGGAAATCCGGCTGGGCTCTCGTGAAACTGCCTTTGCTCTACAGAAGCCAGTGCATGACCTGCCTTTAAAGGAAAGTCTGGTGGAGCAGTACTAAACAAGCTGGCTGATGCACAGGCAACCTGCTAGGTCTAGGAAGTCTCCTGACTGAAAAGAGATGTGCCACTTTGTGAATTGTAGGCTTAGAGGATGGTGGAGAGAATGCTCCACTGCATTGCTATGTTTCAGATCAGTCTACCAGGGTTTGCTGCAGCTAGATGAATTTGGTTACAGAAAAGTGACTTGGAGTATCATTCTACACTCAGCACTGTGGTTAGATGCTCAAGGGTATAGCTGGAATGGCTATAGCCATCCACTCTGGGCAGTAAGGGAAGGAGAAATGTCAGTGACCAGAAAGGCAAGGGGCAAATAGTAGTAAACCCTAGGTATCAATATACTGATGCATCAAAGCATGTCTAAAATATCACTTCAGTAGTGATTAGAAACAAACCCTCTTCCCTAGACCAGTGCAAGCCTGCACCAGGGATTAATAACCTAAACAAAGCCTTTAACCCCATCTAGGAAAGAAAGGGCTAGAAAGAATCATAAAATGTATCAAACAGCTCAGAAAAATTCCAGTTTATCATTTCACAGTAGCTACACCTTGTACTGTCAGACAGGTTGTTTGAATCGTTGAAGGCATTTGTATGAACAAAACTATGAATAGTAATTGAGTATGCAGAGAAGAATAAAGATGCACACATAAACCCCTCAAATTTATAAATCCTCTTCTTAAAAATCACTACTTTCAACATCAACTGCCATAATACTTTTTTTCTGGAAAAAGGTACAAGAAATCTGAAGTATTGCAATTTCCAGATCCTAAACTGCATATTGTGAACAAACTAATTACTACCCATATGACAGTGGTTAGTGCTCTTGATTTCCCTCCAATATTCTTTTCAAACTCTTGTTGCAAATCAGAGGTATAACAGTAAGCTAACACTGATTTTTAAACGTGCTATTTTAGTTTTCTCATGTTATTTCCCAAAGAGTATTTTGCCCATACAAAATATCAAGAAAGTAATTTTAGACACATCTTTACTAGAACTTTACTTTTCTCAAAGATAGTAAACTTACTAACACAGGTTATCACAACCTGCTCTATACCCAGAGTAGGCAATGTACCTCTTCATTTTTGTGGAAGTTGGAATAAGCTACAAGATCCTTATTTCATTGAACCAAGTGTTCAGTTAGTGTTAACTGTCTGTCTATGTTTTCCATTTTTCTTCCTTGCTTTACATTCCCCCGCCATGTCTCACAGGGCACTGCTTTCTTTATAATATATATTCCCTGATAACTTTCATGTGTCCTTATGTCAGAATCCATCCATGTAGATTGCTATTCTCCCTCACAGAATACTCTACAGCAGAGTGTAAGATTTGTTCCCTATTTGTTTGAGCTTTTTTAGCTGTCAGTGCTAAAGTACAATGGCTTCTAGTTGTCTGTAAATAGCTTTGTCCTTAGGGCTTGGAAGGCGGTTTATTTTTCCTGAAGCACAGCACAAATGCGATGCAGTTGAATAGACATCGTAATGTACCCGAAATGCTATAGGGCCTTCGCTATGCCAAAATGAGGACCATGAAATTCTCCTATTTCTTTTCTGCATAAATTGAGCTGATTTTTAATCTTCAGAAGAAAAACTGACTAGAGCAAAGGGAATTATATTGATACTTTCAACAGTCTGAAGAATAATAGCTTTGAGGAGTAGCATCACTCATCTGTAGCTTTTTATGAAACTGGCTTTCTTCCATAATCAGGCTGATAGACTTTTTGATAGCTACTGTGTAACTGTGTAAGCAAAACTATTAAATGTAAAACAGGAAGTAAAACCAGTCCTTCTTAAATGTACTTGGCTAAGATGCTGAATACTTCATGTGTAGAGAAGTAATTTTCAAAGGTGAGTGGTACTTCCACTTTTTAAAATTATTAATTATGGTTCATTAATTTATCAGTTAATATCATCACAGTTACTGTGTTCCCTTGTGACTTTCTTCATAAGATAATTTGGTTTTACAAGTTTAGTGGCATTTGAATACGTGTTTAACCAGAAGCTCTTGGGCCTCTGAGGGCACACTGCACAAAAACATTCTGAGTACATAATCAAGGGTGTAATGTGGATTCAGGCTTTAAGCTGAGCAATTCTCTGTTGCTTGTTGTGGTGTAGGTATCTTGTTTTACATTATGCTCTCATTCATCATATATGAACAACTTCACAGCTGTTATTTCCTTTCAGCTTGAGCAAATCATGCCTGTGGTAGCCGAGGACAAGATTAGCTCAATAAGCACAAGTTATTTTTGAACATAAAATTATTTATTTTGCTAGAGAGAAAAAAATAATATTTATATACAACCAGTGTGTTTTTGCCGTAATTTCAGAAGCAAGTACCTCTGAAATGTATTTCCCTCTGCAAGTGTTCAAAAGTAACCATTTGTTGCTATGCTCAGCCTGAAATACTCCCTATATGATTTTGTGCAGTATAATCTGTATTGTTCTATATTGTCTTGTTCTCTCAGATATTTTAAAGTAACTTATTCAGGTGTTACTTTTACATACTTTTGTTGCTGTTATTTATGGGGTTTTGTCACTCCTGAAGACAAAATAGAGAAAATCCCAAAACTTATTATAAATGTGATCTGGTTTATGCAAACTGAGATGTTAAACGTTACAAGAGATTGCTTTTTAGTAACTCATTATAAGAATAGGGTTTTTTATTTTACTTTTCATCAGAGGATCTCAAACCACTTTACAAATAGCAGTTAGTCAAACCTTTTGATTCCTGAAGGCTCAGCACAGTCCTGAAACATTTAGCATTAGAGAATACCTGAATATTGTGTGTAATCCGACAACAAAAACTTCATAGGTGTAGCTGAAGAACAAAATATGGAAAATTAGATTGTTTAAAAAGCAGTGGAAAATTTAAAGGGCAAAGGGTAACATTCCTGATTTCCTTCTTTTAAAGATAATTGTGTCTTAGTTCCTTTATTTATGACTCTGTATATCTCAGATGCAGTAGAAACTGAAAATCATGTGTGCTGTCTACAGATCTGTAAATGAAAACGTCAACACTTTAAATTATACTCATATATTAAAAGAGTAACGTAACAACATCTAGGAATGGACACCTCTATCTTTGTGAATACAAGAAATTACATTCCCATATTTATTTTCCTTGGCTGTTTGCAATTTGTGCTCATTGAGGCTGAAATGTGGATATTCCCATGTACAAATAGTGGTAGGAAGCATTAGAAAAGCCTTTGCTACAAACTTGTCCTTCTAGTGCTGTGTTTAGCCTTTGCCTTTGTACCTCCAGAACCCCTCTCAATAGAGCCCTCTTCCCAACTCTTTTCTCAGCCTTTAAGGTAACCCCTGGAGAAGTCTTTCCTCTGAGTGGTGAGAGTAGCCTATCCTATGGTTCTTAGACCAGGTCTCCACCTAACATGCCGCAGGACCTGTAGCTAGCTAATAGTAGGACTCAAGATTTTGTAACAAATATCATTTAAGGATATTTCCACTCTACTGGTGAGTATGCCAAGTCCTGGAGGACAGCCCTATGATGAACACACACTCCAGTTCTTAAAGGTGCTGTAACAACTTTTTCCTGCCTTAGATAATGCCATCAACTCACTGCCTCTTGCCTCTTAGCTCCAAGCACTCCTTCACATAAATCTCTGTCTGCAGGAACCTGAGTCCTCTGATGTGAAAGCACTGAGCTGCTCACCTGCATGCTTTATGTTGCCATGCTCAAGCATAATGCTCTGAGAAAAAGAGTCCTTTCTTAAAAGATCTTAAAACACTAGTTAATGTATTGTGTGTGACTTACCATGGAAACACTCTTTAATTTTTATTTCACATTATTCCTTCTCTGATACCAGAAAGTAGAAATACTAGGGGCATACAAACAGGGAGGCATTATCTTGTATCCAAGGATAAATTTGAAAATAATTACTTCTGCCATAAATCTTGTAGTCCATATGGATAAGGTACAATACTGGCACTGATATCTACAGGTCCATCTGCACAGAGCCTAATTTTACTGCATAAGGTAAAGCTTTGTAAATTCAGCCATCTGTTTTCAGTGCTGTTTATTCCCCCAAACCTCTAAGTAAGGCTGGGCAATAAAGATGAAATGTAAAGAATTCCTCTATATAATATGAATTAATTAAAAAATAATATTAAAGGATTTAAAATAATATTTGAATATTTTATATAATAATTTTGGCTCCTAAAATTATTTAAAATAATAAATACATCATTTGACTATGGTAATGGTATCTGCTAAATTCTCTGTAGTCATAAAGACCTAATCCTGCTTCACCTTGCCGTAGAACACAGCTTCTCCACCAAAGCAAACAGAGTGACAGCACTGCAGAATCAGACTCCTTATGTATTTTTTTTCCCATGGATTTGCTGTCCATGATAATAATGAGGGGAAAATTTGTTTTGACTTTCCTAGTGATTTTCTTTCGGCTTTTGGAGCACCAATGGATGTTTTAAAAAATACTATCCCTCCTTCCTTTGTTGGGGAACACAGGATTATAAACATATTTGGTAGTATCTACTTAGTGGCTTGAGTACTTTTGATTAGTCCCAGACATATATATACATATATGTACATATATATATATGAAAAAATCAATTCTGTGAGACAATTCATGTATTAATAACAGGTTTGGTGCATTCCAAAAATCCAGTACATTAACAATCTGTAACTGTGAGGTGCTGGAAAACGCTGGAAGGTACTTCTGCTTTGTCTAGCTTGGGGTGAAGTGTTCAAAGCTGATATAATTTTCCAGGGGAAGAAGTAGTGATAATGTAATCACAGAAGTTCCTCAGGTAGTACTGCACCTTAATAATTCCTATTTAGAAAATATAAATCTACATAGTGAGCCACATCTCCTGAGGCCAGTTTATCTGAAGTATCTGTATTGTTTGAAGGCAATGAAATGAAAGCCATATTCAGTTACGTTTGAGCATTCAGTTCTGTTATTGATCCTGCAGAACCTGAAAAATTTCATCAAAGGAAGCAAGGCTTCAAGGCACCTTGGAGATCATTGAGAGAATATGAGGTTCTACTATCACTCTATTCTTATTTTTGGTTTCGTTTGTCTGCTTTTCTCCAAATAAAATCAGAACAAATACTGAAGAAAAAGAAGCAGGAAGATTCTAATCTGGAGGCAGCTCAGACTTGTCAGGCTGAAATGTAACAAGTAATATGTTACTGGAGAACAGGCAACACGTCCTAAACATTTATTCTTGTCATTGTTTTAGAATCAGATTTTCCCCAAATTTTTGATTCCTACTGTCTGCATGGCTGCTAGTGGTCACTAGACACCCTGCCTGGACAAAGAATTGTATTTATTCTTTGACATATTCAACATCTTAAGGGTCTTTTCCAACCTAAATGTTTCTATGATTCTACATTGGGAGGTTGGAACTAGATGATCTTCAAGTTCCCTTCCAAACCAAACCATTCTGTGAGTCTATAATACTGTATGTATTTGTGTTTTCATACAAACTCCCAAACCACTGACAGTTTAAGTTAGAAGCTAAAATCTATGGCCATCTCTTTAATTCAGTAAACACATATTCAAAATAGCTAGCTGCCAGCAGTGACTTAGGCACTGGTGATGTACTAGTTAAATGTTTAAACTAATAAAGATCAATCCAGGTGCCCTGAATAGGTGTGTTTTAATTTGTGCCCTGAATTATTCTAACTTAAATTACTATAAATACAAGACTGGTGGACGGCTCTTTCATTTAAGATTTGTATGTGTTTTTAATCTTGATAAATCTTTATAAACTGTTGCTGGTTTTGAGTTTAGTAATAAAAATTCTTTTTGCTTCCACCTTGCTCTGGTGTTTATTAAAGGTGACTCTAATTTGTCTATCTAATATTGGGAATTAACTCTATTTCTGTGGGTATGATAATCCTCAATGATGAGTTCATGGGACTCTGCAAGAGAAGCTTAACTCCTCTAGCTAGCTCACCTAACGTGCAGCAACACATACATCCATGTAAAATGCATAGCCTTGTTTTGTGAATTGGTGATGAAAAGATCTTCAAGCAACTAGAAGTAATCAGGACAGCCTCTTGGTATGTAGCAAGGTACCTGGGAAACATTCTGAAGCTCCAGGTGTCGCACAGGAATGTGTGTGATACACCTGAAAAATTTTGCTGAACAATTTGAAGCAAAAGTAATTACCAGCCCAGGCTAAGCCTCTCTTCCATAGAAGACAGAGGACTCCATAAAAAAAAAAGTTTTAAACAGTGGTTTCGTGTACTGACTTCTTCCGCTTTGGTAAGGTAAATGTCCAGTGTTTCTTCTGCATTCCAAGTTTTCATTTCACACAAGGAGCTCCATGAGACAAGTTCTCTTATAAGCAAATGCAAAATTCTTGTTTTTTAAGTTGAAATTAAGATGTGTGGAATAAAACTGGGAAGAATTTAATCCTCAAAGATTTACAAGTACTTTCATGCTAGATATCAGTTTTGTATAAATAAATTGGTGACTGTGTTGAGCAGCTATGCACCTGTTTTTATAATGTTCCTAAAATTATAGCTTGTAACGTAAGTATTTACAAATTTCACGTCTATTTTCCTTTGATTATTAAGATGCTAGTTTTTAAAATTTTAATAAGTACTGTTTGATGATCAACAAAGTGGAGAGGAACTAATTATTCCTTTTCAGTTAACCTTCTCTGGCATGTCATCTCAACAGGTACCACTACAATCAGCTTCTTCTAAGCCTCATGAGCTATAGAATGTGTTAATCATAGCCAGAAACTAAGTGTTTCATATTGGAAGAAGAGCAGGCAAATCTCATTGTAGATAAATACTGTTAATAGTTTTTTAAGTCAGTCCATTCCTGCAGCACAAAACAATTCAGTATGGAAGAGCTGGAAAAAGTGTCTAAGAATGTTGCACTGTGCTTTAGAGTACAAAGGTTAATCTTTAATTCAACAGGTGGCTGGTAAAAAGGTGTGAACCTTGTAAAGTCAACATTGTTAGTTTTAAATAGAAGTTATCACAAACTCAGAATCTCTACCACTGTTCATTAATCACTAGGCACCGAGGTGTAATTTCCATACAAAGACCTACCACATCTGTCCCCTCATCTGCTCTATACATGAGTCATTGGTTTTTCAAATTTATGAAATGAAGAAAATCCATTAATGCTCTGCAGTCAGATAAAAGGTAAATGCTAAAGTCCTTTAAAAACAATCTCAAGTACTTTGACTATTATAGTCCCAATATTTACAGGTTATTTAAGTGAAGTTGCTGCAGGAGACTCATCAAACTTCTGTCAGCTAAAAACCAATTGTTATGTCAATGGAAAGTGATGAAATTTCCCTGAGGGGCTAAGGCAATTTAGAAATAGAGTTGCAGTGAATATCGTGAGTGACAAATGTAAAGACGCATCTTCTGTTTTGGCCAATTTCTATGGATAATAGCATCCCAGAATCAAAGTCACATTTAATCAATTAGCACTGATTTTGTAAGCAAGTTAATAAGAACAAAATAGTATCTCCTAGTTTTATCTACTGAAAATGTTATTGCAAAACCATTATTAAACTCTAATATTCAGTGTTCACTACAAGAACAGATTTTAAATCAACATCAGTAAAATTGATGTCTTGCATTATGCATATAAATAAAAACTTATTTTTTCTAAGGTCTGACCTAATGACTGTATATTGTTTAATAATGTAATATTTACACGTTGGGGGGTTAAATTTGCAAGCAAAATCTATTTTAAAATATTTGTAAATACATTTTCTAGAATCCTGGGTAAACTGAGTAGAATTTAAAGAATGCATCAGTGCAATTAGTAACAAGTTCAATCAAATCTTTTACTGTATCAAGTTACTCCTTCTGCCAAATTATGTGAAAGTTTTGAACTACCCTACTTTAAACAGACTTTGTTCACACAGTCCTAGTAGTACAGCATGCAACTAAAAAAAACAAATGAGAAATATACAATAAAAATATTTAAAAATATATTTTTCTTCTTCTTGCCTTTTCATAAAGCATAGGATTTTAAAACTAGTTACCTTGCCAAAATCTGTATCTACTGCTATTGGTGTGTTATAGAGTAGCAAATGGACTTAAAACTTTGGTCATCCTTTTTGGGTCCGAAATGCTTGACATCAATCCAAGCCAATCTCTCCAGTCCTTGGGATATATAAATTAGAATAGTTTTAAATAATTTCTTTTATAAATTGAAGATACTTGTATAATATTTTAAAGTTATTGATATTAAAAAAGTAAAACTGTATCATGCATGTAGTTTGGGTCATCTATAGTCAAATATGTTTCTAATCTAACAGCTGACAGCTTTCTAATTTCTTTAATATGATCCTCATACTTTAATATGTTTTCTTCTTCATGCACAAAATGTTAAACAAGCCATTTTTGCCAATAACTTTAGCAAATTCTTTGACTTGACTAATGAATCAAACAAATCCTACTATATTGATAGCTTGGGAGATCCAGAGGAAAAAAAAGGTGTAGATGACGTTTGCTTGGGAGCACTTATAGATCCTAACGGGTTTTCTGCGGGGCTCAGGATCTGTCATGTCAGATATACGTATATCAAGTATTTGAATCTTTTGTCCAACTAGTTAGGAAAAATATAAACATTTGTAACAAACTAAAGCGTTCAAAAATTGAACCTAATTGACTTAGCTTATATATCTATTTTGGGGAAAGTTGAACCCTGTTTCCAGATCACATTGATTGTAGTGATGAGCTCCATTGACTACAGCTTAGGGCAGGAGAAACTTGCGTGTGGACATCTATCTGTCACAAACTGCCCTCAGTTCCCACCTTGCTCCACACTAGTGTTATTAATAAGGAGAGGAAAGGAATTTAACTGTGTTGTAAACTTACATTAAAGTATGCTTCCTTTTGGTGTACCTATCCTGACAGCTTGAATCTATGGTAAGCACAAATCTGAGACTCTGCTCCTTTACCCAAACACTTGAGTGGAAAAAGGAAATACTGAGCGCAGTTATTCTTACTTCTTGCACGGAAGGGTGAACAAAACCATAACCTAGTTTATTGCGAATTACTATAATGGAGTGATATTTTGCTGCTGTCTAAGGTATATTGCTAAATTAAATTTCTACAATAATGATATTTACTTTGAAGCAACATGAAATTAACTCTTTGGTTTTATGTAATGAAAACATTCCATATCAATTGGGAAGGCATAATTGATGGCTATTTTATTTAACTTCTATCATTTCAATAATATATATAAACTATAAGCAGCAAGGGACCAGAAGTAATTTTATACAGGATACCCAGAAACAGAGCAATAATAATAATAATAATAATAATAATAATAATAATAAAGTTAGAAGTGAGTTTTTGATCTTGGAAGTCCATCATTTAATTTTTGATATTGGAAAATTATTATTTAGAAAACAAAATATAGGAAAATATGCAAACAATATATAATATAAATGAATAATCTGTTTTGCTGGGAATGCTGTTGTAAAGCAAACAGTTTTGGTTCTATGTACCTGGTTATAACCCCCAAATTAACCTTGAGCTGAATATTTATGTTTATTGCAGTCCTATTTTGGAAACAGAGAATTTTAATTCATAAAAAATATGCAAAAAACCCCAGTTAATTTATTTGCTGTGACAGGACCACTTGATATTGCTAGATTTTGTACCTACAGAAATATTTCAAATGAGCAGCTTTAAGTACTGTTATCGTATAAGGTATCAGTACCAAAGGAAAACATTATTTTCTCGGAGATGCATTGAGCTTCGTGTTTTTATTGCAATAGTTAGTTAACACAGACTGGGAGTTCTTAAAACCAGACATCAGTATTGAACCAGAAACCATGTTATAAATCTTCCATACTTTAGCTAGAGTGCTAGTAATCAAGCTCAACTCAGTGCAGGTGCCTATGGGTGAAATTCCATGTTCTTTCCTATATAAGAAATTAAATAATTATTTGCCTTCAAATAAATAGATCTTTAACAGCAACAGTTCATTTTTCACTAAATATTTCTTTTTTAATTATTAATTTTATTAGTTTATAATACAATTTAAAAATATTTTTCTTTCAACCAGAAATTCTAGCTTTTGACCATTAGATGATGTTTCCACATTCTTGAAGAATCAAACAACAGCAAAACCAATGTCTGATAACTTTTTATTGTGGAAGCTGAGATTTGGCAAGAAAATGGTATCTCTGAGTAGGCAAGCTTTTGAATTTTTCTTGCTTAATCATTTATTTATTTGTAAATTATCCATCTATTAAAATAGTATTTCATATGTCTGGTGAAGCTGACATAGAATAGTAGCAATATTCTGAAAGTTAGTTGTCCATATGCCTTGTTGAAGCTTCTTTTTAGTATAGAATTTGATTCTGATTCAATAATATTTTTTACTAGAAAGTAGTAATGGGTCTGTAGCTTTTTGGTGATGGGTGTACTATATTGCCTGCTCTCGTGTGTGCTTCCATATCCTGTTTGTGCATCCTGTTACAGTGTATTTTGGAGTTATGCTTGGTGCCAGTTTTCCCACTGACATATTTAGGACATGAGGGAAATAGAAAGATTTTACCAAGGGTCATAAATATCTGGTTATGAAGATCTGTTAACCATGATGTAAGACTCTGCCCCTGATAGAAAGTGCCTGACAGAAACGCAAATCCCCCTGATAGAAATGTAAATATATATATATTTGCAAATAATCCCAACTAATTTGTTTTGTAGTTTTTAGTTTTGACTACGTTATTGACTATTTGAAGAGCAAAATTCTTAAAAAATAGCAGCATCCCCACAAAGGAAAACATAATAAACACCCAAGCTGCTGCATATATGAAGGAAAAATTCACAGTCCTACAGAATGGCTGAGGTGGGAAGAAACCTCTAGAGGTCATCTGGTTCATGTCCTCTGATCAAGCAGGGCCACCTAAAGCCAGTTGCCCAGGACTCTGCCTAGACAGCTTTTGAGTATCTCCAAGGAGGAAGACTCCACGACCTCCCTAGGCAAATTGTTCAGTGCTCAGTCATCCTCACAGTAAATAAGTATTTCCTGATGTTCAGATGAATCCTCCCGTGTTTCAGTTTGTGCTCATTGCCTTTTGTCCTGTCACTGGGCCCCACCGAAAAGAGCCTGGCTCTGTCCTCCTTTCACCCTTCCTTCAGATACTGATGAGATTCCTCCCTGAGCCTTCTCTTCTCCAGGCTCAACAATCCCAGCTCTCTAATCTCAGAGAGCAGATGTTCCAGTCCCTTAGTCATTTTAGCGGCCCTCCACTGGACTTTCTCCAGTACCTCCACTTCTCTCTTGTACTGGGGAGCCCAGAACTGGGTGCAGCACTCCAGGTGTGACCTCACCAGTGCTGAGTAGAGGGGAAGGATCACCTCCCTTGACCTGCTTGCAACAGTCCTCCTAATGCAACCCTGGATACAATCAACCCTCTTCACGGCAGGGGTACATTGCCCTAAGTAGTCAAGAATGGCTGTATATGTACTCACTTCACAGAACATTTCTCTGGCTTCTTCTCTGGTCCTAAAATATAGTATTCACCTCTCCTACGAAGACAGGCTGAGAGAGTTGGGTTGTGCAGCCTGGAGAAGAGAAGGCTGCGGGGAGACCTTATTGTGGCCTTTCAGTACTTAAAGGGGGACTACAAAGAAGGATGGGGGCAATCTATTTAGCAAGGCCTATTGTGACAGGACAAGGGGTAATGGTTTTAAACTAAAGGAGGGTAGATTTAGACTGGATATAAGGTAAAAATATTTTCAATGAGGGAGGTGAAACACTGGCACAGGTTGCCCAGAGAGGTGGTAGATGCCCCATCCCTGGAAACATTCAAGGTGAGGTTGGATGGGGCTCTGAGCAACCTACTCTAGTTGAAGATGTCCCTGCTCACTGCAGGGGGGTTGGACTAGATGACCTCTAAAGGTCCCTTCCAACCCAAACCATTCTATGATTCTATGATTCTATGGGCCTATGATCTGTCTAGATTTTTAGATGAAAGTCTGAAATAATCCTTGGGCTACATGAGAAACCATAAAAGAGGGGTATCAGCAATGTATGGATGAAGGTATGTCTCCATGACTTTGGGGTTTGCAAAAAGACATGTCATGTTTCAGAGTGAAAAGCCTGCTGGGGCAGTGCTGAGAAATGCAAGAGATGAGAGAGCCAGGCCTGGTGCAATCTCCTCCTCACCACCTTATAGAAATAACCTCACTTGTGCTCAGTGTGTGCCAGAGCACTGAAGTCTAGCTGGCACTGGGTGAAAACATGCCAGCAAGAACATGATCAAAAAACCAGTATGTGTGACAAGGGCTGCTTAAGGCCATATCACAATCCCATGTTATTCAGTTGTAGAATATATATTGAGATATTAATATTACTTATTCAGACATTAATAATACAAATTTAATTGTAGAAATGCCTTTAAGCACACCTTTGTGTTCACCCTTAACGCTTTTTCACATGCTTAGCTTTAAATTTTTGCTTTGATATCCATGATACTGAGGCATGTACCTAAAATGAAGGATGCATATGAATGCCTTTCTAAGGAGACACTTAGCTATATTTGGCCTGTTATTTATGTTGCGGTGGCAGTTCCCAAGCTCACTTGGGGTGCTTTGCAGGTGTGTGTGAATCTTTCTGCAAAACAAGGAAATGAGGATAAAAGGCTGACAGCTTTCTAAGGCAAATAAATCAACAGCATTAGAGTGAGGACATAAGACTGGGTATTTTCAAGGCTTCTGTTGAAGGAGACTTTGGTTCTGGAAGCATCTCATCTCAGCCAAGTAAAAGACAACTTGCTCAACCAGGGTGTATTATGTAAGAGCACAGGGTTTGACAAGCTGACTGGGTAAAAATCTTTCCTTCAATCTTTGAGCTCTTGTAGGATAAAATCTGCCCATCTCCACAAGTGCAAGAGAGGAGTAGCCTCCCAGGGAGAGGGAGCCAGCTGCGGCCGGGCAGCTGGTGAGTGCTGCAGGACACTGACAGCACAGGTGGTGTGAGCTGTGTGCTGATACACCTGCAAGTGCCTTGGCATGTGTCCTGTCCACTCACTGTTTACTGGAGTCCAGGAGATTGCCTCTAGCTTACTTGGAAAATAGAAAACTTGAATGGTGACATTCCACCTCTTGCTGTGTAAGCATAAAAAAAGAAACAACACCCAATTTTATTCTATTTATTCTATTCTATTCAGACAGTTTTCACATATTTTCATGGGTGGCACAACTATTCATACATTGAATTGATCATGGTAATGCCTTTCTGCACTGACAATTGATACAAATGAGATAAAAAAGAACATTTAGTCATCAGATGATAACTTCTGTATTTAAAATTCTCTCCTAAATTAAATGGGACAATAACTGTCAGGAATTAATACTGAAGGGGACTAAATCTGTAGCTGCCATTATGTGATAAAAATATCCTGCCACTATACACATCTACTAAATCCACAACTTGTATTAGCTTTGAGGAATTATATGACATGTGAATGGACCGCAGAATCAGGAAACAACCCCCCCCCAAATGTAATAAGCTTCATAATGTGTATACACAATTAAATAAAATTTAAAATAAAATTTAAAATAAAATAATGGGAAATACAACAAAATGTAAGTTGTGGACACCAGTACAGAGCTTTCTGCTGAGCTCTACAGCTGCAAA
Source organism: Phalacrocorax aristotelis (assembly GCF_949628215.1). Classification (NCBI taxonomy): domain Eukaryota; kingdom Metazoa; phylum Chordata; class Aves; order Suliformes; family Phalacrocoracidae; genus Phalacrocorax; species Phalacrocorax aristotelis. The sequence goes on from NC_134276.1 coordinate 192,022,869, forward strand.
TAGTGTCAGAGTAGATAGTCTACCACACGCTGAAGACAATATTATCTTCCCTAACTTCCACCAAGTAGTCTCACACTCTTTGAGCAGCACATAGAAATCTGTGAATATGGAGATTAATTGCATTGCCCAGGGAAATACATCAATCTAACTTGTGAGAAATATGTTCTGGACAAATAGTTGAATGTCATATGAACATTTCTTGAGTTTTGAGTGTATAATACCATTTAATTATTTTTGAATTATGAACTTAATTATTAATGTAATGATTCCGTGATGCAGAATATTGAGTTTTTATAATATGAGATATTATTTATTTCCAGTGGCAAGTTTTTACAGACATGTCCTCTGCAGCATTTACATTGTGATTTATTGATGTCTTTAATCCAGATGCTGAAAAAAGTGGACGAGCCCTCTGCCTAAATGTAGGCGCTCATTCCTTTTTTTTTCTCCAGTCATTAGTGCTGAAATTGGTATCCATGTAGCTGGACAGTGAATCAGGCCAGGAACAGATCTAAGTTAAAACTAACCCAGCAAAAAGGGGGTGGGGGGAAGGTTACTTTAACTCGGTTCAGTTTGTTGTCTGGCTCCATAAGTGTTTTTGCTGGCTTAAGAGAAGGGGAGCAAGGGACTGCTGAGGAATGAAGAGTGAGGGTAAGGTTAGAGACTATACAAGTTTATACAAGCTTCAAGTGTTCAGCGATCCATTGTGTTTATGTTGGTAATCTGTTCTGAGTCCATCTCAGCTATGCAATTTCAGAACAAAAAATGTTTTTAAAACTGCAGATTTTAATTAGAAAATTACTAGAAGGAAAAACGGCATAGAATGAATCACACTGTGACACTGAAGTTTTGTCTATATTGTGTGTGTATTTTTTTATCCAGCTGTGTTAGCTTACATTAGCTAACTGTATCTTCCTCTCCTTAAAAGAAATTGTTGTGTGCAAATCATTTCAGGAAAAAAGGCAGTCATCAGTAGAAGGAAATGTATTTCTCTTAATGCAAAGTATTACTGTTTTATGATAAGAGCTATAGTGTTTAGCTCATTATATATAATACAACTCTTAGAAATAAAATAGTGGCATTTTTTTTGAGATAGGCTGTTCACATATAATTTAAAACATAAATGACTGGATAATACTGAAAGATGAATCAAAGACAAAATACTGTTCCTGCTATTTAAGGCTGTATTCATGCTGCAGAGGGAGACTGAGCATTTTTTTTTCTAAAGTGAAATAAAAGTGCATTTTTTAAAAGCAGGAAAAAAGAACTTGGGTCTGGGAGATATCTCTTTGATCCTGAAGTTCCAATGCCTTGTCACAGCAGACAGCAGCATCATATAATCCTATCTGAAAAGGTATCAGGTTCCTACATCAGCTCACTGCTTTCCTGCTTGAAAGTCTTTACCAGAATCTCACTCCTTTAATAGTCAAAACCCTCCAATTTTTCAACTCAAGTTAATTCAAGTGACCAATTAAATTATATGACTAGAGAATCCACATTTGTTTGTCAATGTCTGGATTACCTAGGAACTTGAAAATCTCATTTTATCCCTGTTTTGCTGCCTTTAAGATATATTCTTAATAAAGAAAGGTAATGCAACATGCCATGATAGCATTAATTGCTAATTCTGGCTTTCCAAAATGAGGCTTCACTTTGCAAGCTGAAGTAGTAGTCTAAAATGGCTAAAGGTTCCCGTCCTTTCACTAGCTTGGTGGGATGTTCAGTGGAGAAAGGCACGGGTGGATTTTCTTTAGCAGAAACACCTGCAGTTGGCTTTGACAGTAGACCTACTTCTATGTTGTTTATGTCTTTTGTGGTCAAGTGGTGGATGAGGTGCTGACACAAAGATATGACAGATGCATGTTTGAATTTTGCTCATTTTTGAATTGGTAAGAAAGACTTACCAAGGAGCGTTCCAGAAGTCAATAAAGATGAGACTACATTGTTTTGGTGGGAGGTAGGAGTAGAACCAGGAGCTGTGGTGTGCTCCTTGGGCTTGGGGTCAGCCAATAGTCTATGGTCCATTTTATTACCAACTATATATAAACATAGTCAAATGAACTTGGCTGTAAATTTTGCTCCTATTCCCAGACTGGTGAAGAAGCTCACTTAGTTTTTGTTTTCTAGACCATACACGCTATTCCTCTTTATCTTGGTTTTATAGGGACTCACATGAACTCATGTCAATGGTGTATATAATGTTACACAGTTGCAATCCCTGTCACAATGAGAGTTGGTTGATGAACTGGTGTGCTTGGTGAAAAATAAACATCTTTTTTAGCTACAACATCATAGCTGTATTTTCTCAAATAGTGCACAATAGTTCGTGAATTCTGTGCTTGTGGAATGCCATGCAGAAATCACAGTTTCTTTAGAAAAGTTAGCTCCTGAGAAGTGATATGATTTTTAAAAACAAATATATAGTTACTTCAGTATTTTGTTAAATTTCCTAATAGCTGGCTATTAGTGTGGAAAATCATCTAGACTTATTTCTGTCACTTAACTGAATAAAATATTCAAAATTTTGTAGTCTAAAGATTTACAAAAGCATACAATAACTTCTGTTTACCAAGATGAAAGTTAAAACCTCTGTCACTGTGAACGCTCCTGACAAAAAGTACTGTTCTGATGTTTGTGAAGAGCAAACAAAGTTGTGGGTGTAATGGATGTCCAATTTACATATAAAATTTATCCTCTATTTGCAAAATTATCTTTGAATAAAAAGTATGTTGCTCGTAAGACCTACTTATGTTTCAGGTGCAGCCATATCTTCGTTTTCTTATTCAAGGGTCTTGGTTTTGTGTTTCTATGTGACAGTAATCCTATAGAAACATACTACGTACTGCTGCCAAATCATTTCATCTAGGTTGAAGGAGTGGTTAGAATTCTGTCCTCTTAGGACAAGCAATGTTTGGTACATTCAAAATATTGTGCTTTGAACTAGAATAAACGTTACTTGCTGCGCAAGCAGCACCGTCATTGTGAGGTGAAATAAAGCTTCCTTTCTCTTCTGTATTTATGTCAGAAGTGGAATCAACAGCAGTAATAGCAGCAGGCCTATTCATGATACTGGGAATATGACTGAAATTTTGTGGCAGAAAGTAAGTATAACACGTAGCCAAGTTTAGCCAACTGATACTGACTCACTAACTTGCACTTCAGCACTTTTCCTCACTTCTGAGATAGACATTTAATTTTGAAGTGGTTTGAAATGTTCGGTCAGAAAAATCACAAATTCTCAAGTAAAACTGTTCCAGCAAAGATTTTATACTGTAGAATTCATCAAGAAAAGAGGTTCCCAACTGATACTGCTACTCTTTCACTGTAAGCCCCCAGTTTATCTTTTTTTTTCTTCTTCTGTTTTAGACAGAGGAAAGAACATTCTGTGCTGCTGGTACTGTTGCACTTTGCAGACCTTGCCTGTGAGTGTCTACAGCTGTTAAAGCTTCACATCTGTTGTTGGTAGTAGTGCTGGAGAGTGGAGATTTAAGTGGAGCCCTGCTTTTGTGGGTCACCAGGGTCCAAGGTGCCTCGTTCTCAATGGTGTCTGCTACAAGAACGTGGTTCTGAAACCACCTATCTACCTCCACCTCGGTTCCATTAATACTGCACAGCCTTTTACTTGTTTCCTGCAACTCGGACACCTGACGCAACAGATCATCAACCTGTGCACACCTTGTGCAGGTACTTACCTTTACACCAGAAGAAGGGTCCGGGCACTGGTTGCAACCTACTGCCTGTAGTGAAGCCTCCTTCCTTACCAGTTTCAGCTGGGTGGATGCATTAGAAATCTCTGGGGCTTTCTCCATAGAAACACTGGTTTTAGTTCTGAAGCAAATGCCCACCATTTTGGCAGAGACCTTGAGCAGTTCCCTGGGGTGTGGGCCTATGAGCAGGGTGCACTGCCCTTCCTGCACACCTGTCCGTGCAAACTGCCATGGCACGCCCTGGCTGATGTGCCATGCCCTCTTTGTCTGCCCTGGTCACTCATGCTTTCTTGGACCATTTAAATCTCCCACAATGACCAAGCCATGTCAGCCTCACTTGTGAGAGCTGCTGGGACCTGCTATTCCTCAGGTTTCTCTGGCTCTGGAACCCCCTTGTCCACCCCAATCTAGCACCCAGCCATGGAACTTAGTGTGGCTGCTGCTGCATTCCCTGCCAACTCCCTGTATCCCTTGGAGTTACAAGAATGGTGTACTCAAACTCTTCTTGGCAGTGGTGGTTGTAGGGAGTCAGCAGCCACAAGCAGTATCTTGGGAGGTTCAGGATGCAGACTGGGAAAAAAAATCTTCACTGTGAGGGTACTTAAGCTTTGGAAAAGGTCTTTGAGGGAGGCAGGGAGTCTCCTTCCTTGGGGCTTTCAATACTTAACTACACAAAGCCATGACTGAGTCGGCAACGAACACAGCAGTGGCAAAAGCAGGGTGTCAAGAGGATGAGTCTGGTCTCTTTTCAGTGGTGCCCAATGACAGGACAAGGGGCAATCGGCACAAGTTGGAACACAGGAAGTTCCACCTAAACATGAGAACTTCTTTCCTGTGAGGGTGCCGGAGCAGTGGAACAGGCTGCCCAGAGAGGTTGTGGAGTCTCCTTCCCTGGAGACATTTAAAAGCTGCCTGGACGCATTCCTGTGCCCTCTGCTCTAGGTGTCCCTGCTCAAGCAGGGGGATTGGGCAAGGTGATCTCCAGAGGTCCCTTCCAACCCCTACCATTCTGTGATTCTGTGACTGAATCAGTCTAGTTCTGTCAATGGTCCTGCTCCATGCAGGAGAAACAGATGAACTTTTGCTTGATTATGGTCCAAAGTAGGCCATCTTCAGAGATAATTCCAGTTAATGTTTCTGTGATTTTACAGAATAGTTGAAATCCCAAGCACAACATGCAATACATAAAGGATTTGTTTAGTCCTCTCAAATGCCTATCTTAGTATTTCCAACTCAGTCCATCTAAATGCAGATTTTGGAATTTCAGAAAGTACTGGTATGGATAGTACTTGAATATTGCAGCCACATCTTTGTTCTTGATTATTGTTTGATCTAACCATGTTTAAATCAATTTTAGCAGATATGTTACCAAATATTTCAAAGGTTTCAGGGAGGTACACAGAGACGAAAATATATCATACCTAGAAGAGAATAAGTGGATATTAATTTCCACCTAGTGTTTGACTCACAAGAGTTAGACTTTCATGTCTAAGACAGTCAGACCTGTATGTTAATCAGTCAAGAGAAATGAGCAGCTTGTGAGCGTATGCTGGCTTTCCTAAGATAGTTGTCTAAGATAGGGCACATGAATCACCTTCTGAAAATGCTGATTTCTGTTCATTATGCAGTTTCCAATATGACTCAGACATAAAGCTTTTGAACACCTAAACTAGGGCACATGAACACAGGGCTTGACACTGTGACTGAAAATATATTTATTTTATACAACAGAGCATTAGAAGAAATCAAGTAAGCTTACAGCTTAGCATCCTAATTCAAACCTTCATAACCTCAATATTATGTTTTGGGATATCTTATGCCAGTGCATTACTTTTAAACACATCAGAAAGGGGCTTTAAATTATTACTATGTTTGGAGGTACAAACACTTCAAATCATTTCACCTGCTTTGATGCTGAGGTTTTTTTCCTATGATGTATATAACAGAAATTCAAAAGAAAAAATAAAAGGGGAAAACTTAGTGGCTTAAACTGGCATTATACTATGTAAGCATATAGCGTATACTAATAGCAACAGTTAAAAAGAGTAATGCTGACGACAACTCTGTTTTGTGACAAAGCGTCTCGCACATTTCTTTGCCTAAATCCAAGTTAAACTTTCCCTTGATCAGTTATTCAACAGACCTAATAAAAGGAAGAATTCTTTACGTATTCTCATTCAACTGTAATGTCAGCAACCTTGATCTTCATAGTTATCTTTTGATGACTTGGTCAGAGGCACAGCAATGCATTTAGATTTTGACTGATATCAACATAAGCAGTTTAGTCCTAAGATTTTGATTGTTACGCCCATCAGACCTCTGAGATACAAAAGATGACATGATAATATCTAGGCTGAAGCATACATCATGGAGGCAATGTTGAGTTATATGAGAAACAATGAACATTTGATCTTCATGAAGACAACAGCCTGACAGGTCAAGAAGAATTGTGAAAATGAGAGTCACTCGGCCATTTATGCTGTGCTCTAATAAATCCATTCACTGCACTGGAATCAATCACTCTCTTTAAATCATCAACCTGCATCTTAGCACTCAAGTAATGCACATCTATAATACAGCTATAGAACAGTCAATCCTGGTCTAGCTAGGTGAAAAACAAGTTTAAATAGTGTTTGCTGATTCCTGTGGCATTAAAGATAATTTTGTTGCGGGAGTGAAGGCATAACTGAAACTGAAATAAATTTCTAGGTATTCTTGCTTGGTCAGTATCAAAATGACTTTTTAAAATTCTACAGGGTCCAACTCTAGTTATTATTCTATGTCTATTATACCAGACTACTGGAAGTTTTCAGAGATCTTCAGGATTATAAATCCAAACCTGAAGTGAAGAATATATAGGCCCTGCTGCCTAATGAAATCTGTTTTCAGACTGTGAGTACAGGTTTTAGTCCCATTAAGAAAATTTTATTGCAGATCTCAGTGTATTGTACTGGCATATCTCATATGTGTTAGATAGACATTTGGCATATATATGCAAGTGTTGCAAAGTTTGGCAGCTGACAGAGCAAAAACACCAGAATAAGGCAGTTTGTTTTGATTTTGACATCAAACAGAAAATTGACATTTGCTGTACCTTAGCCATCTGGGGAATGAGGTACCGCTAATAGAAGAAATACAACTAAGGCTGTTTAAAGAACTGCACAGCAACTAGTGTAAAAGTATAAACCTGTGAGGTACATCTATCACTGTTTATTGATTCCTTAGAGAAAGATTTACTCCCAGTGCTTCTGAATTGAACTTCTGATTAATATAAAATGCCTTGGTTACAGTTGCTGAACATTTTCGTATTTCCTTTTCAAGTGTTTGGTTCTCACAGTTTTAGCGTTTAGGTCTATAACCATAGATTTGGGGACAATGGATTTAGTATTATATGGATTATATTACACTGTTGTTGTTATGGCATGTCTATTATTGAATTAGTATAAGTATTATTTTTGTATGTAGAATCCTATCTAGGTGAGCAGCTCATTCTGTGAGGGACAGTAGGGGATGCTCATAAGCAAAAGACAAATCCTGGTGGACTTAGAGTCGCATAAAAAAAGCAAGAAGCAGAACTTTCTCACCAATTAATTCAGGAACATAATGAGAATTTTTGATAAAAAGAGAAAAAATAAGAGCAGGAACATAAATATAGACTTAATGTGTCCATATTTTTGTAATAAAGAATTCTGTTGAAGTCTACAGTGTTTTCGAGATGGAGTCAGCACTGCACTGCACAGAGCAGAGAACAGGATACAAAAGTATAAGCTAACAGCTCTGCATCTGGAAACCTCTGTCTTTACCCGCTCTGTCAGAACAGCATATTAACCTCTTCTAAGATTCAGGGTGGGATAACATAAGAGGAAAAATAGTTAGAAGACTAGCAACCTAAAAGAAGTGGCAACTGGCTGAATGGTGCTCTTCAGAAAGGGAACAGTGCACAGAACAAAATGGGCCTAGTAGCCTTTGTAAGAAATGAAATAACCTGTGGGTCTAAAGGACAGAGCAGGTGGAGCACAAGAAAGAGAATTTCACCCAAAAGAACCCAACCCCTTTTTTCTTCCACAAGGAGGAGACTATCTCTGAACATTTTCTCATAAAAGGAAAGAAGAAGACAAGGCCTGCTGCAAGAAAGAGATTTAATAAGGCTTCGTGAACAAAAGATAGCTCATTCCCCAAGGGGGAAAAAAAAAAGTGGCCGAGGACCATACCTTCTTAAATAAAGAAAACAAGTTTAGTGTATCTTTGTTTCATCAATTCAATCATAGAAACACAAAATTCAATAGGAATTGCATTATTTTTTTTCATTCTCTGTCTTGCCCAAATAAAAAGGTGCCATTTGCCTTAACTGCAGCCCTTGTTAGTATATATCTACCCTTATTATAAGATGTAGCTATATACACAGATGAGAAAGGTTAATGCACAGATTTTAGCAAGTGAGAACATTTTCCCTTCCTGCCTTGCAGCTAGCAGAAAGATTTCCTTTACGAAACTTACTCAGCCTCCAAGCTTGTGGCTGCGGAGTTCCAATATATTTCTAGTGATCTTAACACATACTCTAAATTAAAAATATCAAGGATTTTCATTCAAAAATGCCTAGTAGAGGTTACTTGCAAGGACTATTTTTGCCTTATTTTACTACTCAGTATTATTTTAGCAAATAACTGGTGCAAACAGGAGGGAAAAGAGATTTGCCTTTTACGGCCTTGTCTGGCTGATTGACTGGTAAGTGCTGTTGAAATGTGTTGTGTTAACTTCATGAGTGAACTGATCAAACGCAAATTGTCAAGTCAGTTGACATTTCCTGTTCCCATAGCTCTGACTTCCAGCCATGACAAACACTGTCACTGAGCTTTACCTTCACCTTGTCAATGAAAAAGGATTACATACGTTACTCTTGCTCACCTACTATGCTATGGATCCCTGATAAGTGAGAGACGTGTTGGTGGTGGCAGAACACCCCTTGCATCTCTGTGATGGCATGTGAGTCTTACTTCTAATTAAATTCCTGACTAAAACCATAAGTTGTTGCCTATCTGCACAATGAAAGAGAAAGTGAAAACCCTGCAAATCTCCTGCTTGCATTCAGCCCAGGAGTGTCCTGTCACACTGGCAGGTGGTGGTGGTGGGCCCACCTTGCTTTAGAGAAAGGCTGGATGACAGTTATTTCTCCTTTAGAATTAACTTAACTTGTAGGGTAGTCAAAACTTCATTTCTTTAATAATATTGGAGGAACCACACTCCTAGAAATTCTGGGAGATTTTGCGCTTTCTGAATGGTGATTAGTCTGTATTTTATTGAATGTGAGTTAGTGTCCTGAAGGGACAGTTTTAGCATCAGTGTGTTCAAGGTAATCGTACCATGTTGTCAGTATAGAGCTCTCATAAGAACTTGAAATCAATAGTTTATTCATAACTATTTGAAAACATGTTTAATCGGAAATGTCTATGTCCTGAAAACAGACATGAAAAAGACTCAACTCAGAATGTAGAGAAAATTTTACTATGGTTTACGTTTAGATTAGTATTTGTGTTACTTTTTAATGTCAATCTACTCTTATGTTAAAAAGCCTATTTACCTTACTCCAAAGAGGTAATTTAATTTTATCTAAGAAATTTTCTTCTTGGAGAGAAGTTTTACAAGAGTTCCCTTGATAAAACTAATAATCAACCTGGAGTGAAACTCAAAAGTCATGTTTAAAAAAGACAGGTAAGGCAATAAGTAGAGAAAATAATAGAAAATAGATTTCACAGTTAAAGGATCATCTTTTTAATTAGGAAGACTTAGCATGTTATATAATGGGTGGCAAGGAGAAAGTGAACAAACCACATATTACTCAGAAGTGGCCTATATATCTGTACAGCCAAGCTGTTTGGCTGATTAATTTCTTCCCCAGCACTCTGTGTTACACTAAGCAGCTAACAGACTTCCTGCAAACTGCAAGCTTTCTTGGAAACATGTTTTATAGTACTGTTTTATGTTTTTACTTTTGTATTACTCCTTAGATATCCTTTAAAAAATTTACTATATAACGTGCACTCTAATTGTCACCAGAAAGGTGAGGGTAGTTAAATTGTTCACATTCTGAACTATCACTGGGCTACTATAATTACAAATTACTCAGTGTTTGAGCACCATCAGATTCACCTAGAAAAATGTAAATACTTTAAGACTGTGTGTAAGCAAGATGGTAAAACAAAAAATAATTTACTGTTTAGTAGAGGTGCGTCAAAAAATGGAAAAAGATTTTTTTGTTTTAATGATTCAACCTTTTTCAGACCATCAGTCTTGGAATGCAGTTATGTCACCAAAAAAAACCCCCTTTTTGTCTGAGGTTGTCTCTAAGTTTGGCTTATTTCAGGATAGCCACATTGTACCATTTATATGACTAAAAGGACCGGTACCTTGTGAAATATGACTGACCATACACTTTGCATAACCCTTCAGTGAATATTTGAACATTTCAGTGAAAACATATTTGCTGTGATCATTTATGTCATCCAAATCCTTGATGAAAATAAAAATAAAGATAAGAAAAGCCTAAGAATACCATCACATTCAAATTCACATTATTTTTGAATGACTATTTTTGCTACATATTCTCTGCGGTTCAGATGTTGATCTCATCAACACATGCAAGAGCTGTTCACATGGGAGGTGATTCCAGTTACAGGTGGTGTGCAGCATGTGTATGCTCCACTGTGTTCATTTGTTTTTGCACGTTAACCCTTCTGCCTGTAATAGCTATCATTTCTCTTGTTTAAATAGCCTAATACTGCACACCATTGTGGCTTAATAATTACCATTGACACACAACTAATTCAGTTCCCCAGTCCTCTTCAGCTATTCCTCTGGCACATTTTCTGTGTTAGACATGCTGCTCTTTGACAGTCATGGCTCAAGTACAAACTGCTGTGACGGCTAATTTACAATTTAGATGTTGTAGGAGGAGTAATTCAAGACTTTAAAAAAAATCTGTAAAACGTTTTTTGTTCTTATTATATACTGTAGAGTTTCCGTCAGATGATGCTACATTTACTTTTATTTCTTTATTAAGTTTGGGTTGTTTTTTTTTTTTTAAATTAAGTGTCTCTAACAGGTTTTTAATGTGACATATGGATAGACACTAATGGTGTGAAGTGTTGATAAAGAAACTGTTATGTTTTCAGGGCAAAATTGGGAATCTCAAAACTCCTCTATATTGTTCTGGTGTGGGTAGAAGAGACTTAAAAACCAATAACGTACACCAATCTGCATATGAAGAAGTGTGCATATGAAGAGAAGAAGTACTGTTCTTTATGTATTAATTCTATACAGCTCTCTGCCACATGTTCAGAAGGAGAGGGTGATGAAAGGCTGCTCTTTTCCAGTCCTGATTAACAATATAGGCAGCAGACCTACTAGGGAAACAGAATACGTTACTTGGGGGAAAGTGACAAACTTCAGCTTCTCTGTTAGAGTTAAAAAAATCTTTGGAAGAAATTATTCATTACTCTTTGTTAAGTGCTATGTTTAATGTGTATGGGTAAGTATAGCTTCTCATCTCCTCTCTAAAAAAGCAAAGCCTGAAGAAAAAGCCCCAACAAACAAACAAAAAATTAGGTCAATGTAATTCTAGGATCAGGGAGCAAAACTGCAAACCTACGTTAATTACATGATATTGCATTTAACTGCAATAGCAACAGAACACAACCATACCGAAAGGGAAGGCAAGTGTGTTTGGGGTGCTGGGTCTGTATGTATAGTTGTTAGGTAGTGGAATCATTCTCAAACACTGTATACATTGAGCTGTACTGTACTCATTTATTTATTACCAACTTTGGAGATAACTAAGTAGTTGAACAACCTTACACCTCAGATCTCATAAAGGCAGATATATTTACAGGGACCACTAAGCTTAAAAGTATAGCAAAACACACTCAGTATACTGTGAATGACGATCACTGAGGGGAAGCATGAACAGGGTAGGGCATTTATCTTCTTTTGGCACCATTAATTTTAATGTGAAGCTTGGGTCTGAAAGGCAAATTCAAACGAGCACACAGGACTTTGCAGAAAGTTCCCTTGGAGCCTGAACCTACTCAGAACAATGAAGAAGGCTGAAATGCTGAACATTAAAGCACTTGGAGATTTGAGCTGATGCAAACCCCTGTCATTCAGCTATATCCTGGTCTGCCCCTTCCATTAAGTGCTTGGGAACACCATTGCATAATATGGTGCTATACAAGAAATTAAAGATATTCTATGCCATATTAGTGGAAAACTCTGAAGCCACCCTTTTTTAGAACCATTGCATGAGGATATATGAGTGCATTATTGTGTGAATTCAGTTACTGGACTTTTCTTGGTGTAGCCCCTAAAGTGGATGAAACTGTGCCTGCATGTTCCTAATCAGTTGCTTCCTGCCTTCAACACTTGCTTGCTGCACATTGCTTGCATGGACAGCAAAAAGTGTTTGTAGGAAAAAGGGAGTAGGACGCGGAAAAACAATGTTTGTAGAAAAGCACCTGGATGCTCAACTGAATGAAATGGTCAGTTAACAGCTCCTGTGGACAGTAAGGATCCGCAACTTATTCAGCCCTATAATAATCCATGTGGATAATTTAATGTATCTGGACATTACCAGATGCACTAACTCAACTGCTAGCATGCGACACTAGGGTAATTTATATACCAGCACTTTTATAAGGAGAACTTAGACTTCTATCATTTCATTTTCCTGCCCTGTGAAAGAAGAAAGATGAATCTCGACAGTTTTGACTGATGAGTCAAATAACTGTAATGAATCAAAGTATATTTCTAGCTGCCAGATATAATGTGTTAACTGTAATGTTACTGAACAAAACTATTTTCGTAAAATACCAGCAAATGAAGGAACTGAAGCCATTCTTTTTACCTCTTTGAGCTTACCATCATGAAGAAAGAAAAGCCTAGTACATTTATATTCACACCATTCTTAGCATCTTGACTTGTTCCTCTGTGCATACACAGACGTTCTTGACTAGCCATAAAAATATTAATTCAAGAGGAGGCATCTAACTTCCCATGTAGCTCATTGGGAACTGACAGCTAAACAATTTTCAGTTTTGAACAATGATTTGTTATGAAATTCATCTGAGTTTGAAATAGATTAGAATAAAGTATTCATAAAGATAAGCATATGTTTAATGTGACATCTTTTTTTAGTGTTCATTTTTTCCTGAAAAATTAAAAGAATTTAAAAATATATCAAAGTGAATGCACTTTTTCTGGTTTTATTGACTAATTTTGTTTGGTGCCCGAACCAAATAATTAGTTATTAATATATCTTTGCTTCAGTTGTGTTTTAATTTCACATTGTGTTGTACATCGTAGAGAGAGAAGAGCGTCCTGAGCCATTCAAGGGTTGCAAGTCTATTTTGCCTTTAGAGTAGACCTGAGGCAGATATGTAGATGAATAGTCAAGTCTGAGCCATAATCTTTGTTGATACACAACTGTTGAATAGCGTAAATAATCCATATGACAGCAATAAGAGTCCATGCAACTTTTTCTTTGCTTGGTAGTAGCTACCAAATAGTTTGACAGGAGAAATTCTGTTATGATTGACAGATATTTCCTTATAAATTCTCTACAAATAAAATGAATGCATCTTTATAATTGTAAGTAGATCCTAACCCCTCTCCTTCTCCCTCAAGAGGCCCAACACTTCACATGAGGCTTCATATTCTGGTCCAAAAGACAGTGTAGAAAATAGAAGCATCTAATGAGGTACACATAGCTGTGGGGGTGTAATGCATTGGTGCAAGTGTTTGTTATGATACTTGTGACAAAGGCACTTAGACTCTCCAAGGTTGGGGTTGGGTGTTGGTGCCCAGGTTGGCAGGGGCCCGCGGGGCGGCTGCGGGGAGGCCTCTGTGAGGAGAAGCCAGGGATGCCCCGTGCCGGTCATGGCCAGTCCCAGCCGGCTCCAACCACCCACCCCAGGGCACGTGCCCCAGCCATGATAATGAATTTTAAAAAGGGAAACAAAGCCTGAGAGAGCAGGAGGGAGCAAAAAGGAGTGAGAAAAAGCAAAGGAAACACCAAGGTCAGAGGAGGAGGAGAGGAAGAGGTGCTCCAGGCATTGGATCAGAGATTCCCTGCAGCTTGTGGAAGAGACCAGAGAGCAGAGGGAAAGTGTGAGGAGGGAGGAGCAGAATGCGGAAACCTCTACATCTGACCATAAACCCCGTCGCCAACCCCCCAGTGCTGCTTGGGGTGGGGAGAGAAGTGGGGAGTGAAGTTACATCTGGAAAAGGGGGAAGGAAAGGTGTGGAAAGGTGTTGGTTTAATATTTGCCCTTTTGCTTCTCACTACCGGAATTAGTAATTACATTTTCTTTTTAACTGGCGATAATTCAATTTTTCCAAGCTGAGTCTTTCTTGCCTGTGAAGGTAATTGGTAAGTGACCTCGCTGTCTGCCTCAACCCACAAACTTTCTTGCTCCTGTTCTTCCTGTTTTCTCCCTTGTCCTGCTGGGAAGAGAGTGAGTGAGTAGCTGTGTGGGCATTTAGCTGATAGCCAAGGCTAACCTGCCACAACAATGTTCTCTAACATACCATTTAATAGCGCTAACACAAGATGGGAAAAAAAAAAAAAAAAGGATAGATAATCTTACATACCTCCAGATTCTGGAAATACCGACTTAAGCAGCATCAGACAGATCTCCCATCAGGGCACTGCATGCAGTGTAGATCCTGTCCTTGGACAGGTTCACCAGAATTTAGAGCTCTAATAGGATTTTCTTAGAAGAAAAAAGCTCTCTTCATCATTTCCACTGTAAAGCAAAAGGATGTTTGCATGAGAACATGTTGCTTCACTTTTAGATATAACCAAGGACTCACAAGCAGTGTCATCGCTGGTGCCAAGTGAGAGCTCTCTACAGGCTCCTCCGTTACTGTCAGCCTTTTGAGTTTGTCCTGTGGCCAAGGGATTTGTGCATCACAGCACAGGCCTGAAGGCACAACTATATGTGCAGGACAGCACAGCACAGGACAGGCCTGCACCTACTCAGATTATGTTGTGTGGATGTTATGTGGATCACAAACTCTGTGGTGTACAACGGTCAGTATTGCTACCTCTGGCCGCACAAAAAAGGAAGGTCTGAATGAGGGATATACTTGGGTGATGGAGTGTGGTGGGTCAGCCTTGGCTGACAGACAAAAACCCAGCCAGCCCCTTACTCACCCCACCACCTCAGCAAGAAAGGGGGAGAAAATAAGATGAGAAAGTTCATGGGTCAAGACAAATACAGGGAGATTGCTTAATAATTACTGTCATGGGCAAACCCGACTCAAACTGGGAAAAATTATTTTATTGCCAGTTAAAGTAGATTTGGGTAGTAAGAAAAAAAGTCAAACATTAAAACAACACTTTTCCTCCTCCCTCTCCCAGGCTCAACTTCACTCCCTCACTGTCCTCACTCCTCTCCTGCCATGAGTGGTGCAGGAGGGGATGAGGGCTGTGGGTGATCAGTACACAGTGGCTACTCTATGCCATTCCTTGCTTCTCCCACTTCCTCTGCCCCAGCCTTTGTTCCCCACTGGAGCCAGCTGGAACCAGCTGTATCCAGCCCAGGGCAGCCCCTGGCCTCATCTCATAGAGGCCACCGCTGTCAACACCTGGGTACTGTCACGCAACACACAGACCCTGAAGATGCATCTGAGTGTGACCTCTAGCAGGACTCTGGCTTTTCCATCTCACTGTGCCTGTCTATGGGTGCATCAGGACAGTCAGTTTTTTGTAGTGTATGGGATTGCAGCATGGGAGAAAGGCTTTCGCTCATCCTTACCAATGGTGAAAATCCACCACACAGATGATTGGCTGCTGTTTTTCTGTGGATTATACTTCAGGTCTGAATTTCTCTTTGCCCTTAATGTGCAGAATAATTTCCTTGATTTGTCAAAAGTCTAGATCAAAATAACTTATGATCCTAGCCCTTTTCCATTCAAAATGTCTGCTTGCAATGTTATTTGTTTTCCGAGAAAATGCGTGAACACACATCAGATTCTTTTTTGAAACAAAAAGCTTTTCTCAGTTCATATAATGTGTAGACTTAATACACTCTCCAGCAATAAAGTAGCTGTTGATTATTGCCCTGCACAGTTGCAGCAGCCTCATTAGTTTCACTACGTAGCTTGCAGTAGTTTCATGCCAAATTAAAAATAGAGGTTATTCAAAGGACTAATGTGAGATCAGCCTGCAGAGGTTTGAAGCTCACCTAAATCCAACATTTTATAAACATACAAAGCTACTTCACACTCCATCCAAAAGCAAAAATTCACAATGGGTATAATTAGGAGTGATGTTCTGTCTTAGCAATTAGGCTGTGGCTGATATGTACATGATTATGAAAATAAGAATGATGTTTTCTGTTGTTCACATGCTATTTAAATATTGAATGCTTATCCAGGGTTACCTCAGTCATGGGAAATGTTAAACAACTGAAACAACTTATACTTTTAAAAACAAACAACTTACACTTTTAAAAACATTGCATACTGGGCAACGAGCCTGATTTGAAGACCACTGAAGTCAAGGAGTTCTTTTCGTTGTGTGGAATACATTATTGGTCATGCTCGGTATCTAGCTTTGGGTGGGACAGTACAAACAGTCACCGTCCCTGTGACAATATTTTGATGGAATAAGAGAGGTCCTTCCTATATCCAGAACACGTTAGGACAGTGTTAAAAATATGGTAGCAGGTACTGATGAGTCTCCCTTTGGAGAACAAATAGGGTAATGAGGAATGGAGAGGCTCTTGTACAAGCAGGTTGAAAGAGCTGGCCTGCTTAGCCTAGTGAAGGCTCTTAGAGGACATTATTCTTCTCTATAGGTAAAACAAAATGATAAATCAGGTAGGTGGCCACCTGTGAATACCTTTAAGGTCTCCTTTCACACATGAGTCATATGCTATGGGGAGGTGAAGGGAGGAGACAGGAGCAGAAGAGATACTAAGCCCCATCTCCTCCCTCCTTTGCATGAGAGACTTCCCTGCATGTCAGCATTACAACTTCTTCCTGGCTTGTCAACCTGGCATATGGGATTAGGGAGATAAGAAGCAGCATGCTGAAGACAGGAGCTAATGGAAGGCTAAAGTTCCCATAATCTTCCCTGGTAAATCATCACCTGGGTAAACACCAAGGAGGGAGACCATCTGCTTATGAAAAATAAATATGTTGGCTGTGGAACGTGTGTGAGAACTGATGAGAAATGTTGAAAGTCAGAATAAGTTTGCCAGTAAGCTGAAAAGTAAAGTTTCCAAGTGCTCTGTTGTTAACATGGTTTTATGTTTAACTGGTTCAAGGAGGGAACTTAATGAAATTATGAAGAAGGTTGTATGACATGGCTGCAGGGAACTGGTTTCAATTGCCTGTGGGCTGCCATTGTTATGCTGTGTTATAAGACAAATCAAAGAGCGCCTGCAAGAGTTACATGAATATAGACCTGACCGCAATATGTATCCGCTTATGCAAGTAGCTTTGTAGAATTTTTAGTAGCATGGGGAGGGGGAGATGTAGGGGAATAGACAGGGATCGGCGACCGGAAGATCACGGGATGTGACGGAAAGATAGACTCCTCCCCATAGGAGTGGCAGGAACAGGAAGCTCAAGAGCTATATAAGCGTGTGACGCAGCTAAATAAACGGACGTTTTGTATCCATCACATTGATGTCTGTGCATCACTGTCCCCAGGGTGGGTAGAGCCCTGTGTCCCGGAGATATGCGGCCCAAGACAAGTTCTCCTGTAGAAGCGTACAGCTACAATTGCCCAAGGTGTTCTTTCCAAGCTTTCACAATCTATCTCTAAGTAATTTTTCTTCTGATGATTGAAGATTTCCAGTTTTCAAAATCATACCCTAGTTGATGTAACTACAAAAGCTATTTTTGCATAGCTGTTTACAGATCTCTTCTCAGTGTTATGTGCTTTACTCTTTTTCTTCTTTTCTCTGACTCTTTTTTCCTCTGTCATTTACATGAAACATTTTCTCTAGCATGCAAACACCTACCATCAAAAGGCTTAAAGAAGCTGTTTTTCTAGTGATTGCCCATTACTGGAAAATTCTATAAATGTGAAAACCTTGTTGACATTCAAATAATTAAGTAATTGAAATGAAATAATTTAATTTTAACAATACTTTTAATACAGTGCAGTATTTTTTTTGCTTGCAGACAATAACAGGTTTTCAAAAAATTCACAAGTCCTCTGTATATTTGAATGTCTCAGAATGCATTCTCTTCCTAAGATCTTCATGCCCTTAGAAGAAAGTGATTTTTCCCCATTTGAAATCCACGTACAAACCATCTGCACCAACAAACAACTAAAATGCTAGAACACAAAGGAGCCATTCAGATTTTAATTTGGCCCGATATATGCAGATAATACACTTGCCTTGCCATCGAGGAGTATTAATAGAAATAAAGGCAAATTTGCATCAAACTCATGATGAATAATTGTAAACAATAGTTGCAAAGTAGTTAATTAGCAGATTCATAATAAAAGGTTTTAATGGATGCTACATTTCTGAAGCTACATGAAATAGAGAGCACTTACCAGAGGTAATAACTAGTTTAATTTCCTTCCATAAGTGTAACAGCCATTCTTTGCGAATTATTGTGCTTAGGAGCTGTGAACTGAGACCACGGAGAGGAAGTTTCTTCTCAGTTTGGAAAATATGTATATGAAAATGTAATTCTGCCCAGGTGTGACCCCAAATCACCGAGATTAACAAGGATGTCCTCATTGACTTCAGTTGCAGTGGTGTTCTCCATGAATATATGTAGTGTTTAAGTATATTGAAGGTATAGTGCAATATTAAAAAGTGGTAATAATGCTTACCACCATCACTGTAAAATCATACAGTACTGAAATAAAGCAATATAAGACCCCATAAAGAAATCTAAGCATCCAACATTTCAGTAATGGTATCATATTCATACACATAATTGGTCCTCTTCAATAGCATTGCATGAGGAGTGTCCACAGTGTCAAAAGACAAAGACATATTTTTCACCTGTTAGGCAGCAGGCATGGTTCCATAGATGTTAAGGATTTTAATAGCGTTACACAAATTTACTTGAGGCCATTATATATTTGAAACCTCAGGTAAGAGGAAATGCATTGTTAATTACTGGAATAAATAAAAAAAATCCCAACTACTTCACAAAACCACTTGAATAAATTTTAAATAGGTATATTTAATAAACATATATTAATGAGATTAAATTACTACATATTGATTAGAAGGGAAAACCTTCTTAAATTAGAGGAAAATGACTGATTTCTTTATCAACCTCCGTATTAGATTTCCATGTAATGTCAATATATACAGGACTTTAAAACTCAAATAAAATCCACTGCATGCATATGGCACATATATTATAAATCAAAACTAAATGGAAAGAGAAATGCATTGTAAAAGGTCTCTTCCTAAGAAATCCAGAAGTATCAAGGTAGTTATAGTGTAACGGGGAGGCCAGATAACAATTCGGAATAGGTATTAGAAGTTTTGCTCTAGTGGAGAGAGTTTAACAAAGAAGAATTTGAACTTCTCTAAACATCTCTAAACATGACATTCTAATGAGCAAAAGGTGTGATTCACATCTTTGTAAGCACAATTTCTTTCCCTGAGTAGTAGATAAGTAGTTTATCTGCCTCAACATCTAGACAAAATGAGATGTCAGAGTGAAGGATTTAGCAGCTTTGATGATTTGTTTCTATTCTCCAGGAAAATGATAATTGGGATCTAAAGGGTACAGGAACTTTCACTTGCAGACTGCTGACAACTATCCCAATTTCAGGTAATAAAAGGATATCAAAAAATCTGCCAGGTGCTGAAAGAATGGGGCAGTCCTTGACTGGACTGGAAAGACTGGACGGTGAAACCCTGGAAGTACATTCAGGCTAAAATATGCTGCTTAAAATGCCCACCACATCTCTCCTGCTTAACTCTGCCCTCAGGATCTTCTTTGTCTGGGCAAGGGGAGAGGTGCAGCTATCACTTTCTGTGACTGCAGGTTAGGATTGACTAGATCAGGACTTCTCTCATTTTTAATAATGCCCACAGAAACAGAAACCCTGAGATACCATGGTAAGGAATTCAGTATAAGGACATAGATAAGAGAAAGCTTTGGGAAGGAATATGTCAATGTGCAGATGAACTAAAAATAGCCCACAGCCCTCCAAACAGCCTTCACTCACCACACTTCCCCATATCTTTCAGCTGACCACAAGAATATTTCTTTCTTACATCATAAATCATGTGAGAAGCTGAGGTGGTAACTTTGTTGTTGATAAGCAGCTTGAATACTCAGAGGCAAGAGGCCAGTGAGAACTGAAACTTCGTGTTCAACATGAACATGTTTGGATGCAGCAGAAGGGCTAGCGAGAGCTATCCTCACCACGAATTTCTAATTCCTCTGCTACTACTAATGGGCTGCTCACCAGTCCTGAGGACAGCAAATTCCATTCCATCAGAGTATTAAAAAAATATGCAAATGAGACATGGAGACCTAATTAGAGTACAGGAATTGCATGGTTTAAGGAAAAGTTCAGTTATGTATCGGTAATTACACAACAGCCCTTTTTCCTAACAGGCTAAAACAACTCCATTTCAGCATAATAAGTATTATAATTAAAACAGCTTTTCAAAGTAATGATGCATGAAATATATAATAAAAAATTTAAAGTCCAAACATCTATAGAAGTTGTTTAAAGACCCAGGAAGCATGCAAAATAGGAAAAGCTTTATTTTGATGCAGATAATGTAATAACCTTTTATTTTTAGCAACAGAATGCAAATGGCAAGTGCAAAATATTCAATGTCAAGGAAGATTCATGCTCAGCTACAATATGAATTTCAAATTTTAACTTTGTTCTTGTTCTTAGAAGCAAAGCAGAATGAATTACATAGATATGGATGCTGAAGGAGGGGCCCGGGTAGTAGCAATGGTTGTTCAGAATGAAAGTTTTGCAAAGATGAATTAAATTTAATGGGACAATTCAGTCTTTTCAGTCATACTATTAAAGCTAAGTATTGAAATGCACATTTTCTCCTAGTAATTACTGTTCATTTTGTATCTTCCTGACTTTTGCTTCAGTTATCAAAAGATTTTTTTCTTCTCTAAAAGATGAAATCGTGGCAGCCTAACAAATTGTAACAAAGCAAAAAGAATTGTGCTTCCCAAAAAGGAAAAATGATGAAACAGCAGGGACATAAACTTCTGGGTATTGAATTACTTTTATATATATTTAAATGATAGTTTTGGATCACAGGAGTTCAGAATCCTCTACTCTACACAGAAACTAATGAAAACTTGATTCTGGGATGTTAAAAAACAAAGTCTTTTTCTTAGCTTGCAAAGACCCGGCAGAACTAAACCCTGAAGTTATACTGCATTTTCTTTCTGTTTTTTGTTTGTTTGGTTGGTTTTATTGGTTTTTTTTTTCCTTGCAAAGCTCTCTTTGTTGATCAGGCCACTGATACTGATGAGCTAAAATGTGTTATGTTGTATTGATTTTTTCAGAGAGGAGAATGCCCTCTGACACAAGAAAAGCTGAAGGAAAACAAAAATACCAAGAAAAACACATATGAATGTCCTTTTTTTCATGCTGGTACATGCTGGGGAAGAAAACTGTGAGAGTAGTTAAAAGTCCAAGATATACATATTACCAGATCTTGGGGGGATTTTTGTGGTTTTGGGGTTTATTTTTGTGGGGTTTTTTGTTTTTTGTTTTTTTTTTTTTGTGTTTTTTTTTTTTAAAGTTTGTTCCAGCTTCCTTGGATATTTCACCACAAATCTGACTAGTTCGGGCTGTCTGTGTAACACACAGAGTAAATCTTTAGTGAAAAAAATTACATTAATCTTCAAGATAAATATTTGCTCTCAAAAGTTGGTGTAAATAATATGCCCAGCACATCAGCTTTTTGAGCTTTTTGTACCTCTGAGATATCCTTAACTATGCCAAGCAATTATTGGAATTATAATTCTTCAATTATTCCTATGCCTAGGATTATGCATAAGAGCCTTAAAGGAGCAGAAAGGCCTGTCTTCTTCCCCTAACACCAATTTAATTGTGTTGATGTCAAAGACATGCACAATTGAATTATGTTTGCTATGAGGAGGTGAAAGAAGCTTATAAACCAAATTACTTACGGATCAGAAATGATGAAGCCAAATAATTCTATATGTAATTTAGGATTTTTTTTTTCTCCAAGCTGTTTATTGTGGGAACTGAACCTTAATGTTACTTATTGCATTCCTTTCAATTTTATTCCTCTTTTGAAGAGATTTGTACTTTGAACTTCCAGGAATCCACTTGCTGTATAAGGCAACACATCCATCTGCTGTAGTTGTATGCCATCACATCTTTACCGCACATAAATAAGAAAACCTAACCCAAGTTTTCTTATTAAATTAGTGCTTCTAGAATATGGTATGATGATAATTTTCTCTCCCCAAATAACTGTGAACTGGAGGCTTAGGATAGCAGATGACAGAGTTTATTTCAGTAATTTACTGGTGCCATGAGTAATGTTTGAGACCATGCCATTTCCCAAACACTCCTGACATAAAAAGTCAATTTTGCAGCAAGACTCTTATTCAATTTGGCATAACGAAGTTTGTTTTTCCAGGACTATTAAGCTCCCCAGCTACCAGACTTGGAAGAAGGAGCAAAGAGGACTCTACCATACATTTTTTTCACAGAGCTTATTTGTACTTCAGCTACCAAAATACATCTGTAAAGTTCCCTTTGGAATATTTTCAAATAAAATGTTTGACAATAAATATATTCAATTTCAATAGAAAACGAAAATACTTGCAAATGTTTCACAAAAATCTATATTTCTGTATACACTAATGTACCAATGCCCACTTAAAGGAGTGCCCATCCAGGGCTCTTCCTGAGGACGTACTGCTAAAATGTCAATAGAAAAGTATGATTGGCTTTCAGGAAATTGAATCTGTGCTTTTGTCAGTGCTGTCTGCGCTTTTTATCTGTGTATGTAAAACTGTCAGGTACAAGTAGCTTAGACTGCTGTCAGAAAAATAAAGGACATGTGGAATGATTTTAGAGGAAGTTATACTTTTGCAGAAAGAAGAAGTGTTCTATGCCATGCTGTTAATGATTCTGTTTCTCAGATAGTGGTTGTTGGTTACTGCTCACGAACTTTTAATACAAATCTGCCTTTTGACATTATTGGAATGTCCTGTTATTTCACTGCATCAACTCCTTGAAGTTGGTGGCTATTTACACATTTTTCAGGATATTTATGTAAAGAGGATGTCTTTTCAGACTAAGAAGCTGAAGAACTAGGAGCTGTTGCGCAGTGCATATGGTAAGGCATCTATAGACATGGTTTCTATTCCTGAAACCAATGGAAAACCATTGTTCTCTGCACTCTCAGATTATTTTTGTCTCTGTTAAGATCCTGACTGAAAGATGATCTGCAGGGTAAATTTCTCAAACAACTTGTTTCTCTCTATCTGATCTTTCCTGGTCATCCATGAAATTAGGATGGCACAATTTTCTTTCTCCTACCCTCCAGCTATTTTGTCTTTTCAGGCCAAAGGGATAGTTTTGTATTTTAAATCTTGTAGTAACTTCTATGTAGCTTTATGTTTAACCCCTTCATCTCCAGATCTCACAAATTTACTTTGATGAAACAGCTCTTCAATATTTCTTTTATGAGAGGAGCATTATCAGATGCCTCCCCATCTCAAGTGTTTTCTTTCTCAACTCAAAACATTTCTTTGCTGGTGTGGTGTAATCTTTGGCTTTTACCTTCTTATTTACTTTTCCTGTATAACTACTGTCAAGAAGACTGAAATCTCACATATTACCTACATTATTCCAGCTTTCCTCATCTTTATCCTCAATTCTGTCTTTTCTCAATTTCTTCTTTCCACAGTCTAACATTTTATCTTCAGCAGATGAATGGTATAGGTGAAAATTTCTTAAGTAAAAATAGGCAACTGGTCATTCCTTACATCCTAAAGTCCCATCCTAAACTGCATCCTTTGACTTTTGAAGTTCTTGTATGATTATCTGGTCATATCTCCTACACTTGTTATGTTTTTCTATCTTTGTTTCTTCTCTCTGCTCATGGTCACTATCTTTCTCACACACACATAACACTGACAACATATTTCTTGGACACACCTTCCTAAATGTGGTGGGATTTCTTTCCTTCTGTAACAAAGCACACTTCATCATTCTCTACCATTATTTTCTGCTTCTTTAAAACCTATCCAGACTCATAGTCTGTGTGAGAGATGTGCATAAAATAGAGGTAAAAAAAATTTCATTTCAGCTCCACTGAAAAGGTACTTGTCAAACACAGCAGAGGCTTTTTCCCAGTCTGTTCAACCATAGGCATATATTATCAAATGTCAAATACAAACAGAGGAAATCAGAGAAAAAAGTCTTGAGTGAGAAGTGACTGTTTTCTTTGAATTATTTTGAATGGATGCTTTTAGTTATTTTCTTCAAGTCTTGCAGTGAGATTATAACCTGAAGATCAGTATAAGAAAGGCACAGTGCATGGTTGTGTTAGTCTAAGAGCAGGGCAAGAACCAGAATGGGACCTTAGGTCACAGCGTGGGTCCAGCTCCTGCCTTGCCTATGGCAGGAAACTAGCTGCAAACCCTGAAGCTAGTCCAGGTAACACCTTCATCTCTGTTTCTTCAGTGTAACAGCTGGTGGCTGCTACAGAGTGACTATTTCCATGTCTATCTCTGTTCTTAATTGTTTTGTTTCATGAGCAGAAGTGTAGCTACTTTGGACTATTTTCAGTTTTCATGATTTTTACATGGGGATGTGCAGCTGTCTAGCACGCGGCTTAGTCGTGTGAATGCTGTTCCAAAAACCTTTTTAGAAAATGTCTTCTTCTAAGACCTTACTGCTGTCCTCTGCAGACAAATAGGAGGGATTCCAACACCATTCTGATTTAGAAATAATAATTTCTGATTATTTTATTTTTAGAATTAGTTAATTATTTATTAATTATTAGCATCTATAGTCCCCTTTGGGACTTGTGCATTTCTTCAGCACATCAGTCAAAGTACAGTGAAACCACGTGATGTAATTCTGCTATCTTTAATGAGTTAAGCCCACAGCTTCTCCTTTTGCTCTGGCAGTTTCAGTGGAAATGATTCAACATAAGAAGCAATGGTGGTTCCTAAAAAAGGAACATTTGCACGATGTAAGTTGGTGTGGGTGTCTGCTAGAGACCACCTGATCAGAAATAACTAGAAGATCCCTTCTTTGGTGCTGATGAAATGCATCCATGGGTGCTGAGAAACTCTGAATTATCTTTGAAAGCTCATGGTGGAGGTGCCTAATGACTGGAAGGCAGCAAATGTCTCTCCTGCCTTCAGGGAGGGCAAGAAGGAGGGACTGGGAAACCACAGGCCAGTCAGCTTCACCTTGCTCCCTGGGAAGGTGTTGGAGCAAATGTTGCTGGAAGACGTTTCCAAAGATGTTTAGGACAAGAAGGTGACTGGGAGTAGTCAGCATAGATTTATGAAGGGAAAAAAACACTTAACCAGCCTGGTATCCTTTTACAATTACATGATTGGCTTGGTGGATCGGGGAGAGCAGTGGCTGTTTTTCATCTTGACTTTGGCAGGACTATCAACACTATTTCCCATCGTGTCCTCATAGAACAGGTCATGAAGTACACGCTAGATAAGCATACATCGAGGTGGACTGAAAAGTGGCTGAGCTCCTTGGCTTCAAGGGTTGTGATCAGTAGGGCACAGTCTAGCTAGAGGCCAGTCACCAGCGGTGCACCCAAGGAGTTGATAATGATGCCAATACTGCCTAACATCTTCATTAATGACCTGGATGATGGGACAGAGTACATCCTCAGCAGGTCTGCAGACTACATAGACTAGGAGAAGTGGCTGATACACCAGAGCAGACTGGACAAATGGGTAAATGGGAATCTCATGAAGTTCAACAAAGAGAAATGCCAAGTCCTGCATATGGGAAGGAACAACTACATGCACTGGTACATGCTGAGGGCTGACTGGAAAGGTTCTGGTGGACAAGAAGTTCAATTTGAGTGAGCAATGTACGCTAGAGACAAAGCTGATTAACAGTATCCTGGGTTGCATTAGGAAGAAGGCTGATGGTGTGATCCTTCCCCTCTCCTTAGCACCAGAGAGGCCTCAGCTGGACCACTGGCTACAGTCCTGGGCTTCCCTATAGAAGAGGGACATGGACGTAATGGAGTGTAGTGAAGGGTCACAAACGCGATGAAGGGCTTGGAGCATGTGAGCTCCATGGTTGCCTGGAGAATATAAGGAGTCTCCACCCTTGGATATACTCAAAACCCAACCGAACACAGCCCTGAGCATGTTGCTCTTGGTGACCCTGCTTTGAGCGCAGGGGCTGGGTGGGTGGGCGGGCTAGGCAATTTCCAGGTGTCCTTTTCAGTTGCAGTGGCTCTGTGATCTTCTGACAAATACTTAAGTCCTGTTGAAGCACTGGTAGGAGGTTTGTGTGTTTTTGTGTATGTGTGTGTGTGTTTTCAATGAGAGAGAGTGAGAAAACATATGTGTGTCTCCCATATATGTATATGGGAGAAGAGCTAAAGCACACTTTTATTGCTTAAATATAATCTAATTCTTCCTGGGCTGTTCTTCTCTGCTCTGGAAAGTGCCAGCAACCACTCAGTTTAATGTCAAATTTCCACTTCTGTCCCACATTTGTGGGTAACTGAGATTAAAAGAACTCTGTGGAAAGCAAAACAGAATAAATCTGGGCAGGATATTTTAGCATGCTGAGCAGCTGCTACTTAAAATACAGATCAGAACTTGTTCTTTTGGGAGAGTACCCAGTGACGGTTTTCCAGAAGCACAAGCAATATGTTTACTAATCTGTCCTGGCTAGCAGCAGTATGTTTAGCTTCCATAAGCCTGGAGGCCAGTAGTCCTGTGAGAACTTACAGTTGCAGCAGTTCAAGCATAATAATTTTGACTTCGCATGACACAGTAATTCCTCAGCTTTTATGCAGTTCCAGCTGCACATTTTAGCTCTACGAGGAATACAAAAGAAGTGACATCATGACTACCTACATAGTATTTTTAGATTGTGCTGGAATCAAATTACTGTTAAGAGACTGAAAAAAGAAACCGAGTTCTAAATCCTTCAAAACATCAGGCATTCGGCAATCACATCTGCATTGTCCTATTAAGTTATGCTGGATTTCAGTGACATTTTAGAGGATATTTGTGTATCTGACAGTCTTTTTTAACATCTACTGACTATAAAGAGTACAGGCACCAGTAAAAATATTGTAAAAATGCATTGAAGGCAGCATTTTTCAGCTCTTTTTGCCTTTTTCTGGCAGTTTTTTGACCAGTATCATTTGACTTGATTTTGTTTATTTAGATTGTTACAATTATGTGGACACAAATATATACAAAATGCATCAACATGTATTATATATTCATAAATGCACACACACACACTTTTCCCCACACGCTAATGAGCTACTTATATTTCTGAATTTGCACCAGGCATCCATGGCAAGATGCTGGCAGTGGGGGCTGCGGGGCAGCCTCTCTGAGGAGGGGCCAGGGTTGCCACATGCTGGACACGGACAATTCCAGACGGCTCCAACAGACCCACTGCTGGGCACAGCTGAGCCCCTCAGCCAAGATGGTGAAAACATATTTATGTTCCCATATGCTCTGTGAAAATATATTTAAGAAAGGGCAGAAAACGCTGACAGTCAGAGGAGGGAGAAAAAAGTGTGAAACGGTAGAGGGAACACCAAGGTCGGAGGAGGAGGAGGAGGAGGAGGAGGAGGAGGAGGAGGAGGAGGAGGAGGAGGAGGAGGAGGAGGAGGAGGAGGAGCAGAGCAGATACTGCTGAAGGACTACGGCTCCTGGAGGACCCATGCTGGAGCAGAGGAAAAGGGTGAGGAGGAAAGCGTGGCAGTGGGAAACCACTGTGTACTGGCTATAACAGCCCCAACCCCACCACTCCTTGTGCTGCATGTTGCCTCATGGAAGGGACTAAGTGTCACCTGCAGTGGTAACAAGGAGGGAGGAGAAGAGTTTGGGATAAAGTTTAGCAGGGAAGTGGGGGGAGGAAGGGTGTTGTGCTTTCCCCAGATGTTTTGTTGATGGGGGTTTTTGATTGGTTTTGTTTCACAATACCTGAATTGGTAATTAAATACGTACATCTTAATTAGCAATGAATTAATTTTCCCCAAGCTGAGCCTGGTTCTCCTGTGATGGTAATTGGTAAGAGACCTCCCTGTCTTTATCTTGATCCACAAGCTTTCTTGTGCCTGTTCTTTCTATTTTCTCCCTCTGTCTTACTGAGGGGGTGGCAAGTGAGAAAGCAGCTGGATGGATTTTTGGCTGCTAGCCAAGGCCAACCCACCACATAATTTTGTGTTAATGCTCATGCACATATATTTTTAAATTTTGGTTAGAAGTTTCATGGAGTTTCTTGGAGTACTTTAAAGTAATTTGATTAACACACAAATAAATTATCAAAAATGTTACCTTTTTTTGGTGTGTGTGTAATTGATATGGCAATGTTTCAAATGGAGCAGTTAACATGCACTCACCAGACAGATTTCCAAATGAATTTAATCTCAGCCAGGCCCCTCCGGTCACCCCACATTCCTTAGCCCTTCTACTCCTTTTCTCAGGTTCAGTGCAGTCCCCAGCTAGAACCAAGGTTCTAGCTATGAAATTTGGGTTGGTTTTTTTGTCTTTCCTAACCTCCTCCTACACGCCTCATGTTTGATTTTTATCCTAAGCTTTATTTTTTTAATCTTTTTTTCTTGTCAGTCTACCTACATTTTTTTTTCAACTTACATGCGTCTACCTTTCAGTTCTTTCTGTCCAGACAGATATAGTGCAGCAGAGAGAGACATTGTGATTGTTGATGATCACGAGCATACATTAATATTTCTTGGATGTATCAATTTCTTTTTGGTATCATTGTGAGATAATAATGACAGGGTTTTTTTCTGGGTCTGGTCAGGATACTCTTGTTGGCCAAGAAACTCATGATGCTTTTCTCTCTCCGAGAAGTCATGAGATAATATTTAGTTATAGTTTACCTACAAACTTTTCAAGTTGGGTTTTTACACAGCTCCTTCTTTTCTCCATGTTTTGTAAGTAGTCCAGGAATGTTGGAACAGACAGTGAGGTATTGATGGTAACCAACCACCTAGTGGCCAGCTGTGCAGTCAGATGTCCTAGTAAAGAATGGTATACCTGTTAAAACTTGGGTTTAACTTGGAAAGTATTTGTCTGAAGCTACTGGGCTGTGCAATATGTTTGGAGGCCTTACTGTGTTGTTCTTGTGAACGTAGTCATCTGAGTTTCAACCTAGAGTTTCAAGTAGTTCTTTAGTGCTGGTCACTAAGTTAAAGTAAAATCAGTGAAGACTGGGTTTTAGCACCAAGGGACTGTGAGGGTTTACTTTGGGTGGGGATCTTTTTTCTGTGAACTCCACTTTCAAGGCAGGGCTGAACTCATGATTGTCTGAAGGTATACCAGTGTGAATTGTTTTGGAAACAAGGGCTGATATATAATACAGCAGGTTATATATTGAATGGCTTATCTGCATAAAAGAAAATTTCAGCTTATATCAGTTGTAACCTGCATTTACTGTTTGAGCATTGTCATGCACTCTTCAAAATATGTCATTTGACATTCTGAGTGTCCTGGGGTTTACCTTTCAAAGCTGTCACATTACTGCTGAGAACTAATGTTAACTCAATTTAAAGGAGAAACAAAGATTTTAAGCGAAACTTTGCTAGATTCTGGAGCCAGACTATCTACAGTCTGGTTTAAATAAACTTTGTGAAAGATGACAAAATCGTTTATAAAGGTGTTAAGGATGACAGAAGTGACTAAAAGCTGAAATGCTAAGGAAGATTATGCTTTTCAAGTCAATATATGTAACTGGTTATACCATTACACATGTGGGATGAATTGCTGAATTGTATTGCATTATGTATGGTATTTTGTACTGTATTATGTATGGTTCTAACAGAAAAGGATCTGCAGGTTTTCTCTTAATTATTTATGCACCTGAATACATAATAATGAACAAATAATGATATGTTATCAATGTTCCTTTATTAGCATATGGCTTTCAGTAGTTCAAGGGGTTTCATCAGTCTTCATTTGCTTGCACTTAAGTGGCCTTCTTCAGCAGGAATGGTATGGCTGATTGAATACCTATTTTAAAATTTTAAAAATGCTGGTATGCTCTGGGAGATAACAACTGACTCTTCATCTGAAAGGAGAAGATTACTTTGTATAACCTGCAGTCTTAACAATGAGTCTAATTTAATGGATGTGTATTTATTACTTACATATTTTTGTTAAGTTCTGCTCAGTACTTAAGTGAATTTAACCTACAGGAAAGATACTAGGCTGTGAGCCAGGGCCAT